>NC_140165.1:178866673-179219173 GCF_963971535.1 Notolepis coatsorum | reverse complement strand
GTCACAAGGGCCCCACGACCAGGGGGAGACAGGAGGGCCCCGAAACCAGGGGGGTAATCACTAGGGGTGCCCAGAGAATGCGACGGGGGGAAATCAAATGATTGTGGTTTCCAAGGGAGCTGAGCAAGAACCTATTCTGCAGGTCCTAGTGGAGGGCAAATTAACAGAGATGATGGCAGACACTGGAGCAGGTTTTTCCTGCATAAAGCAAAAATACGCCGCTCACTTACCCCAGTCTGGACAGTATGTTCGGACGGTCGGATTCTCGGGAAAAACACAATTAATACCCACATCAGATCCAATCTCTATGACGTATAACAACAAGACCATAACAATACCTGTATTAATTTCGGACAGCACCCCGCGCAATCTCTTGGGACGAGATGCAATGTGTAAACTAGGCTGTAAAATCCTATGTACGCCTGAGGGGATTCAAATTGAACAAGACGTGTACCAAATGATGCTACAAGGGACGGGGGAGAAAGAGGCCACTGTGTTCTGGCTGGGCAACATAGATGCAGAGCTGCAAAGGGTCTGTGCCCCCTGGGAGCCATTTCTGAAAACCCAACTGCCTCAGTCTAGACAAACAAACATGGAGGCACATTGCACACTACAATATTTGACGAATAGTGACCTAGTTAGGAACAAGGCATGGTTGCAGGGACAGCCCGAGCAGGTGCAGATTGACTCATCTACGATAATTGTAGGGAGACAGGGCGCGGCGTTGAGGGTTAACACGAGTAAGTATCTACGGGAACAACATAGACTAAGAGACGCCGCCCCACACATCACTCTGAGAATAAATCCTGGTTACGAATCCGAACATCTAGGTTCAATGATACAGGAATCCGAGACTCAAAGGTGGGTCTCCACGGAATCTCCGCTAATTTGGAACAGCGCAGATGGGAGTTTCATAAAAATAATGATTTCCTTTTCAGTTTTGGCAAAACCGCAAGTAATCAGATTACCAGGAGACCCTTGCGTTATTCCAGAGGCGGATGCTTTGCTGGAACAGGACATGTTGGCGCGCACCCCAGAACGGTTGTGGTCAAAACACGACACAGATGTGGGTCTAATATTGTCGGCACAGCCAGTGAAGGTCAGGTTAAAGAAGGGTTGTAGACCACCCTTTATCAGACAGTATACAATGAAGCCAGAGTCGGAGGAAGCTATATCACATCAGATTGAGGGACTGTTAAAGGGGGGAGTGCTCGTCCCTTTCAAATCCAGATGTAATACACCTATCCACCCAGTGCTAAAGGCGGACAGGGCTAGGTACAGACTGGTACACGATTTGAGGGCGGTGAACGACGTGGTGTCTGGACCAGAGGCGGAAGTCGCTAATCCACACACCCTCCTGACAAACATCCCGAGTAGCTCGCAGTACTATACGGTCATTGATCTCACGCAGGCATTCTTCCGTGTTCCATTGGAAAAAGAGTCTCAGTATCTGTTTGCTTTTACCCACAGGGGGAAACAATACTCTTACACCCGGTTGCCACAAGGGTTCGCGCACTCGCCGCATTACTTCTCGAAGGCGCTCAAGGAAGACTTGCAAGGAGTGTGCGACACACTACTCAGCACGGTTTTACTGTATGCAGATGACATTCTAATCTGCTCGGATACACGTCAGCAGTGCCATGAGGACTCCATCAAAGTTTTGAGTGGATTAGCCGTGGGAGGCCACAAGGCATCCCGATCAAAACTGCAGTACTGCCAGCCAAAAGTTGAGTACTTGTCTCGCGTCATTCAAAAGGGCATAAAAAACATCTCACCCACGCAGCTCGAAGCTGTATCCAAGGCACCTAGGCCATTGACGGTCCGACAGATGATGACGTTTTTAGGGATGACTGGGTACAGCTCTGAGTGGGTGGAGGACTATACGATAGCGACAGCGCCGTTGAGGATGATGATAAAAGAGGCGGGTACAGACAAGCTTCGCGCTCCCTTGACATGGACCGAGGAGGGGGAGGACGCGTTCATAAACATTAAGCGTCTGTTGTTACAGGCCCCTGCCCTGGCGCTGCCGGATTATGAGAAGTGTTTCCACCTATTCGTCTCACATAGAGCGCAGCATGCGACAGCTGTCCTGACTCAAACACAGGGGGGGAGTGGGAAAAACAACCGATAGCATATTACTCTAGAGCTCTTTCGCCGGTAGAGCAGGGTCTGCCACCTTGTTATCAGGCCCTGGCCGCAGCACATTTGATGTATGAGAAGGCAACGGCCGTGACAATGGGATATGACATTTGCATTTGGACACATCACAAATTGGCAAACTTGATTGAAAGAGGCAAATTTGTTCTGACCAGCCAACGGCAACAGGCTTACATGAGGCTCCTGCAGTACTCGGACGTTACGATAAAAACATGCCACGGCAGTAACCCGGCGGATCTGGTACCACTCCCGAGCGAGGGTCAACCGCATGAGTGTGAGGTGGAGGTACAGGCTTTCGTGAAACTCCGTCCTGATTTGGGAGTCGACCCGCTCGCGATAGCAGAACTCTCACTTTTTGTGGATGGGTCCTGCTATCGGGAGGGGGAAAATTTAAGGTCAGGATACGCCGTCGTACAGTGCAAACCTAACGGAGAAACACTAACAAGAAAGGCCGAACAATGCATGCAACCATGTTCGGCCCAGCTTGCAGAACTAATAGCACTAACAGAAGCATGCATAATAGCTAAAGATCGCACGGTTAACATCTTTACAGACTCTGCGTATGCGCATGGCGTATGCCACCTATTCGCGGCCATTTGGAAGGCAAGAGGCTTTAAGAAATCGGACGGCTCACCGATCCTTCACCACAAGCAGGTTGTGGCGCTTATTCAGGCTGTAAAGTTGCCCAAAAGCATTGCTATCGTAAAGTGCCAGGCACACAGAAAAGACCTGTCCTTTGTGACGACGGGAAACAACGCGGCGGACGAGGCCGCGAAGGCGGCGGCTGCGGTGCCGTCCACGGCTGTTCTGATGTTTGCGGCCGAACTGACGACTGAGGTAACTGAGGATAATTTGAGTGATCTTCAGGACTCAGCCACGCAGGCCGAGAAACAGTCGTGGACGGAGAGGGGGGCTGTAAGGGGGGCAGATGGTCTGTGGAGGAGTCATAACGGTTTGATAGTCGCCTCCATCGATCTTCTGTCCTTAGTGATACCTGAGGCTCATGGTGTTGATCACTGTGGAAGAGCAGAGACCCTGAAACGAATCACGAAAATGGGATTTTGGTCCCCAAAGCTTCAGGCACAAATTGACGTTACACTAGCCAGGTGTTTAACATGCTTACAGGGCAATGTGCGCAAAGGAGTACCGACAGTGGCGGCTTACACACCCCTCCCTGAGGGACCATTCAGACATCTGATTATGGACTATACAGACATGATAACGCCAGTGCAGGGCAAACGATACCTCCTGGTAGTAGAGGACTGCTTTAGTCGCTGGATTGAGGCCATTCCATCTAAACACAAGAACGCGGACACAGTGATCAAGTTCCTGTGTCGCGAGGTCATTCCGAGATTTGGAATTCCCACGATATTACAAAGCGATAATGGCCGCGAGTTCATCGACAAGGTGGTTAAAGGGCTGATGCAGAAATTAGGTATAAGACAGCGCCTTTCCTGTGTCTATAGTCCCGGGTCGCAGGGGAAGGTGGAAAGGGCCAATCTGGTCATTAAAAACAAACTGTTGAAAATCTGTATGCAAACTAAGCTTAACTGGATTGATGCTTTGCCACTTGCTCTGATGGCTATTAGAAGCAGCGTAAACCGCCAAACACAGCTAACACCGCATGAAATGCTTACAGGCCGCAGCATGCCAGCACCGCCATTTAGACACCTGGCTAGGGGCCCGGCATTAGATATTTTTTAGCAAGATCTGAAAAAATATCTTCAGCAAGTGACTAAAATACATGAAGCTGTGTTTCGACAGGAGCAGAGAAAGGAGAGAAAGGGGGTAAAGGAGGCGGAGAAGGAAGCCACCAAACCGAGACTGATCCCTGGGGACTTGGTCTTCGTAAAGGTCCACAAGAGAAAGTGGTCATCACCCCGGAGAGAGGGCCCGTACGAGGTGATCCGATCGACTGGAACGGCAGTCCAAGTCAAAGGATCAGCGACCTGGTTCCACTTCAATCACTGCATAAAGGCCAGCGGCGATCTCTTGGGGGATACAATCGATCGCAGTTATGCAGAACCCGACATGGAGGGTCCGAGACGGCAACTGGAAGGTGCAGTGCCTGCTGATGCTCCCGCAGATGTTGGCAGCAGTGTGCGGACGGTCGGCCGGGCACAACGACCGTCACGGTCGACCCGTCCTTGAGGATGACGGGTTTGAGTGGGTAGGAGTCCCACGGGGTCCCGCTCAGGCTCAAGTACCAGCAGGCTTTCATGACCAGGCTCGATGGAGGGAAGAGGGGGAGAAGATAAGACTACAACCAAACGGGGTGTTTCCCGTAGGACCGCAAGGGCATGTTTTTGATTTTGACCATTCCCCCGTTACAGGCGGGGATACTTACCATTATACTAACGAGGATCGGGTTGTGGGGGTAGATAGGAGAGTTGAGCCTGTCCCGAACCAATCACAGGGGACAGGGGTGAGGGGAAAAAGGGAGGTCAAGGACACTGAGTCGGAAGAGGTGGGGGGACAGGATATGTTCCAGAGGACAGCCGGAACGTTGAGGGACTCAGTGGGCTCACTCTGGGCCAGGTTGAGGGGTTTGCTTCCTTCCGGGGAACAAGATGGGGGCGACTATGACTATGACGAGGAAGACCCGGAGGCTGACCCGATGTATAGGGCGGCTTTAGGGAATGAGTGGTTTAAGTGGGTCCAGTACACGAGCGCGCAGAATCAGATAGAGGATTGTTATGTCTGCTCCAAGGCACGTCCGGATAGGCTGCTGGTGAAGGGCACGAAGTTCAGTTGGGCTCAGTGTGACAGGGACGCAGAGGCATGGGAGGGGCCCCATAATAGTCGCCCTTGGTGCGAGGCAGAGTGTTTGGGGTTTCTCGGCTCTAGTCGTTTTAAGGCGGCAGGAAACGTCACGGATTTCAAGGATGTCACTATGCGGGAACGTTGTAGGAAATTGGATGTACGTGTGCAGGGGGTAGCGACGGGGTTGCCAATACCCAGAGGTGTCAAACTATGGCTGACCAAGGATTTCGAGTGCTTGCAAAAGGAGGGGACCCGGGATGTAGGGGAGGTGGCAGAGGGGCGGTGCACTACTATTTGGAGCATCACGACTAACTGCACGAAAGAAGGAAAGTGTGGACACGGGGTCGTGTTAAAGGGAGTGGATACCAACCCACGGCCTGTAGCTTGCCCTTTTCATGTCCAGGATATGGCACTGGCGGACCAATACTGGCTCTGCGGCGGTAGGAGGTTGAGGAATACACTTCCTTTAGATTGGTCAGGTAGATGTGCCCGGGTTCAGGCGATCATGCCAATGGTGGTCCTACCATTATCAGTGACGGAAGGACCTTCTGAGTCTCCTATCTCTCGAACGAAGCGTAGCTACAAGGCAGACCCAAGGGTGTATCTGGACAGCATAGGACAGCCAAGGGGCATTCCAGCCGAGTTCATGGCTAAGAATGAGATTGCGGCAGGGTTTGAGTCTATTCTGCCATGGATATCGGTCAATAAGAACACCGGGTGGATCAACTATTTGTTTTACAATCAGCAGCGGTATCTCAATTACACCGAGGAGGCGTTGGATGCAATGGGGGACCAGATGCACGCGACCAGTACGGTGGCGTGGCAGAATAGACAGGCTCTGAACTGGTTAATGGCAGAGAAGGGTGGAGTCTGTTCCATGTTTGGACAGTACTGCTGCACATTCATTCCGACGAATGTGGGGCCAGGGGGAAAGTTCTCCGAGGCCATGGCTAAGCTGAAGGATTTGAGGGAGGAGTTGAGGGGGAATTCTGGCCGGAATGAAGAATGGTGGGGGAGTGGGGTGTTGGAAAGATTGGGACAGTGGGGAAGCATAGTGATGCAGACGGGGATATCCATTGGGGTGGCAGGGTTGATATTGGTTCTCCTTTTCTGTTGTGGTATGCCTCTCTTGGGTAGGCTGGTAACTTCACACGTAACGAGCCAAATGCTGATGGTGGGACAGAAAGAGATTGAGCCACAAATCGGGCCATATCCTCAGCTTTATGCTGCCTTAGAGGGAGACGAGGGGATAGAGGATTAGGGGTATGGTGAGGTAGGGACATTTTCTTTTTGTTGGTTCTTTCCTTTAAGAGTGACGGGGGATGGTCTGAGTGCAGTTTTGTTGGTTTATTCCTTTAACTAGGAATTTTAGTCTGATTTTCTAATGATCCTTCGGCATAGAGATTGCAACCATTGAAAATCATTGCATTGTTTTTTATTTTTTTTTATTATTTTTGGTTTATTTTACTTGTGGTCCTGGTCAAACCGGAATGGGAAGGGGCATCGGCAGAGTGTCGGTTCTGAGCCTGAGGAAGCATTGAGAAGAAGTGGTCTGGGGATCGGTTCTGGGGACTGGAGGGACAAAGGGGGGGGCTAACGCAGTGGGCAAGATGGGCACCTCCCGTCGAAGATGGGGGGACACGTGGTGAGGTCGGTACCAGCGCCTCCCGTCCAGGCATGGGGACATGCTTCTACGAGGACTGGAGGTGTGGCGTGGTGGTTGCTGTATTGGCAAAATGTGACTTTTGGCAATACGGTGAGGAGACTATGGCGTGGGCATGGAAGGGGGGCTGAGCGATGGACACTGGGACTCAATGTTATGGAAGAGACAATGTCATTTTTTTGGGAGGGATGTTCTATGTTTAGTTCTGACGGTCAACTTCTCCTTTCCCTGATGAGAGTCGCGGTTTCCGGCCGGAACTGTGGCTCATTTGGTAAGCGGTGGAGGTTGGGGGGATTTGTCTGTCAGGTTAGGATTATAAATTGGGGTATTTTTTTTTTGATGTTTTATTATTACTCTTGTTTTGAGCGGTTTTGTGTTTATTGTGAGAACGGTAGTCAGCCTTTGTTGGTCCGTTAGGGGTCCAGTGAATGAAGTAAGGTTTCTTGTTTAGTTAGACATTTAAAATGTATTATATGGCTAGGTTTCTTGTTTAGATCAGCCATTTAAACTTTTATTATATAAATATGGTTTCTCGTTTAGTTAGACGTTCACATTTTCTTGGTTATATGATTTGGGTGGGACTAGGGATAGCCCCAAATGGGGGAATGTTGGGGAAAATGTGTATGAGGTGGACTAGTTTAATATAGGTCAACTAGCAGTGCTGAAAGACGGTCTGGCTGACGTTCTTAAAACAATTTGGAACAGATGGACATTTCAGTACGGCATGTTGTGTGCTGGTAATCTCGTACATTGTATGCTTTCATATCTTGTTATTTTCTCTCTTTCACACAGGCACAGCACACACACACAGACACACGGACACACACGTACACAGACACACACAGTCGCACAGACATACACACCGACACACACACACACACACACATTCCCTGTGACACAATACACACATACAATACACATACGTCTGTACGCAGACGCACGCACACACAGACACACACACACATACACACACACACACACACACACACACACATCTCACTCTCTACATCATATCGTGTGTGGACATCATATCTTGTTTATCTCTCTTCATGTTCTCTCTCTGATGTTAAATCTACGTATCATCTTAATGTACGTCATGTCAGATCTGACATGATATGATATGTCATCATATCTGTCATGGGGGGGCAGGACTGAGAGGGGATTTAGGGGACAGGCAAAGGGATTGGGGACAGAGTGTTTTTTGTTCAAGCTGTGGTGATCCTCTGCTCGACCCATAGCTCTTGCTGTTAAGAACTTCTTTTCTTAAATAAATTACCTATTTGTTACAATTGGAAATATCGTCTCCTGCTGTGTTAAACAACCTTTCCACAACACTCTCTCAACACCCCCAGGCTTTCTCTGCCTTTGTCTTTAGTGTCGCGGAATATCAGCCCCAAGCTTGTGTCGTCGAGCAGTGGCGCTAACTCACAGTATGCGTCTGCATTACGCTTGTCGTCCAGGGCTTGTGCTTCCGCCGTCAGGTTTCCCGTGGGGGCCGTCAAGATCGTCGTCTTCAGTCCCACACCGTGCATGCAGCATAACATGTGCTCTTCCCAGAGCTCGTAGTCCTCTGCCTTTCCATTGAATGAGGGCCATTTGCTCCTTCCCTTGGTCGCCATCCTCTTGGTTGATGGTAGGCGTAGCTTTAGCTCTTGTTGGCCTAGCGTCTAGCCACGCGGTGCTCCTAGCCTATTGTGGTGTCTCCATTAGGCCAGTAGGCGGAGCTCTAACATAGAGTATGTGTTACACCTGGCTGGGGGTGCTCCTGTGTGACACACAAAGTAGAGTGTATGACTGAGCAAGGCAGCTCTTGGTATGGATGTGAATAAAGACAGACACTAGTACTAAAGTGTCCATTCCTCGTTCTTACTATGACATAACATATTGGCGACGAGGATGTCGATGTTGAACCTAAGCCAACCGGCACCTTTTCTTCAAAACGCCGGAGAGCCAGCCATTCCATTCAAGGCATGGATCCGCACGTTCGAAAATTACCTGCTAGCCATGTCCGAGAAGGAGCTACCTGACGCGTGCAAGCGTGCCCTGCTCGTCCATTGTTTGGGAGTGGAAGGACAGAGTATTTTCTATACAATGACGGTGGCAGATGATAAGTACACCACAGCTTTATCAGTTATTGGAAAGTTCTTTACACGGAAAGTTAATGTAGTGGCGGAGCGCTACCGTTTTCGCCAACGTAGCCAACGCGATGGCGAGAGCACGGACCAGTACGTTGCCTCTCTAAAAGAGCTAGCTACAACTTGTGAGTTCGGGGTGATGGAAGAGGAAATGATCCGGGACCAGCTGGTCGAAAAAACCAACTCAGCACGCATCAGGGAGCGACTACTACTGGAAGTTCCACTGACACTGACCAAGGCTGTAATGATCGCTGGTCAGATTGAAACTGCGGTGTCGGAGGCAAAAGTCATGCTTCAGGGACAGCCGGAGAGCACGGTAGAGACGATCCAGTTCTCACGCTCGCGACAGTACAGGTCACAACGGGGTAATTTTAATGCGTCACCGCAACCCTTGCCTACACAGTCTATGCAGGGTAAGACATGTTACAGATGTGGCTCTCCTCAACACATCGCCAGCTTTGATGGATGCCCTGCTAGGGATGCACTGTGCAACACATGTAAAAAGAAGGGACATTTTTCAAAAGTTTGTCGGGGTTCTAACAGAGTGAGTGAGGTAACCGAGTCTGAGACTGTACCTGAAGTGACTGTATTGTGCATGGTAGATGGTGCACGCTCTGTTGAAAAGATAGTGTGTACAGTGCAGGTTAGCACAGATGAACGAGACGGTCAGGACATTGAGCTCATGCTAGATACAGGTTCAGCTGTGTCTATTTTGCCCAGAGCGAGTTACATGCAATTATTTCCTAATGCATCTCTTACAACACCAAAGCTAAGTCTTGTCAGCTACGGAGGTAATGCAATCCCCGTCCATGGATGCTTGAAGGCTAGCGTAGCTTTTGGTGACCGCTGCACTGATGCAGATATTTACATTGTGCAAAATGGGTCTCCAGTGTTAGGGAGGGACCTGTTTACTGCGTTACAGATGCAGATACTAGACGGCAAGGTCACGTCAGCTCAGTGCAACCAGACAAATTCAGTTGCGACCAGTGTTGAGAAAAATACACTTGGGTGTGCAAAGGCATTCACACATCGGGTGAAAATGCGTCCAGAAGTCAGACCTGTACAACAACCACTACGTAGGTTGCCATTCTCAGTTAGAGCAGCTGTATCCCAGGAGATAAAGAGACTGGTATAGCAGGACATAATCAAGCCTGTAGAGGCATCTGAATGGATCTCACCCATAGTCGTTACTACAAAGAAAGACGCAGGATTACGCCTCTGTGTAGACCTGAGGGAGCCAAATAAGGCAGTAGTCATAGATGGGTTTCCACTACCCCACATGGAGGAACTGTTTACAGAATTGAGGGGCGCAACACTGTTTTCGACATTAGACCTTCAGAGTGCTTATCACCAGGTTACACTACACGAGGACAACCGTAGCTTGACGACATTCATTACTCATGATGGACTGTTTCGCTTTAAGAGAGTGCCGTACGGACTGGCGTCGGCACCCAGCTGCTTCCAACGAATGATGTCAATAATCCTCAAAGGTCTGTCGGGGGTCCAGTGCTATCTCGATGACATCATTGTCACAGGTACATCAGTGGAGGAGCACGACAGGAACCTGACTGTGGTGCTGCGGAGCATAGACAACGCGGGGCTCAAGCTCAACTACTCCAAGTGCCACGTCAGGAAAACAGAGCTGACTTTCCTGGGGCACACAGTGTCAGCAAAGGGACTACAACCTGATGCATCTCACGCTGCTGCTGTGTCTGAGTTACCCCCACCTACAGATCTCATCAGGCTGAGGTCATTCCTGGGGCTCACAGGGTGGTATTCAAAATTCATCCCAGACTACGCCGTTGTCGTGGAGCCGCTGCGAGCGCTGCTCCGAGGGTCAGCAACATTCGACTGGACTCCTGAGGCTCAGCAGTGTTTTGAGGCAGTTAAAGGACTCATAGTTGATAGCCCTGCACTCTCACTCTTTGACCCTGAGCTGCCCACGGTCGTCACTACAGACGCATCGGACTACGGTCTGGGCGCCGTCCTCACCCAGATGCATCCGGACGCTTCAGAAAGGACTGTGGCGTTCGCCTCCCGCACGCTGTCCCAGGCAAAGAGAAAATATTCTACTGTGGAAAAAGAGGCGCTGGGCTGTGTGTGGGCAACGGAAAAGTGGAGGACATACCGGTGGGGAAGACACTTCACACTATGGACAGATCACAGTCCCCTGACCACACTGCTCTCTTCAAAAGGTCAAGGTAGAGCGGGCATGCGCGTAGCCAGGTGGTCCGCTAGGCTAATGTCATTCTGCTATGACATTCAGTACAAGCCCGGCAGAGAAAACGTCACTGCGGACTGCCTGTCCCGTCTCCCACTACCCGGCTCAGAACCTAGCCAGGAGGAGGACTTGAAAGTGGTAGCCATTGTCTCTAATCTCTCAGCTATCACGGCGGCGGAGTTCAAAGCTGCATGCACTGCCTGCCCGGTGCAACTGAAACTACGTGAGATACTCACCTCCAGATGGCCTAAATCCGAAAAGGATCTAGGCCCGGACCTACGGATGTTCTTCAAACTACAGAATGAACTCTCTCTACACGATGACTGTGTCGTGCGAGGCACATATAGACTGCTCGTCCCAGAGAGTCTACAGCCCAAACTGATCTCCCTGGCTCACGACACTCACCAGGGAATCGTGAGGACAAAACAGAGACTCAGAGAAGTATACTGGTGGCCTGGCATGGATGCCCAGGTTGAGTCGGCTATCAAAGCATGCAACACATGCCAGTCACATGACAAGTCAGCAGTCACACGCACCTCTCCACTGCAGCCTGTGCCCTATCCTACTGGGGCTTGGGAGAAACTGGCAATTGACGTGGTGGGGCCCTTTGATAAAGCGCCCCTGGACTGTCGCTTTGCAATCACACTAATAGACTACTACAGTAAGTGGCCTGAGATAGCTTTTGTGCCACAGGTTACATCACGGACTGTGACAATATTCCTATCTACAGTTTTCAGCAGAGAGGGCAATCCGAAAGAGCTCGTCTCTGACAATGGCTCTCAGTTTGTGTCTCAGGAGTTTGAGGCGTTTCTCCAAGACAGGGGCATAGTGCACAGGAAGTCATCTGTGTATTATCCACGGGAAAATGGTGAAATAGAACGCTTTAACTGCAGTTTGAAAGACAGTTTGCAGATGGCCTCGCTGGAAGGCAAGCAATGGAAGGAGTTTACAACAGACTTCTTACAGGCCTACCGGTCTACTCCTCACTCTGCAACACAGCACTCACCAGCAGAACTGTTGCATGGTAGGCCTATGCGCACCAAACTCCATGTGGCAGGATTTCAGATTCCACAAGCCACACCACACTCGTCGGAGGACATAGCCGCCGTAGCTGTGCAACAGGACAGAAGCAAGGCGTACACGGATCAAAGGCGAGGTGCGAAGAGTGTGTCATTCCCATGTGGCTCATACGTTCGGGTTAAGAAACCTGGCATTCTGCCTAAGTGCAAGTTCTCCAAGCCACTCAAGGTGGTGGGACAGAAAGGACCGCACACCTACATGCTGTCTGATGGACGCTGTTGGAATGCTTCCCATCTGGCACCGGTCTCTCTTTGGAGAGGAGAGGGGGACGGCGAGGGGTCGCCTTTGGACGGTGACATTACAGCAGTGCCACCTTCTGACACACACACAGAACCTGTAAGACAGGCCAGGCCGAGACGAGCACCTGTGTGGACTCAGGACTTTGTGATGAGCCACTGAGAAAAGTGTTATGTAATATTGATGTTAGTAATGCTGAAAGGTGAAAGAGTTAACAGTTCTGGTTAATTATAATTGTGGCAGACTTGAATGCTAGTAATGCATAGAATTGAAATATGTATACAAATGTTTATTCTGTTTTTCATAGGCCGGAATAAGAAAGGTAGAGTAAATGTTCTTTTTACTGCTTAGCCTTAATGGACTCTATCTTAGTTATTTAGGTAAGAGTAGCCTACACACTTTGAAATGTTCTTTACTGTTTAGCCTTAAAGGGGAACTATTTTACTATTTCTTTCACTATTTGGGCACTTTTACACAATTCCTGTGAGTCTATGGAACACCTCTGTAAGGTTTTTTTTCAAAAAAAATCATTGTTTTGTATTTCTAAGTACTCAAAAACAGCATTTTCTACCTCAAGATCTTAAGCCGTTTTGAGGCTGGGCTCCAACCACTGTGTGGCCTGGTGCCAACTGCCACATCAACTGCCACATTATTATGCAGCTGAGAAATCTCTGACATCACAGATATGCACATTTTCAGATGACTCAGTTCAGTGAGGGTGAATATTGTGAGGAGAATTGGAAGAATGCGCCAATATGAGAATTAGAGCCATAGATCCTATTAATATAAGTCCACATAGCTAGTAAACAATGCTAAACACTGAAAAAGGCCATTTATAAGATAGTTCCCCTTTAATGGATTCTAAGTTACAGTTATAACCAGCCCTGTAAGTGCTGTCTTATTGAGAAGGATATGTGGTGTCTCCATTAGGCCAGTAGGCAGAGCTCTAACATAGAGTATGTGTTACACCTGGCTGGGGGTGCTCCTGTGTGACACACAAAGAGTGTATGACTGAGCAAGGCAGCTCTTGGTATGGATGTGACTAAAGACTGACGCTAGTACAAAGTGTCCATTCCTCGTTCTTACTACGACATAACACCTATACTTCAGCTAAACTCGCTACCCTTATTATTTCGCCCCCGCGTGATCTGGGCCCATAACCTGTTGACAGAATCTGGCTATGGGGCGACAATAATGTGGTCAAGAGGCATGGTTTCTATCTTTAGCCTTTAGCATGGTTTATTATTCACATGGTAAACAGCACTACATGAGTTCTCCTCTCTCTGAGAGGCAGGTGGGAAAGAGGTAGAGGGGGAGGAGACATCTCTTTAAATACTCGCCACCTGGTGGTAGCATGAGTGGCTCCGCCTAGAGCGCCCTCTAGTGGAAACAGTTATATATGCAGTTAGACAGTTACTTGCAATCCTACATAGAACCTCTAACTTTAACAAAGACCATTATCGTGAGTGTTCTTGGTACAACAATGATTCCGTTTAATTCTGATTCAGCAAGGATGCAATGCCTCATACAATCTTGTATTTTGACCACGTTTCAGTTGGAATAGACCTGTCTCAAACCCTGCCCCTTTTCTTGATCCTCCAATCACAGCTGTCGCTTACCTCTGTAAGCGACAGCTGTGATTGGAGGATCAAGAAAAGAGGGCAGGGTTTTGAGACAGGTCCATTGGTTTACACAGGAAGTGTAATGTGACAGGACTAATTAGCTCAGCAACTAGAAAGCTGTGTTCAGTAGAGCACAAATGTCCACCAGGTGGTGGTCCTGTGTTTGAATGACGCCACGCGCATAAATGTTCCCTCGCGTGTGCACAGACTAAAGACAATGCCTAATTGCCTCTAGGAATGGAATGGAACACATTTCATTCAAAAGTTTTGTGTGAATGTATCTGAGGACATATTTTAACACACCTGACGACCTGAGCTATTGTTATGCAAAGTAGCCAGGTGGGTACTTGGCGCATCAGTCGAGTGCAGCGCATTCCTGTGTGCACGCGCGTGCACATCCATGCATGTGCGTGCGCATGCTTCTGCTCACAGAGCCGGTTGCTCGGCGTGCAACCCCATCCCATGTCCCATGACCTGGAGCTATCTGGTGCATTTGTGTGGAAGTCGTAATTCTTCGAAACGTCCATATATGTGACTGCACACAGCGAAGTCGACCGGAATTTGGCTTGCGGCATTTCGCCTGAGAACCAAAAAAAATTATCACAGTTTGAATGTTTAATAACATGTAAAAAAAATAAAAGCTAACAGTTATAAAGGTAACATAACTTTTTAGTATGATATTGTAATAGTGTAATAGGAATAGTGTGAGAAGATCTGCTTTCATTGGTCTGTTTGCCCCACCACCCTACACTTCAATACTTCTTAAGCCCAACGGGTCCGGTACCGGACCCAAGATTACATCACGCCATAAATCCATCTCTACAGACTGTATGGATTAATGTTGCATTTTTTTTCTCAAACTTAACCAAGAGTAAAGACCCTAACCCTGTGAAAACAGCAGTCATAGTGTATATTTTCAGCAATACGTTTGTTTACCAATAGGTTAAAGTGTTATTAGATTACAAGACATAATATATTCCAACACTTCGATTAAAAATGCCAATTACGATTTGGTCCTATCATCTCCCATGTGATTCAGACATGGCATAACGCACAGAGATCTTGTACCATCAAATGCCAATGGCACCTCGACTCCCCAATATTTCATAGCCAACAATTACTTATTGGGCATAAACCCATTAACAACTCTCAATGGGAGAGTAAAGGAGTCCACACCCTGGGGGATGTTTATGATAAAACCAGCCTTTGCGGGTTTCAAGACTTGAGCGTTTTATGACCTTCCCGGCGCATCCTTTTTCTTTTCTTTACAACTGAGGGCACTCAGGGCACATGGGGTCCCATGGGGTCAGCCACTACATCGACACACTTTTTCAGACTCATCGGAGACAGAACAATTTCAAGGGTCTTCGTTTCAGACTTTTATACACTCTTACTCAAGTCCACATACAAGAACCTCCCCTTAGATACAATTTGGCGGGAAGATATTCCAGAACTGGATCCTGAGTTTGATTGGGGCGATGTCTGGACTAATATTACACTGGCCTCCCGTAACCCCAATCACCAACAAATACACTTTAAACAAAAATTCTAGAGACAAGCAATGACAAATAATTGTGATAGAAACAGTCACCCATTCTTTAAAATATTTGTTTTAATAAAGCAAATAAAACTGCCGGGATAACTGGCAACAAGTCACATGTGCATGTGCAAGAAGTGCAAAATGCCACTCTCCCTCCTTTAAAAAACAAAACAATATTTTTTTTAAAATAAAGATGAATAGTATCCCACGGCTAGAGAAGACACAGGCATTTGACCCCTGATCCCTGGCTCACAGGCAGTTCTACACAGCACTGAGTACTGAGCGACTGAAGCAAGCTAAAGTAAAATTAAAGAAAATACAGTACAAACATAGAGAGAGAGGTGGGGGTCACCTGTAACAGAGCACATTGATCTTTGGTCGGTACATGTTAAGAAAGCCTTCTTGAAAATCGAACTCAAGTAAATTGAGAGCAAAAAAAGACCAACAGAAGCTTGTGTCTCACAATCTCAACGGTGAATAAATGTCAAAAGTAAAGATAAAAATGACAAAAAAATACACTTTTTGTCATTTTCCCCCCATGAATTCCTGACGACAATAGAAATTGGGAACCTAATGTGATTCAAGACTAAACATTCAAAGCCAACTCAGAAGCACCCAGACTGCCCAGGACAACGACACATAATACATAAAAAAGAAATGCAAATCATACATCAGTAAACATCAGTCATGTCAAAGCAGTCTCAGAATGGTTCTATGTTTCTATCTATCTATCACATCCTCTTTAAATTGAAAAAAAAAAGTTTCATAATAACTGTTTACTGCTATTCCAGAACCTTCGAGCCACAACACTATGTATAGACATAATACTGCACTACACACCTTTCGATTGTCATCACCATTCCTTCAGAGCGGGAACGTGCTCTTCATACATCACAAGTGTTTGGTGACATTTCAAATGCCAAGGAAGGACTTTGACCGCGTGGCACCTTCGAATTGACAAAGTTACCAAGAGAACAGATGGGTTTGCTGGGGCAACCCGCCAACCCTCCGCTGCTATTCACTTGGCGCACCGGCCTAAAAATAGCAGCAGAGAAGATATGGAGCCAGAAGCAGATTCTGGAAATGGGCAGAATTGATCAGCTCTTGGGGACAGGTTCCTCTGCCAACTAAAGCCCCCCCCCCCCCCCTCAACGTGTGTGAAATGTGAAGACCCCCCTGGCTTTGATAAGCTACAGTATACTGTACGTGTACTGTGTAGTGAGGAGACGTGCTGCTGAGGGAAACGTCAGAAAACATGACCGAAAGTGCTACAGTACATGCCCCCGGCATACACTAACACCTCGCCACTTGTGTGCTTGAAAAGGAACGGATAGTCTTTCACATTCTTGTCTGCAAATACACATGTCATAAACACAAAAATACAGCTGTAACTATGCCCAAACAACACATCCACACACATGCACAAACAACACATCCACACACATGCACAAACAACACATCCACACACATGCACAAACAACACATCCACACACATGCACAAACAACACATCCACACACATGCACAAACAACACACGTGGTAGCACAAACGACACAACCACCCACATGTTTGATATTTTAGGTAGGCTACTGCAGGGAGGGGGAGAGTCGTAGGCTACTGCAGAGAGGGGGAGAGTCGTAGGCTACTGCAGGGAGGGGGAGAGTCGTAGGCTACTGCAGAGAGGGGGAGAGTCGTAGGCTACTGCAGAGAGGAGGATACTGCAGAAAGGGGGAGAGTCGTAGGCTACTGCAGGGAGGAGGATAGTCGTAGGCTACTGCAGAAAGGGGGAGAGTCGTAGGCTACTGCAGGGAGGGGGAGAGTCGTAGGCTACTGCAGGGAGGGGGAGAGTCGTAGGCTACTGCAGGGAGGGGGAGAGTCGTAGGCTACTGCAGGGAGGGGGAGAGTCGTAGGCTACTGCAGGGAGGGGGAGAGTCGTAGGCTACTGCAGAGAGAAGGAGAGTCGTAGGCTACTGCAGAGAGGGGGAGAGTCGTAGGCTACTGCAGAGAGGGGGAGAGTCATAGGCTACTGCAGAGAGAAGGAGAGTCGTAGGCTACTGCAGAGAGGAGAGTCGTAGGCTACTGCAGAGAGGGGGAGAGTCGTAGCCTACTGCAGGGAGGCGGGGGAGGCGTTGTAGGTGTGTCTGTGCAGAGCTGATCAACTCCACCATATCAATTGTTAAAAGGCACAATTAATAACACGAGTCACATCAGTATGTGTACAAAATTCTGGGTCGGTGGGTTTGTACATAAAAAAAAAAAAACAGACAAATAACAACATCATCTTTACATACTCTCTATAATGGGGGGGGGGGGGGGGGGTTGGTTTGCATATAAAATGTACATTCTAGATCATGCAGTAGCACCATGGTTTCTTGAGGTCCCTTTGCATCTCAAGACTGTTCTTCTACTTCCTCTTGCCACAGAATTTGCCCTGGCATCCAGGAACGACGCCGCCTGGAGGAGAAACCACAGAGGAAGATAATTGGAATCCTGTACATTTTCATTCAGGCCTTGTAAAGCCTGTGCGCCTTGTGCATCTGCTCCTTGAAATGTTGGGAGGGACTGTTTTGGTTCCGCAAAATACCTTGAAGGCCCCATAAACGGCACTTGTGTTTCCACGGTTTGACACAGAACAATAACAGCAAAATGGCAACGATAATGGGTGCGTTAAGTAACTGAGCGGCTCAGCTTCGCTCAGAGGGGAAAACACACTTGACGGGTTACTCAGTTCCGCTCACTCTGAGCCGCTCAAGAGCGTTGCTGTGCACTTTCTGACTTGGCTCAGTATACGGAAGAAATGGTTCCTACATTTTAGAATCAAGAATCAAGAGGTTTATTTGTCACATACATACCAGGGCATACAGTGAAATGCGGGTGGCCATGCCCGCATCGATTGTGCAATAATACAATAATAAAATAGACATAGAAGAAAACAGGTAAGACATAAGATGTGCATGATAAAAATAGACATGCTAAATTCCTGAGGCACTGGTCCTATGTACACTACTATACAATATACAAGCCCATGTCACCCCACTTCTCAGGGACCTGCACTGGCTCCCCATTGCCGCACGAATCCGCTTCAAGGGCCTCGACCTGGCATATCATGCGGCGAAGGGAACGGCTCCCGCCTACCTCCGGTAAATGGTCTCTAACTACACACCCTCAAGACCCCTACGCTCTGCATCTTCTGGCCGCCTCAGACCTACTCCTATCCGAGCTCCGGTGGAACGAACTTCCCACCACAGTTAGGACAGCTGAAACCCGTTCAATCTTTCGCCGTCGACTAAAGACGCACTTCTTCAATCATTATCTAATTTATTTTTAATTTTTTTTTTAACTCTAACCCCAACTAACCTTACTGTCATGCACTTGTCCTAATATACTTACTAACCTACACTTTAGCACTCAACACTTTGATGAACATTGTTACTCAGCTGATAGAGTTGACTTTTGATAAAAGCGTCAGCTAAATGACAATGTAAATGTGATGTGTGTACATTTTGGGGGGCACTCCTTGTGAGACAGAAACCCTGGTGTAATAATCCTTCATACCTCTGTAACCTGCTCCTCCTCCTCCTCCAAGGCCCCCCAGGAAGCTCTGCAGTGGTCCATATTTGGCTGCTTTGGCTGGAAAAACAAGCCAAAAAGAAAACAAGACAAAAGAAAACATTTACTAGCATAGCAAGTCATGTTGATTTGATCATTTCCTTTTCTTGGGGAGTTCAACACAAGGTTTTAATTCCTATATCTTGCATCAAGGAGGTATTATATGCACATGTAAAAACTTGACTTCAGAACTGAACCAACTGAACTGGTCTTTCAGGCATGTCTGATGAACCACTAAATCAACTAACACTGGTAGAATCTGTAATTCCTTGAAAGCAGTAACCTCTAGGCAAAAGACCCATGCTTGGTATTGTACTTTGTTTTGGTCTGATGTGTGGGTTGGAGTTTAGTAACTTATTATATAGTGAATTTCTCCAGATGTCTCTTGGCAAAGCCTGAGTTGTGGCCAGCAGCCTATCCTCACTCAACTCCAACGAACGCACACATCAGACCATAACAAAAAAAAGATGCAATACCAAGCAGGGCTCTTACACTGAATTTATACGGTGAAACTTTCATGTGACTTTAGCTGCTTGAAACATATCTGAAACTTGCATTTGAGTTGCATAGTGTAAAGCCCTGTGCAGCGCAATTGAAACTTCAATCAAATCAGCCAATCAAAATGCCCATAACGTGCCAGTTGATGATAACATTTTCAATCTATTAATCAATCAAAGCGGGGAACATAGAACCCGGGGAACATAGGACCCGGGGAACATAGGGATGATCCCTATTCACATTAACTCTTGAGTAGCCAGTCTTTCACCCACACTCATAGGTCAGGTTTTTCCCTCTAGCATATCAACAAGCATTAGTGCACTGATAGCTGACTATGGAGCAGCTTCAGTACTTTGTACCTAGTAATAAAAGATGACTGAAATCATTTGTCTTTGACAGTAATGATACTGTCACAACATTACATAACTTTTTGCATCAGCTGATCTAGCTAGTTAGCAGGCAGCTGATGTTGTGCACTTGGTATCAACTGTTATGAACTTTCACTGCTGTGATTTGATTTCTGAATGTAATGCTATTCTGTTTGACAAATAGCTTAGTCTTTAATCAAGATTGACTTAGAAAATAACTCGAACTTGGAGAGGCAGTATTTATTTAGTTTGACATAATCACAACGTATCATCAGCATGGCCACTTGGGTAAACATACCTGCTCTCACAAAATAAAACATGAAAAAGTTATTGATTTAGGGACAGTGAGATAGATGTCTGACCAGCAAGCCAGCCTTGTTGTCAGATTATATTTACTGTTTGTTAATCAACGTTATTGAGAGAAAGGCTTGCTAGCATAAAGTTAGCTGTAGGCACATTTTCACTGGTACCAGTCAAGTGACAAGTGGTTGTCAAGCTGTTTTTATGTGGCGAAGCCAATGATGCGCTTATTCCACATAATTGCAGCTTGCGGGCCAAATATAAACTGTTGACTCACAGACTCATCAGGCAGCTTTACTCCTGCAGGCTGGAGTAAAAATAATACCAATGTAGCCGCTAATATGTAATAAACGATTATATTCAGTGTGTTGCATGCAACTTTGATAATTTTCTAATTGATTTGTGTAATTGTCTAGTTGCATGGAAATTATGTTTCATGCAATTTAAAACCAGTCTTACCTAAAGGTAGCTGTTTGACTGCATTACAGATTCTACCTTTAAGTAGAAAGGAAAACTGTCTGTATTAGATACATCGTTTCTCAAGCAGACACACTATAGTTTTGTCTTACATCCTTGTAGTGGGAACGCCAGGTTTTCTTTATGGCAATAGTTCTCTGTGTGAAGGGGGGAATCTACCCATCAACAAGTGCCCATCTCAATGGATATACAAGTGACATGATATGACTCTTAAATAAAAACAAAACAAACAAGCTTACAGTAACTATGGCCAGCCAGCCAGCCAGCCAGCCAGCCAGCCAGCCAGCCAGCCAGCCAGCCAGCCAGCCAGCTCCTAGTGAGTCAGTCAATTATATGCTGAAGACAGGCGGCCCAATTGATATTCATTCCACTGGCCACAAGTGCTGTAAATCAATACTGTTAACGAATAATTCCCGCCAATTAGAGATGTATCTATTGATTAAGGACACAGGTACAACATGCATGTGTACAACAGGGGCCACACAAGGGGCAGGTTTGTGTGTAATGTTTGTGTGTGTGTGTGTGTGTGTGTGTGTGTGTGTGTGTGTGTGTGCATGCGTGCATGCGTGCATGTGTGTGTGTGTGTGTCAGTGAATACAGTATCCCATGCTGCTGTATTAGACGTTACATTTCTCTTTTTTTTATCGACTTTTTCTCCCATTTTCAATTTTTTCTCCCATCCCAATTTCGTATCATCCAATTCAACCCTCCCCTGTCTCGAACGCTGTTTCTTGCCTCCCACAAGCCGGCTGCAATGTGGACGAAGCCATACATAGCACGAGTCCCCTCCGATACTCGAGGTAGCAGCCGTCGCATCTTTTCACCTGCGCGGCGCCATCTTTCAGCGTCAGGGGTCTGCGCTTTGGAGGGGCGCCGCCCCCATCGCTTCTTGATTCTACTGTGCAGGCGCACCAACCGACCTGTAGGAGTCGCTGTCCACAAAGTCCGATCCCCACCCCTCAGTTTTCCCTCCCCCTAATACTGCCAATTGTATTAGTACGGTCGACCAGCCAAACTGAAAACAATGTGGAGAGCTGGGCTCGAACCCAGCTTCTCCAGCATTGGTGGTGAGTGCCTTGCCCACTGCACCACCTAGCCGCCCTAGACGTTACATTTCAAAGTACTGTAGGTAAATCTCATGAGGAATTGGTGAAGCCAGAATAAGCTCAATTAGCTTCTTCTTAGCTTGTGAAATTATTTGTACACGTATGCAATCTTATTATCGGATGTTAAATTCTGATATCACATGAAATGTATATGCTTTGGATAATATTATCCAATCATATTATATTATTGTGACATACCTGGGTATGTGGGTTGGTCATTACCATTATTACTGTATTTATGACACCTTCTGAACATCAGGTTAGTATATTTAATGTGTTATGTTTTGTATATGATGTGTGTGTGTGTGAACATGAGAGTTAATGCTGTCTCTTCTCTCCCTGTCAGGTGCTGCCCATCCCTACTGAAGAGTGCTGATTGCCTAATGAATAACAGCTGATGGCAGTCACATCAAGAGGGATGGGTAGCCAAATACCTGACAGCACACACACGTCTCTGCGCCTCATTCTGTCAATTGCTAGCGACTAGAGAAGAGTGAGGTTGCCATTGTTAACCACGGTTGTGATTATATATATATATATTGTTGACCTATGTGCTACTTCTCTAGCTGGGTGAGTGTCCTCTTGTTGGCCTTTGTGCCTGTTCCCACTGAGTGTGGACTGATACTTCACTGCCCTTTTCGCTGTTGTTTCATTCAAGTAGAGCTGTATATATATATTGGTAGGCTGTATGCCATTGCCATTTTGCGTGGACTTGTACCTTTGGTACGTTTTAGCGTCGGTGGACGCTAATTTAGTTTATTTATTTATATTTTCCCTTGTTTGTTCTCCCCTTACCCTTTTCCTTTGTGTGTGTTGTGGGTTGAAATCCCCACTGACAACATCCCTTTTCCCTTTGGGAAAAGGCCGTAGGTTGGAAGCCCCACATGATAATAAACATACTTTACCATTTGAAAAACGTCTTTGTTTACTATCTGCCTACCCGGGACTGTTTTGAAAAGCATTTTTCTACTGAGGGGGTTGTTTCTGCTCATGTACCGCCTGCCCAGTTAACTATCCTATATGGTCGTTAGACCTCTGTACATGACAATTATATGGTGACATTTGGAGAAAAACGCAATTAAGTTAGCGTCAGGAGGGCAGAGGTGAGAGGAATAGGCTAAAGGAGGTGGGTTTTAATTAGTGAGACCATATGTTGGCCTGAGCACAATCTCCCAAGGTCCATGTGGTACATTTATATCCACTTTACCCCAATTAGTATTTTTTAAATCCCACTATGTTTCTACATACTACAGAGAAATTAAATGTAACTAACGGGCCACAATGTGCTGTAGAGAGAGAGAGAGAGAGAGAGAGAGAGAGAGAGAGAGAGAGAGAGAGAGAGAGAGAGAGAGAGAGAGAGAGAGAGGGGGGGGGGGGCAATGTCCCTTTTCTTTAAAGTCAGGCTAATGACTGTGAGTCGCGTGAACACTTTCGGCAACCAACATGTACTTCCGCGTTTCTGATTGGTTGGTTGCCGAAAGTGTTCACGCAGACAGGACCCCACTGACTTTGCATTGGTATGTGGCTAACATATAGCTAGTATGAGGAACAGCATGGCTGGATTGCACTGAGAAAAGACTCTACCGATCGACAACATCATTGGAATGGTAGGTAATTTTTTTTTATTAAATAATAATAATAATAATAATAATAATAATAATAATAATAATAATAATAATAATAATAATAATAATAATAATAATAATAATAATAATAATAATAATAAAATAGGGCTCTAGGATTCCAAAAATCTGAACTATTCCTTTAAAACCAGAGTTATCTAAGAAATCTGCCACGCATTTCTTGAAATAATCCCATGGGCGATAATCCTCCATGTTCAGGAGAATGCAGATTATGAAGAGACACACTCAATATGCTGGTATACTGCCTTCCCATCTGCAGTGAGGATTGATTGATTGATTGAAAACGTTATTAACAGATTGCAGAATGGGTACAGTACAGTACAGTACAGCTCAATACATACAATTGTTAAGGGGATGCAGACCAGAGAAAGACTTTCGTCTTGTTTACATCAGGGTCCCCCATTTTCAATTCATCATAGGAGACATGCACAGTGCACTAAACTAAACCACCCCTCTGTGTACTAATCTCATCCCAATAATCTGACATGTTGCCACATCCTCACAAACTAGAGATGTCATGAGATGGAGTGGGATGTGAGATGAGGTGAAACAGGGGAGATATATTACACTGAAATGTTACTCAAGTGTTATTACTTTAGTTACATTTTACTTTATAGGTTGGAGTAGGTTTGTTATTACTGTAGGTTTTGTGTTTGTTCCAAAATGGTCCCTCGTGTGCTCTATCATATATTCACATTCAATCGAACTTTGTTGTATTGATTATTGAACCAAAAGGGTTAACACCACCCAAACTTTAAGAATTTCATGGCCTAGGAAAGTTCTGTCAATATTTGTGAACATGAGCTCTCCCAAAGCCGCAAGCCAGAGAAGTTAGTCTCAAACTTGTGATGTCATCAGGTATAAAGTCTAGTGATGCTCCATTGACGATGAATGGGAGACCGATAAAATTGTAATTATTTTACACTGAAATGAGTTTACTCAGAGCATGGTCTGTATCTTTTGTCCCATCTCTCTCCCAGTTCACTGTTTTGGAGCAGCTTCAGATTTAACACCTGATGACTCTCACAAATGTGAGAGAAAAAAATTTGGACCACTACTTAGACCAGTAACATGTAAGAATTAATGTTAATTGACCTGCCTGGTAAAATAAAGGTAAAATAAAAAATACAATTAAGCAAAAAGGGAGGAAAAACATAAAATATGGAGCTGCATCAGATGGACCGAGATCTGTCTTTTTAGTGTGCCAACTAATGTATAAAACGTATACTAAAGTAAAAGTAGGAGTAAATATAAAAGAAGTAGAAGTAAAAATACAAACTCAAAAAGTTGCTCCCTCCTGAGAAAGTTATGGGTTAACCAGATAATAACTTTGCTGTGTGTAAGGTTTGGGGTGAGCGTGTTCTGTTACCTTGTTGAGGAGTCAGAGGGGCAGGTACATATCCTCCTCCTGTAGAGTAACACACACACATAGAAACATTATGAGACAGGGAAACACTAGCAGGTCTACAGGGAAACACTAGCAGGTCTACAGGGAAACACTAGCAGGTCTACAGGGAAACACTAGCAGGTCTACAGGGAAACACTAGCAGGTCTACAGGGAAACACTAGCAGGTCTACAGGGAAACACTAGTAGGTCTACAGGGAAACACTAGCAGGTCTACAGGGAAACACTAGTAGGTCTACAGGGAAACACTAGCAGGTCTACAGGGAAACACTAGCAGGTCTACAGGGAAACACTAGCAGGTCTACAGGGAAACACTAGCAGGTCTACAGGGAAACACTAGCAGGTCTACAGGGAAACACTAGCAGGTCTACAGGGAAACACTAGCAGGTCTACAGGGAAACACTAGTAGGTCTACAGGGAAACACTAGCAGGTCTACAGGGAAACACTAGCAAGTCTACAGGGAAACACTAGCAGGTCTACGGGGAAACACTAGCAAGTCTACAGGGAAACACTAGCAGGTCTACAGGGAAACACTAGCAGGTCTACAGGGAAACACTAGCAGGTCTACAGGGAAACACTAGTAGGTCTACAGGGAAACACTAGCAGGTCTACAGGGAAACACTAGTAGGTCTACAGAGAAACACTAGCAGGTCTACAGGGAAACACTAGCAGGTCTACAGGGAAACTAACCCCCATCCTTCTAAGCAGCTCATACTAACCCCTCTCCTTCTGACTGGCCCATCCCCCAGCCTGTTTTATTCTCTTTCTCCGCTCTGTGATAAATGGTGCCGTTCTGTTTCTTCTTTAGGCAGTGATTTATGGAATAATGTACAATTCCCCTGATAGAGAGCCTTGGTCTCCAGAGATGGCCAGAGGAACACTGAGTCCTGAGGGGATGGCATTATTGTGTCACACAGCGATTTAGGTCAGTTGAGGGGAATAGCCTCATCTATAAGTCCACAAATTCCATTACATTTGATTAATTAACCCTTTCACTGCCGCACTACCAAGCGGTTAACCCTTTCACTGCGACAATACACAGAAGGTTAACCCTTTCACTGCCACACGACAGCCGGTTAACCCTTTCATTGCCACACGACAGAAGGTTATCCCTTTACTATCACACAACCGACGGCGACCGTAGGCCAAGGTAATATGTTCCTTGAGTTTACAAACATAAACACACACACAAAGATTGTTACCTGGGTAGGCCTGCTGCTGATAGGCCTGCTGTGGGTAGGCCTGCTGTGGGTAGGCCTGCTGTGGGTAGCCGCCTCCATACCCTGGAGCTACACCTTGACCTGCACCTGATAATACACAATTAACACACACACTCAATGAACGATGGGGTGGGAATCAATAGAGGGATAATTAAAAAGGATCTGTACATTTGAGTCACAAAATCGACCAAATACAACCAACAGAATGCAAGCAGAAAGATCACTGCAACACAGGTCATTATAGCACAATGTCTTGTTCAGCTGTCTTGTCTGTCTGTCTGTCTGTCTGTCTGTCTGTCTGTCTGTCTGTCTGTCTGTCTGTCTGTCTGTCTGTCTGTCTGTCTGTCTGTCTGTCTGTCTGTCTGTCTGTCTGTCTGTCTGTCTGTCTGTCTGTCTGTCTGTCTGTCTGTCTGTCTGTCTGTCTGTCTGTCTGTCTGTCTGTCTGTCTGTCTGTCTGTCTGTCTGTCTGTCTGTCTGTCTGTCTGTCTGTCTGTCTGTCTGTCTGTCTGTCTGTCTGTCTGTCTGTCTGTCTGTCTGTCTGTCTGTCTGTCTGTCTGTCTGTCTGTCTGTCTGTCTGTCTGTCTGTCTGTCTGTCTGTCTGTCTGTCTGTCTGTCTGTCTGTCTGTCTGTCTGTCTGTCTGTCTGTCTGTCTGTCTGTCTGTCTGTCTGTCTGTCTGTCTGTCTGTCTGTCTGTCTGTCTGTCTGTCTGTCTGTCTGTCTGTCTGTCTGTCTGTCTGTCTGTCTGTCTGTCTGTCTGTCTGTCTGTCTGTCTGTCTGTCTGTCTGTCTGTCTGTCTGTCTGTCTGTCTGTCTGTCTGTCTGTCTGTCTGTCTGTCTGTCTGTCTGTCTGTCTGTCTGTCTGTCTGTCTGTCTGTCTGTCTGTCTGTCTGTCTGTCTGTCTGTCTGTCTGTCTGTCTGTCTGTCTGTCTGTCTGTCTGTCTGTCTGTCTGTCTGTCTGTCTGTCTGTCTGTCTGTCTGTCTGTCTGTCTGTCTGTCTGTCTGTCTGTCTGTCTGTCTGTCTGTCTGTCTGTCTGTCTGTCTGTCTGTCTGTCTGTCTGTCTGTCTGTCTGTCTGTCTGTCTGTCTGTCTGTCTGTCTGTCTGTCTGTCTGTCTGTCTGTCTGTCTGTCTGTCTGTCTGTCTGTCTGTCTGTCTGTCTGTCTGTCTGTCTGTCTGTCTGTCTGTCTGTCTGTCTGTCTGTCTGTCTGTCTGTCTGTCTGTCTGTCTGTCTGTCTGTCTGTCTGTCTGTCTGTCTGTCTGTCTGTCTGTCTGTCTGTCTGTCTGTCTGTCTGTCTGTCTGTCTGTCTGTCTGTCTGTCTGTCTGTCTGTCTGTCTGTCTGTCTGTCTGTCTGTCTGTCTGTCTGTCTGTCTGTCTGTCTGTCTGTCTGTCTGTCTGTCTGTCTGTCTGTCTGTCTGTCTGTCTGTCTGTCTGTCTGTCTGTCTGTCTGTCTGTCTGTCTGTCTGTCTGTCTGTCTGTCTGTCTGTCTGTCTGTCTGTCTGTCTGTCTGTCTGTCTGTCTGTCTGTCTGTCTGTCTGTCTGTCTGTCTGTCTGTCTGTCTGTCTGTCTGTCTGTCTGTCTGTCTGTCTGTCTGTCTGTCTGTCTGTCTGTCTGTCTGTCTGTCTGTCTGTCTGTCTGTCTGTCTGTCTGTCTGTCTGTCTGTCTGTCTGTCTGTCTGTCTGTCTGTCTGTCTGTCTGTCTGTCTGTCTGTCTGTCTGTCTGTCTGTCTGTCTGTCTGTCTGTCTGTCTGTCTGTCTGTCTGTCTGTCTGTCTGTCTGTCTGTCTGTCTGTCTGTCTGTCTGTCTGTCTGTCTGTCTGTCTGTCTGTCTGTCTGTCTGTCTGTCTGTCTGTCTGTCTGTCTGTCTGTCTGTCTGTCTGTCTGTCTGTCTGTCTGTCTGTCTGTCTGTCTGTCTGTCTGTCTGTCTGTCTGTCTGTCTGTCTGTCTGTCTGTCTGTCTGTCTGTCTGTCTGTCTGTCTGTCTGTCTGTCTGTCTGTCTGTCTGTCTGTCTGTCTGTCTGTCTGTCTGTCTGTCTGTCTGTCTGTCTGTCTGTCTGTCTGTCTGTCTGTCTGTCTGTCTGTCTGTCTGTCTGTCTGTCTGTCTGTCTGTCTGTCTGTCTGTCTGTCTGTCTGTCTGTCTGTCTGTCTGTCTGTCTGTCTGTCTGTCTGTCTGTCTGTCTGTCTGTCTGTCTGTCTGTCTGTCTGTCTGTCTGTCTGTCTGTCTGTCTGTCTGTCTGTCTGTCTGTCTGTCTGTCTGTCTGTCTGTCTGTCTGTCTGTCTGTCTGTCTGTCTGTCTGTCTGTCTGTCTGTCTGTCTGTCTGTCTGTCTGTCTGTCTGTCTGTCTGTCTGTCTGTCTGTCTGTCTGTCTGTCTGTCTGTCTGTCTGTCTGTCTGTCTGTCTGTCTGTCTGTCTGTCTGTCTGTCTGTCTGTCTGTCTGTCTGTCTGTCTGTCTGTCTGTCTGTCTGTCTGTCTGTCTGTCTGTCTGTCTGTCTGTCTGTCTGTCTGGCTGGCTGGCTGGCTGGCTGGCTGGCTGGCTGGCTGGCTGGCTGGCTGGCTGGCTGGCTGGCTGGCTGGCTGGCTGGCTGGCTGGCTGGCTGGCTGGCTGGCTGGCTGGCTGGCTGGCTGGCTGGCTGGCTGGCTGGCTGGCTGGCTGGCTGGCTGGCTGGCTGGCTGGCTGCCTTTCTGTCTATCTATCTACCTATACTCACCTGTCGGGCTGGCTGGCTGGCTGTCAGTCTATCTATCTACCTATACTCACCTGTCTGTCTGGCTGTCTGTCTGTCTGTCCCATCCATCATTATAAAATAAATATCCCTCAAATACCTCTAAATGTTACAACTTTATGATAATACAATAATAACAACATTAACAACAATCATGACCCATGCACGCCACATTCTGTAAGTGAAGGGTGGTCTAACAATGGATCTCTTGGTTTTTGGGGGGGAAAGAAACGCCTCTTCATGCACGTGGGGGAAAGTTAGGCCGTCTGGGTGACGCCTAACACTGGCGGTGTGACTAGGGGGGGGGGGGTACTATCTATCTATTTCTGACCAATGGGAGGAGGATTAGGATGACTAGCTTGTATCCATGGGGCTGAGAATAGAGGAGGCTATGGGAGAGCTGGAGCTGTGTGATAACACTCATCCTTAACCAAGAGAGAGAGAGAGGGGGGGGGGGGATGAGAGAGAGAGAAAGAGAGAGGGATGAGAGAGAGGGAGAGAGAGAGAAAGAAAGAAAGAGGGGGAGGTAGGAGAGGGGGGATGAGAGAGATGGGGGGATATAAAGAGAGGGAGGAGAGAGAGAAAGAGAGAGAGGGAGGAGAGAGAGAGAAAGGAGAGGGAGCGGCACTTGACTCTGAATAGCGATTGATAAGAAGCAGGATTTACAGTATAAGGCGTGCAGAGGGTTAAAGACGGTGAACCTCACATTCAGTCTGATGGACACTATTGAGAGAAAACGGGTGTTCTGGGGGTGTTTTTCAATGTAGGTGATGTATAGATTGGGGGGAGATGACCACAGCTAAAAGGGGCCGGGTCAGGGAGGTCGAAATGAGCAGGAGGTGGTTCAGAGCGAGCAGGAGTCACTGAATAGCAGCACACTGCCAGCGAGAGAATGTTTTGAATTCCGATCCAGACTACAATCTGACTAGAGACTCTCTCCTCTCATCACGGAGAGGGGGGGAGGAGGAATGACACATCATCATTAGCTTCAGCTAACGCGAGGAGGGTTTAGGCTAAAGACCAGGCCTGACCACCATTGGACTGAATAGCAGGAGGACGATAGACTGAACACACCGAAAGATCATTAGAATAGACTTTTCAAGGACAATACAATCTGTTAACATCTGAGCTGAGGCTTCTGTTTATCAAATAAACAACGCTTCTCCTTGTAAGGTATTACGCTGTGTCAAAGTGTCGAATTCTTACGAAGGTGGAGAATTATTATGGTTTGCGGATTGCACTAACGGGGAGAGATAAGGTTTGAATCAGCCAGTATATGAGACGTCAGGATCATTAAAATTACACAACGCAGAGGAATTGGATGGAGAGAGGATAACACAAGAAGACGTGATACTGGCCAGATTGATCAGAATCTAACACTATACTGTCTGTCACGGCTGTATAGTACTACAGTACATGTATATAAACTATACTGTCTGTCACACTGCTACACATAGTACTACATTTATAGAATATATACTGCATGTCACACTGTTGTACATAGTACTACATGTATGAAACTATACTGTATGTCACACTGTTGATATGTTTGATGTATATAGTACTAAATGTATGAATATATTAGTGACACATATAGTCGACTGTCTAATGTTTGATGTGCATAGTACTACATGTATGTAAAGATATATATTGCTCAGTTGAGAGGGGATGGGAGAAATAAGGTACAATATGCTAGAACCTGTAATGTCGTCAAACAATGACCTCTAGGCAAAAAAGCTCATTGCACATTGTTTTGGTCTGCTGTGTGGGTTGGAGTTTAGTAACTATTATACTGTGAACCCAGACCTCTCTAGGCAGAGCCTTAAGTGTGGCCAGAAATAGCAGCCCCTCCTCTATCCTCACTCAACTCCAACCAACACAACAAACCAAAAGAAAAAATGTAAACCAATACCAAAGTGCAATACCAAGTGGGGCTCTTTTGCCTTACCTTGTTTGACGGCATTACAGAGTATACCTTTAAGTCAAAGCTTACCTGGCTGATATATGCCACCTGTTCCAAGATTGCCATAGCCTATGAGACGGTACAAAGAAATATCCAAACATTAGGTTCTATTGATTCATACCAGATACATAAGTACTCCCACCACCATCTCAATCACCTTTGATCAATATCCTGGACCTGACCAGAATCTGTCACCGGGGAAAAGGTGTAGTGAGATTATTTTTGTTGTAGCCAAAAGAGGGCTACAGTAGTATGAGGAACAACATGGATTGTGCTGAGAAAGAACTCTACCGATCAACAACATAATAAGTAGCAAATAGGGCTATGGTTCCAAAAATCACAACTATCCCTAAGTTACTTTCAAATGGAAATTATAATGTTGTGTGTGCTTCAATATTGTAATGTACTGTATGTGTACGTGACAGATCCCACTGTACTTTGTACTCTAGTGACCAAAAAAAGCAGAAGTAAAAGTAAATATACTCAAAAGGGTATTTTACAGTAACTTAAGTAAATGTAATGAATTACTTTCCACTCCTGGTCACGTTAATGTAATCAGCAGATGAAGCACTGCTTTTTATTTTCCATGGAAGATTTGCTGATGTATGTTTTTTCTCCCCAGCGATGCTCTTCAACACATTCACTGGCCACCGTAAATGTCCATGATCCAGTACTATATACCTGTTTGTCATGTATGTCCATATGCCATAAATGTCATGATGTCATATATGTTGTGTATGTCATAAATGTCACTATGAATTGAAAATGGGGGACCCTGATGTAAACAAGACAAACGGCTTTCTCTGGTCTGCATCCCCTTAACAATTGTGTGTATTGAGCCGTACTGTATTGTACCCATTCTGCAATCTGTTAAATACAGTTTTCATTCATTCATTCATTCATTCATTCATTCATTCATTCATTCATTCATTCATTCATTCATTCATTCATTCATTCATTCATTCATTCATTCATTCATTCATTTGTTTATGTGTGTGTGTGTGTGTGTGTGTGTATGTATGTGTGGATGTGGTACGGATATGTAGAAAGACACATTCCCTATTACTTTGTGTAAATTGGATAATAAAGTAATCCTCTTCTTCTGTTAAGAAGATTAAGAAACTCCACAACCTGCTTTAGTTTGTAATCAGTTGTGAGCTTCTCTAATGTGTGTCTTAACATCTGTTTACTAGTAAACACTTTACTCCACACAGTAGTTTACTCCAGGCTCAGAAGACAGGCTTTGTTGTTTGCCACAGTCATTTAACTTCCCCCTGGATCTGTGTTGCCGTTAAGCCCCCCCCCCCCCCCCCCACCCCTTGGGAGACCAGGCTATCTCCAAACCGTCATGCTTTGATGTCGTTACTGTACATGCCGTTGCTGACTACTGTATACTAAAGGCCCTGGCGGTAATCATTACTATCCATGGGGAAACGTTGACTTCCTCCGTTCGTTAAGAAGTCAGTTGGCAAGTTTGAAGTTTATTTATTTTTTAACACAATGGAGCAGTGGTCCCCAAACTACGGCCTGCGGGCCGGATCGCGTCTATATTAAAGCCAGCCCAAGAGTGCTTGCGCATTCGCCTGATTGGCCCCGGTAACGCAATGCAATGCGCATTTTCTTTTTTGCCACTCACTCGCTCACTCATAACTCGCTCACTCATAACGCCATAACGTTATTTCGCGAGCCCAGCTGTCAGAAACTGTACATTGTAACGTTAACACAGCCCAGCTGTCAACTGTACATTGTAACGTTATGTTATTTCGGGCGTTTTATTCATAACGTTATTTCGCGCGACTGTACATTGTAATGTTAACACAGCCCAGCTGTCAACTGTACTTTGTAACGTTATGTTATTTCGGGTATTCATAACGTTATTTCGCGCGACTGTACATTGTAACGTTAACACAGCCCAGCTGTCAACTGTACTTTGTAACGTTATGTTATTTCTGGCGTTTTATTCATAACAAACATTGACGCGATTCCGCCAACACATATGTAATATTAATAGGTTTTGCTATGCATAGAATAACAGAACAGATTGACAGGTGGTGACAAAGCACTGGGCATTTATTTAAAAAGCTGTCAACTGTACTTTGTAACGTTATGTTATTTCGGGCATTCATAACGTTATTTCGCGCGACTGTACATTGTAACGTTAACACAGCCCAGCTGTCAACTGTACTTTGTAACGTTATGTTATTTCTGGGCTGTGTTAACGTTACAATGTACAGTCGCGCGAAATAACGTTATGAATGCCCGAAATAACATAACGTTACAAAGTACAGTTTGACAGCTGGGCTGTGTTAACGTTACAATGTACAGTTTCTGACAGCTGGGCTCGTGAAATAACGTTATGGCGTTATGAGTGAATCTGGTCCTCGTTTGGATAATATGTATTCCATTTCCGCGAGTGAGTGGCAAAAAAGAAAATGCGCATTGCATTGCGTTACCGGGGCCAATCAGGCGAATGCGGATTAAATTAAATTAAATTATCTATTTAATATAGACGCAACCGGATCCGGCCCGCCTCCACATTTGGCCCGGCCCCCTAGAGCCCCGGAGCTTAAAAAATAAATAATAATCATTCTTTTTTTTCTTCTTTTTTTTACGATGGCAGCATCCCCATTGTCTGTGCTGAATGTTTGTTGGTTTTTAGTACTTTTAAACATCCATTTTTAGTAAGTAGTAGTTTTCATCTGATCCTATAATTTTTTCATTCACCGATTTGTGGACTTTTTTTTTAGTGTCCTGAAAGGCGCCTTATAAATAAAATGCATTATTATTATTATTATTATTGTAACTGATGGGTACAATTCCCTGACTGTATTGATAAGTATGGTATCATTAAACCACTACCGCTTGATGTACTTTAACTTCTGGCCATCCAGTACACGATATCTAAGTATGATGAACACTTTCCCACATATGAAATCAGGTCCACACAAATATAACAGTCGAAGGTTTAATATAGCAAAAGGTATATACAACATTCACTTAATTACATTTATGATTTGAATGCACTTGTAAGGCAAATGAGTATTCGTAGGCAAATCAACACTGAATGTCCAATCTCTGGTTACGCAGGAAGCAAGTATACAACCTGGTTCTTTAGGGAAACTATAGCGATGGTACTTAAGGATTATAGCAGGATACTAAAGGGGTCCTGCTGGTTGTAAGTCAGTAAGGGGGGGGGGGTTTGGAGAGCCGTCAGCTGCATCCCATCTGGCCAACGATTCCTGGGGAGAATTCAGGTACAGAAAACAGTGCCAGCAGGATCTTGATCCACAGATGAATACACTTGGGCCCTCTTGTAGACGGTAGCTGTAGGTCCACAACGAAGGAGAAGCGAGGCGGCCTCGGTCTGGGTTGAGCGCCGTCTCACCTGGGCTCCTCTCGGGGGTAATTCCAACACTCACTGGCGTTGGCTGTTATCCGCTCCACAAATCAAAGCACCCAAAGCAAATAGATATTCCATGCCGTATAGGCTCAGCAGTCGTCCGGGTAGGTAATCCAATGTGCAGGTCCACTCGTCCTCGCCCAGAACTCCTCGGATGAAAGCACCACGCGTGGTCTGCCCAGCCTGGTTAAGACTCTAGATAACGCGAGGAACGATGGGGGTGCTGCTCACTTTAGAACTTTAACCGAACGATGCACCATACATAATAGACTATTATTAACTTAATAGAAATACGTCCCACTCGACGGTACAGTGCCAAACTATGACAATTCAGCTATGAATTTACACGAGGTCTCAATGCCTATTCTGGGGCCAAAATAGGCCATACTGCACCACACGTGGGTCGTGGGTGAGGCTTCACGTCTGTTACTAGGTTGGAGGGTAAAGGACTAATGGACTAAAAGAAAGTTCTACTTTACTTGCGCCCTATTTATATGCACGGTGAACAAATAGTACCATTCGTATTTCGGTAGCCGTATTCCTACGCGGAACCGGGGCTAGTTGGGACATGTTCGTCGGCACTATTGAACTTGACTCAAGGGGCCTGTCTGCTGGCGCCAGGTTCTTGTCCAATGAGAGAATGAACTATTATGGGCTGTAGTAGACTAAAGGGATATTCAGTGTATATGTACAAAGAATATACAAGGGATATCAAACGATATACAAATACTATTAAATATATATCCATAAATAAATATATATATTCGGTTTAATCTGATCCTTCACAACAGCCGCCCCCTAATTAGTCCCACCTAATTAGCTAAGCAGAGACAGATTAACCGCACTGTCTACCACTCAAGGTCCGCTGTAAGGGTCAGTCAACTCACAAAGTCGTGGGGTCATGGTCGTCATCGATAGTGTCTGGGAGTCTTGGCAGTTCTATTAGCCTCGCCACGGGTCGTGTGTAAGTTCGCCCTTGGACGAGCACTTCAGCTGCTCGGACCTTGCCATCGGCACCGGTGATCACTTTGCTTACGCGGCCAGCCGGCCACATAGCTCTGGGTAGTGACTGGTCGATAATCATGACGACTGTTCCTTCTGTCAAATTGTCTCTCTCTTTTACCCACTTCTGGCGGGTCTGTAGAGACGGTAGATAGTGGAGTAGGAAGCTATTCCAAAACGTGTCAGCCAGTACTTGACTGTACCTCCACATTCTTCGGCCGTTCGCTTCTTCAGGCCTGTACATTGTCTGGGGTAGCGCGGGGTCCAGCCGCCCCATCAAGAGTGTGTTGGGGGTGACCGGGTCGACATCTGCTACATCACTTGAGACGCAACCGAGGGGCTTGGAGTTCAATACTCCCTCGATCTCCGTGAGGACTGTCATTAGGACTTCTTCCGCCACAGTCTGGGCCCCAAGCACGGCGTACAGGGCTGTCTTTATAGAACGTACTTCTCGTTCCCAGGTTCCACCGAAGTGGGGTGCGTTCGGGGGATTAAACTGGAAGTCAATCTGGGATGGAGCGAGGTGGGTCTTAAGTTCTGGGCCCATAGCTTGGAAGCTCTCTCTCAGCTCTCTTTCTCCGCCTTTGAAGTTTGTCCCGTGATCAGACAACAATGTAGACGGTTTTCCTTTCCGCGATGTGAATCTTCGGAAGGCCATAAGGAATGAGTCTGTGCTCATGGTTGGAAGGAGTTCGATATGTATCGCTCTGGTGGTCATGCATTTGAATACAATACCCCACCGCTTCTCGGTTCCTCTTCCTTTCTTTATATACAACGGGCCAAAACAGTCCATGCCTGTGGAGTGAAAGGGCTTGTCGCCGAGTCGGAGGCGACGGGGAGGTAGGTCAGCCATCCGGGGTATGCTGGGCTGCGCGCGCCACTTTCGGCAGTCTAGACAGGTTCGCTGGAAGCGTCGCACTGCTTCTCTCCCTTGAAGTATCCGATAGCGACGTCTGATCTCCGCGAAGACTCTCTCTGCTCCTGCGTGGTGCACATCCTCGTCGTATTTCTTTATGATCAGCTCTGTGACCTTGTGTCGGCTGTTCAAGACTATCGGGTACTTAACGTCATCCGGTAGGTCGGGGGCTCTCCGCAGACGACCACCCACTCTGATGAGATTATGGGCGTCACTCTCGGGTGCCAGGTGGAGCAGTCTGCTGTCTGATGGGACGGGCTTTCCTCCCTGTAGACAGTCTAGCTCATCGGGGAACGAGTCTCTCTGGGCTCGTTGTAGTAGAAGAAGTTCTGCTTCTTCGTAGTCAGCTGCTGAAATGTCAGTGGTGGGCTGAATCTCTGGGTGGTGCCACAGGAATGTCTTTAGCTGCGCACTCTGTAGGGTGAGGCAATCATCTATGTTGGGGTCTGTGGAGGCGACTGTGCTCAATCCACAGAACATAGGTTTCTTGTTTTCAGCCTCCTCTTTACTCGCCTCCCGTGGGGTGGGCGTAGGCCACTCTTCTTCCGGGAGCTTGAGGAACTCTGGTCCGTCACTGTAGATGTTGTGACGGGTGAGGTCATCTAGGGACATTCCCCGGGTGATGACGTCAGCTGGGTTGTGTTTGGTGTCCACATACCGCCAGCTCGCTGCTTCTGTTAACTCTTGAATCTCTGTGACTCTGACTCCCACGAAGACCTTGTATCTGCATGAATCAGACTTGATCCATGTGAGTACTGTCGTAGAGTCTGACCACAAGATTGTTCTTTGCACCGGGATGGTGAGTTCACGTTGGATTAACGTGGCTAGATGCGCTCCTGCTAGGGCTGCGCAGAGCTCTAGACGCGGGATAGATTGTTGCTTTCGTGGGGCTATTCTTGAGCGAGCCAGGATGAAAGCGGTGTGTATCTCTCCTCCCTTCTCTTGGGCACGCAAGTAGGCCACAGATCCATAGGCTACTTCGGAGGCGTCGCTGAAGACGTGTAGATCCATCTTGCATGTCTCTGGCCTCACTGTGGGTGGGAAGTAGCTGCGGCGTATGTTGACGCCTGGGAGTGAGCGGAGTTCCGTCTCCCACTCTCTCCCTGTGGAGGCAAGGTGTGCGGGTATTGGGTCGTCCCAGCCCTGGTCCTTGTCCCATAGTGCTCGTACAATCATCTTTGCCCTGGTGGTGTAAGGTAGAATACATCCCAACGGGTCATATTGTCTGGCGAGTGTTCTGTACACACTCCGTCTGGTGGTCGGTATCGCCGTCGACCTTCCCTGCTCCGTGGTCAGGGGTTTGTGTCTATAGTGGAGCGAGTCTGTTTTGAAGCGCCAGACTAGTCCTAGTGTCATTTCTTGGGCTTCTCCTGGGATGGTCGCCATCCAGGTCTCGCTACTGGCTGCCTTGTCCGCGGGGGAGAGGCTGCGCAATACTTGCGGGTCGCTGCTGGCCCACTGCCTGAGATCAAAGCCGCCTTTGATCAGGGAGGCGCGTAGCTTGAGTAGGAGAGCCTCGGCTTCTTCTTGGGTCGAAACGCTTTGTAAACAGTTGTCCACGTAGAAACTGTTCTTCACACTGTGTCGGACCTCTTCATCTGCTGCTGGGTCCTCTGCGACGTGTTTCTGCAGTGCAAATGTAGCACAGCACGGGCTGCATGTGGTTCCGAAGGGGAGGACTTCCCATTGGTAGATGGCTGGGTGCTCATCTCCGATCCTCTCTCTCCATAGGAACCGCAGTAGGGGCTTATCCTCCTCCACTAGTCTCACCTGCAGGAACATCCCTTTGATATCCCCGCTGATAGCCACCTTGTCCTGGCGGAAGCGTAGTAGCACGCCTAGTAGAGAGGGGCCGAGTGTGGGGCCGGGCAAGAGCTCTTTATTCAGATTCTGGGATCCGATCTGGTAGCTGCAGTTAAACACAATGCGATCCTTGCCGTTGTGGTGGACCTTGTGGTGCGGCACGTACCATGATTCGGTCGTCTGATCGGCCTCTTTAATGTCAATCTTCATTACGTGTCTCGCTGTGATTAGCTTCTCAATCTCAGCGCGGTACACACTCTCTTGAGCGGGGTCTTTGGCTAGGCGCCGCTCTGTGTTCAATAGATACCGCTCCGTAGCTTCTTTCGTGGCGTGAAAGGTGGGCATTCCCTCTCGCCTCAGGAGTGGAGTTGCGTATCTCATCACTCCGCCGACTGTGACTCTCTTTGTCCCTTGCTCGAGGAGGTTTATGGCGTAAATGTCTTCTTTAGAACGAATGTCTTTCTTTTCGTTCTTAAAGGGCATTGTCTCTAGTGTCCATAGCCTCTCGACATGCTGCAGGAGAGTGGTGTCTTCTTCTGTCACTCTGGAGTGGAGGCAGCTAGTGGCTGCTGTTCGGTTGAGAGATTTAGCGAGGGGGCCTTGTAGTGTCCATCCTAGGCGGGTCTCGACTGCTGCAGGACAGCCTCTGGGTCCTGTATGGACCCGGTCTATCGGGACTATGAGGTCTGCATGGTCGGAGCCTATCAGCAGGGTCGGGGTGGCGCCGTCTATGAGCGGGATAGGTAGTTGACGCAGGTGCACATATTTATCCATCAGTTTGGCGATGGGGTAGGTGTACTGTGATAGTCCTATTTCTTGGCTGGTGAAAGCATTTGTAATCCTATACCGTCTCTCTGGCTGCCCGCTTGCTGCGATAGTGAAGGAGACATTCTCGCCTTTTATCGTCTTTAAATCTCTTCTTATTGTCCGAATCGTCATCTGGTTCTCGCTCCCCCGCAGTCCCAGCTGGGCCGCAGCGGATGCGAGGAGAAGGGTCTTCTCTGACCCGTCATCAAGGACGGCGTAAGTGTCCATGACTTTATCTTGTTGGCTCAATGTTACACGGACTACCTTTAAGAGCACCTGGGCGCCGCTGCTGCTGGCGGGGTCAATGTACATGACACTTGCCTTTGTGCTGCTCGATGGTGCAGGTGCAGGCTTTCTTCTGTTACTGTCGTGTAGGACATCTAGGTGGGCTCCGTCACACCGACTGCACCTCTTCTTTAGGCGGCACTCGGCTGCCATGTGACTGCGCGCACATCGGTAACAGCGCCTGTTGGACTTTATCCATTGACTCACTTCTTCTGCATTCATCTTCTTGAACAGGTCACATTGTGACAGCCAGTGTTCCTTCTCGCAGTACGGGCACACCATCTTCCACTTCTCTTTTCTCGAGGGGGTACTGTGGTTCTTACTGCTCGGTACTGATTCTGATTGGTGCATGACAGTCACTGATCTTCTTCCATCGTTTACTCTCCTAGGTCCCTCTCTGGAGCTTGGTGTGCTCCGCACGAATGTATCCAAGCGTAGGCTGCTGACTTCTCTCGTCAGGAAGTCGGCTAAATCGAGGAGGGATGGTTCGGGACCGTTAGGATCACGGTGGTCTCTTTGCCGCCTAAAGCGCTCTTGTCTGGCGGGCGGCAGCTTCTCTAAAATCCTCTCGACGTTAGAGTTGGCGTATAGCTCGTGCATACCCTTTTCTCGTTGCGCTCCCAGCATCCCTACCAGGGACTGCACTTTTATAGACAGGTCGTCTAGTGAGCGATTGTCTGTTGCTGGGGGTAGGCGGTCAATATGCCTTATCTCTTGGATTACGTAATCCCATATACGTCCATATCTCTGGTCCAGTGCTGCTAGAGCCGCGGTGTATGGGGTTGTAGAGGTGGCATAGGCTAGCGCTATATTGTGCGCTCGGGGTACTTTCAGGTGCTTCAGTAATATTGCATACTTGTGGCGTTCGTCAACGACATCCACCATCATTGTCTCTAAGCACATCCGGAGCTCCGTGTACTGTGCTCGATTCTCATGGGTGAAGTCTGGAAACGTCGGTGTGCCAATGTATGACGCCGTGGATGGCTGGCACATCGGTGAGCGTTGGGAGAGAGGCCTCCTAGGCGAGTCTCCTCTTGCGCCTCTCTGTGGGCTGGTACCGGCAGGGTACCATGGCCCGCTGGTCCAGGTGCTGTTCCTCGGGGCTGGTCGTGCATCATGCTCACCCGTGAATAGAGTCGGGGGTCTGTAGCGCAGCGCCGCGGGGGGATAGCCTGGGCTGTACTGGACCTCCTGGTCCGGTGGAGTACTGTGCTGTCGTCGGGCTTGGTTCTCCTCCTCTCCCTCTTCTTCTTCTGTCAGGTCCTCTAGATCCTGTAGTCGTTTATTTAGCCTCTCCGCAGTGTATGCTGCTCCTTCCTTGTAGCTGGGTCTCGCTTGGACCGGTCGGGGAAGGGGGTCTGCGGGGGGTATATGCTCTCTCTGGTGGTCAAGTTCAGGGTCGCTTGGTCGGTTAGGGGATGCTGCCCTTGACTGTTGTCTCGACGAGGCCCTTGAACCCCTGGCGGAGGGAGAGGGTGTTGCCCTGGTGATCAGCTGCTCCATTAGCTGCGCTTGTAGTCTGTCGCGCTCGGCTTGTAGTCTGTCGCGCTCGGCTTCGCGCTGGATGAGAGCGATGTCGCGCTCTGCTTCTCTTTGGGCACCGTCAGCGGCGCGCTGGGTGTCGGACCGGTCTCTTGCCATATTCTCTTCCGTCTGAAGGCGTCTCATCTCCAGGCGTATGTGCTCTTCTTCGCTCCGTTGCTGTGTTTGGAGTCGATCGCGTTCACCCTGAAGTCGATCGCGTTCACCCTGGAGTCGATCGCGTTCGGTGGAGGCTGTCAGGCTGACGAGGAACGCCTGTGACAGCATCCTCTCCGCCTCGCTGGGGGAAGACGCTTGTAGAGGTGAGCCGCTCCTGGCTGTCCTCGTTGGGGAGTCCTGGAGCTCTATCTCCTCGGCGCTCTCCTCATCTTGTTCCGTGCAGGGTTCCACCTCTGGAGGGTTGTCTTCCTCCCGGAGCTGGTCGGGGACTACTTCTTCGGTATTGGCGGGGGGTAAAGGCATGTCTGTTCCCTCCTGGTCCCCACCGTGAGCTTGGTCAGTTACATTAGAACCCACTAGGGCCTCTGTGGTCGGGGTAACCTGGTCGTTAAGGTCAGACATAATTTTACTTTCTACTTTTACCGCGTTTACCGTCTGTAGAAGGCTAGGTAGTTGACTGACAGCGTAATCCTCTAAGTACTGAGGTGTCTGTCGTCTGCGCCGCGGGCGTTCTACGTTAGGAGGACCGTTTCGTGGAGTGTTCATCATAGGCCATTTCAATATTAATAACACTATATTAATATTACACTAGTTACCATCCGGCTCGAAGGACCAATTGTAACTGAGGGGTACAATTCCCTGACTGTATTGATAAGTATGGTATCATTAAACCACTACCGCTTGATGTACTTTAACTTCTGGCCATCCAGTACACGATATCTAAGTATGATGAACACTTTCCCACATATGAAATCAGGTCCACACAAATATAATAGTCGAAGGTTTAATATAGCAAAAGGTATATACAACATTCACTTAATTACATTTATGATTTGAATGCACTTGTAAGGCAAATGAGTATTCGTAGGCAAATCAACACTGAATGTCCAATCTCTGGTTACGCAGGAAGCAAGTATACAACCTGGTTCTTTAGGGAAACTATAGCGATGGTACTTAAGGATTATAGCGGGATACTAAAGGGGTCCTGCTGGTTGTAAGTCAGTAAGGGGGGGGGGGTTTGGAGAGCCGTCAGCTGCATCCCATCTGGCCAACGATTCCTGGGGAGAATTCAGGTACAGAAAACAGTGCCCGCAGGATCTTGATCCACAGATGAATACACTTGGGCCCTCTTGTAGACGGTAGCTGTAGGTCCACAACGAAGGAGAAGCGAGGCGGCCTCGGTCTGGGTTGAGCGCCGTCTCACCTGGGCTCCTCTCGGGGGTAATTCCAACACTCACTGGCGTTGGCTGTTATCCGCTCCACAAATCAAAGCACCCAAAGCAAATAGATATTCCATGCCGTATAGGCTCAGCAGTCGTCCGGGTAGGTAATCCAATGTGCAGGTCCACTCGTCCTCGCCCAGAACTCCTCGGATGAAAGCACCACGCGTGGTCTGCCCAGCCTGGTTAAGACTCTAGATAACGCGAGGAACGATGGGGGTGCTGCTCACTTTAGAACTTTAACCGAACGATGCACCATACATAATAGACTATTATTAACTTAATAGAAATACGTCCCACTCGACGGTACAGTGCCAAACTATGACAATTCAGCTATGAATTTACACGAGGTCTCAATGCCTATTCTGGGGCCAACATAGGCCATACTGCACCACACGTGGGTCGTGGGTGAGGCTTCACGTCTGTTACTAGGTTGGAGGGTAAAGGACTAATGGACTAAAAGAAAGTTCTACTTTACTTGCGCCCTATTTATATGCACGGTGAACAAATAGTACCATTCGTATTTCGGTAGCCGTATTCCTACGCGGAACCGGGGCTAGTTGGGACATGTTCGTCGGCACTATTGAACTTGACTCAAGGGGCCTGTCTGCTGGCGCCAGGTTCTTGTCCAATGAGAGAATGAACTATTATGGGCTGTAGTAGACTAAAGGGATATTCAGTGTATATGTACAAAGAATATACAAGGGATATCAAACGATATACAAATACTATTAAATATATATCCATAAATAAATATATATATTCGGTTTAATCTGATCCTTCACAACAATTATTATTATTATTATTATTATTATTATTATTATTATTATTATTATTATTATTATTATTATTATTATTATTATTATTATTATTATTATTATTATTATTATTATTATTATTATTATTATTATTATTATTATTATTATTATTATTATTATTATTATTATTATTATTATTATCATCCAGGAGGGAAAAGACACTTTGGATAGTAGGGACTGCATCTCTGCCTGTCCTGGCCAGGAAACACTTTGCAACTGTGATCTCCTCTGGCAGTAGTTGGATATTGTAATGTGTGGCGAGGGGTTGCAGCAATTCCACTGAGAGAAACTGGTCTGAGGCTGGATAAAATGCCTGTATGCCTCTCATAAGTTGTTCTCCAACTCATGAGAACCTGCTCTCAAGCTCTTGCAGCATTCTGTCGAGGACTGGATAGAACAGTCTCTGTCTCAACTGATCTCCTGAGCTGAGGTCTGAGCTTGTGCCACAAGATGACTCAACTACATACTCGTCCATCCTTTTCTGCTTCCTCCTTTGGCTGGTAGTACAGTATGTTCCTCAATCCCAAGGCCATTACATATATCATACGTAAAAATGAAAGTTTACCCAAATCAAAAACCCTGGGTAGACAAATCCGTCCGTGAAGCTCTGAGAGAGCGCACCAAAGCATACAACGATGGCCTAGTGGCAGGCAACATGAATGACCACAAGGTGGCGCGACACAACGTAAGGAGGACAGTGTCAGAGGCCAAACGGCGCTACAGGGATAAAATTGAACTCCAGTTTGAACAAGCTGACTCTAGAGCTATGTGGCAGGGGCTCAAAACGATGACAGACTACAAAGGCGCCTCCCTCAAACTGAACAGTGACATCTCCTTAGCAAATGACCTCAATACCTTCTATGCGAGGTTTGATGCTGGTAATAACAACACCAGCTCACAAGCCACGGCAATGGGGGGGGGGGGGGGGTCGGCTGCTGATGGAGGCGCAGTGTTCAGGGTAACAGAGCATGAGGTGAGGCGGACCTTTAAAAAAGTGAATATCAGGAAGGCAGCAGGTCCGGACGGCATCCCCGGCCGCGTCCTAAAAGTCTGTGCCGACCAACTGGCCCCAGTATTCACTGACATATTTAACCTGTCCTTAGAACAGGCTGTCATCCCCACCTGCCTGAAGAAGTCCACTATTATCCCTGTACCCAAAAAATCCAAGCCTGCTTGCCTCAACGACTACCGCCCTGTAGCTCTCACCTCCATAGCCATGAAGTGCTTTGAGAAGCTAGTAAAGGGCTACATCTGCTCCTCCCTCCCCATCAACATGGACCCCCTGCAATTTGCATACCGCCCCAACAGGTCCACGGAGGACGCCATAGCCCATGTGCTGCACACAGCAGCATCACACCTGGACAAGAGGCAGGGGAACTATGTGAGAATGCTATTCATCGACTACAGCTCGGCATTCAATACCATAGTCCCCTCCATACTCATAGCCAAGCTCAGGGACCTGGGCTTGGGCTATGACCTCTGCCAGTGGGTCTTGGACTTCCTGACTGGCAGACCCCAGGTGGTGAGAGCAGGCAACTGCACCTCCTCATCCATCACCCTCAACATAGGGGCCCCCCAGGGCTGTGTTCTGAGTCCCCTCCTCTACTCCCTGTACACACACGACTGTGTGGCTCAGCGGAGTAGCAATACAATCATCAAATTTGCTGACGACACAGTGGTGGTGGGCCTGATCTCTGCCAACGACGAGAGGGCCTACCTGGAAGAGGTCAAGGTCCTGGCGGGATGGTGCCAGGAAAACAGCCTCTCCCTGAACGTCAGCAAAACAAAGGAGATGATTGTGGACTTCAGGAGGTCGGGGGTCAAGGACTACAGCCCCCTCAGCATCGACGGGGCACCGGTTGAGAGAGTCAACAGCTTTAAGTACCTCGGAGCCTACATATCCGAGGACTTGACATGGACCACACACATTGACAGTGTTGTGAAGAAGGCACGACAACGCCTCTACTTCCTCAGGCGCCTAAGGAAGTTCCAAGTCAGCCAGAAGATCCTTAAGAACTTCTACTCATGTACAATAGAGAGCATCTTGACCGGCAACATCACCTCCTGGTTTGGGAATAGCACTGCACAAGACCGAAGCAGACTACAAAGAGTGACACGTTCAGCCGAACGCACAATTGGAGGGGGGCTCCCCACCCTCCAGAACATTTACAACAAGCGTTGCACGGGCAAGGCTAAGAGAATCATTAAAGACTCCAGTCACCCGAACAACTGCCTCTTTGAACTGCTGCGGTCAGGCAAGCGATACCGGAGTCTCAAGGCGAGCACAGAAAGACTCAGAAGAAGCTTCTATCCCCAGGCCATCAGGCTGCTAAACGAACAATGAATGAACACTACACAACAACAACCACCAAACGCACATAGCACACACATCCACACGCACACACTCACTTTAAACAAACACACTGTAGCACCCACTCCACACACTTTATAGCACACACCCACTTTAAACAAACACACTGTAGCACCCACTCCCCACACTTTATATTTATGGATGAAGGATTGCACTACAACCCGTACACCTTACTGTAAATTGTACCTAAAATTGTACCTCATCCCATTTCTGCTTTGCACTAGATAGTACTGTACATTAGTACACTGCATAGTATTGTGTATTGTATATTATATGGTAACTCAGAACATTGTACATATGTCTATACCGAACACTGTGACCTCATTTTTCTTCTTCTAAATTCATGCTATATTATGTTATTATGTTATTTGATACTATCTTGTCTAGCACAGTCTCTGGAGCGTAACAGTAAGAAGCATTTTGTATGAAAGTATTCTGTACTTCTGTATGACAACTATTAAAGAACTTGAACTTGTCCACTGCCATCTCTGAGGTGCGATAACCTTTGAGTGTGTCCTGCACTGTGCTTTTAAATAGTACAGAGCTAGAGCTAGGTGGTCTGTAGGTACTGTATATTTATTTCATAAATAGTGTTATTATTTATTTCCTGACTTTTTTTTTGTGAAGATCCCGGAAAGGGTTATTAATATACGGTTATGTGTGGCTTTCTGGAAAACAATAAATGTTTATGTTTAGGCACCCCTGCGATCGGCACACTTTTTCTGTTACAAACTGACCCCGGCCCCCACCAGAGAAGGGAAAAGTTATGTGGCCCTCACAGGAAAAAGTTTGGGGACCCCTGCAATGGAGGGTTCACCCCGAGGGCAGTTATTATTCTCTGTGAAAATATGATAAATAATATGATCTTGCTAATGTACAGTACACTTTTTTTTGTTGTCAGACTTCAATGTGGTAATTATTGATACAACCCTATATTATGCTGCACCATAGTTAGCCTTTAAATTTGAAGAGGTACTTCACAAAAAAAAATTATGCATTTATTTTGCACATAATATCACACACATCCAAACACTCTGAACAGTTTTGCACACGTTCGTTTAGTTTGACAGTTATTGACAGTGAATGAGTTTGAATATGGCCACCAGTTAATTACAGCTCGATGAAATGATAGGGTAGCAGTCCCTATAAGACAAGGTATTGCTATTATTTCGTCTACATCATTTCACGGAGCTGTAATTAACACAACACAAGGATTCAATGTCCCCGATGACATCACTGGTGGCCATATTCTACGTCAAACTAAATTAATGTGTGCAAAACTGTTTAGAGTTCTTGGATGTGCGTGAGATTATGTGCAAAATAACATTTTGGTGAAGTGCCCCTTTAACCCCGGTACTATGCACCCGGTGTTTCTTTTTCAAATGTAGCCAAGAGTAATACCCTAACCCTATCAAAACAGCAGTTAAAGTGTATATTTTCAGCACTATGTTTGTTCACACAAATCTCAACTTTATTGCCATAAAATACTATGTATATTGTTTCTTTATCTTTCTGTGAATGTCTAGGAAAAAAACACGTCTCAATCCGGTGATTTTTGACGCAGCTATTGCCATTATACAAAAGTAACTGTACTTACAGTACATTTCATTCATAGTCTTTGCTGCCCTCTATCAGGCGCCTGGTGGTACTAAATCGAGGTTTAACAGTGCCATCCGACAGAGGAGACAAAGGCTTTTAAAAGAGTATGACTCAACCATATAAATCCATTTATAGGCCTGATATTCTATATTCCATATTCCTATTTCATATTGCATGTGTCCGGATGGCAAAATGGACCTTGTAGAAGTGGAGCAATCTTCCATTTACTTGGATATGTACTTTTAGGCAAATCTTCTGAAAATATGGCTAGGGCTTAACAGGTTAAGGATTCCATTCATTTTTAGATGAACCTCGTAGGCCCACAATCAATCTCACTCACTCACGCTTAGTTACTCTGCCCTAGAGGCGTCTCACAGGCATGACGTGTCAACTGACATTCTAAGATCTAGCCCTCATGCTTCACATCTGTGAAGCTGTGTCATTGTTGATTCTACAGATTGAAAAATTGCATTTATGTTGATAATTATGTCACCACGACACAGAAGGAGCGTTCGATCAGTGTTTGTACCTGGTTTTGGTGCTTTAGCTCCTCCTCCAGCACCTCCCAGTCCGACTCCAGTCGGATACCTCACCCCACCTGACATGGCAGACACAGTACAGAATCAGAAACAAACACAAACTGTATTGAACACAGTGTTTTAGGTGTAAGTAGCAACATACTGTACCACATTTTAGACTAGTTATTTCCTTCCCCGCCTGGCTATCCCACACCCAAGAGTAAAGCACTTTAACAAACTGGGCCGTACATTTGGTAGGCAGTGTTCCTTCCTGTCTCCAAAAAGCACAGCAACTGTAATTGATAAACTAAAGCTAATTTATTGCTGGTGTCCCCCTTGTGACATCACCACGGGTAATAATTCTGAACAGCTTGTTAATCTGAAGACTTCAAACCCTGGCCTAGTGACAAGGAGTATCTATGCTGTTTTTCTGCAGCGCCTAAATAACATTTCAGACTGACAAATCCTTACAAAAACGACTGTAGGGAAAAAAAGACATTTTCCATAATATGTCCCTTTATTACAATACTCCTTGAAGTGTCTTTGAAATGATATTACTTCATTATTGGAATGGACCGCTGGACCCTGTCATACATGACCCAGTGATTGGCTTACATGTAGAGTGCCTAGAGTTTGTACTGAGCTTGGTAGATCTGCTTTAGGCTTCTCTGCCTCTACCTCGTGGAATACTCTTCAGGAAACTCTGAAACTAGACACCAATCAGGTCACCACAATATGTAGTTGTTTTTAAATTGTTACCTCTGTCTTTGTTTTTGAAATGTGCTCTTAATTCTTCTGATTGTCTGATGTTTCTGTACATTTTATTAACACACACTATGACATTATGAATTTAACAACCCGACGACACTGTAGACTATAAATTACTCAGTGTATGTATTGAGTATAAATAAAGATTGAATGCATTAATGAATGAATGAATGAGGGGGGCATGGGTGTTTTAGCGGTACGACTGGTGTTTCTAGGTCAAACATTGGGCTTCTCTACCTAGATCATGCCAAGTTGGCATCTTGGCACCATAACCACCAGCAGTATTCCTTCTATCAGCACATTTGTTACATCTCTGTGCAGGAAGTGTGGTCCGGTGGCATTTCCCGACCAACGGTCACTTTGTGCTATTACTGTGTGCATTAGGCTGGACCTCAGTTTTGATGTTGAGGATTGTATTTCTGTAATACCGTCTTGGATTGTATCACTGTAATACTATCTAGGGGTGTATTCATGTAATTCTGTCTAGGGTTGTATCACTGTAATACTATCTATGATTGTATCCATGTAATAATATCTAGGGATGTACTAATGTAATACTGTCTAGGGGTGTATTAATGTAATCATATCTAGGGGTGTACTAATGTAATACTGTCTAGGGGTGTATTAATGTAATAATATCTAGGGGTGTACTAATGTAATACTATCTAGGGGTGTATTCATGTAATACTGTCTAGGTGTGTATTAATGTAACACCACTAGAATAATAGAATAATACACCCCTGTGATATAACTAATATGTACTTCTATGACACCATGCTATTAAGTCCATGATTGCAAAAACCTGTATGAACCTGAAAACCCCATAAATAAAGTAATAAACCATAAATTCAAACCTGCACCAGGTCCAGCAGACAATGGGATCCCAGCTCCTCCTGCTCCGCCCGCAACTGAAAACACGACACGACAATACATTAGACTAGATATGGCAGGTCTGAAGAGAGTTTCTCTCCAAAATGAGTCTTTCAAAACTATTGAATTTGTAATGAACATCAATATCTTTTACATGAATTATTACACAAGTATTACATTATTCCATTATTGGCTTTCATTGCTTAGTTATATTTTGAGGAATATAACCTAACAAATATTTATATGTTATAATTTAAATGTTAGGGATCAAAATGGTTATAGCATACTCTAGTCTAGTAGAAGTAGAAACGACTTGCTGTAGTTGGATCCACAGTGTAATAAAGCTGACTCACAGTAAAGTATAGCACCCTCTGGCTAAAACATACTGTAACTGCATATGAACACCTGCAGGTGCACTTGCATATGTACTGTAGGAAGGTAGACACACACACACAATAAAAAAGTATATTTTCTAAAAGTATACTTTGTATACATTGTATGTATTCAGAAAGTATATTAAAGTTGGGTTAAATTGAAAACACTTAAGTTGTACTTTTGATGTGTTAATACTTTTGCCTACATCTTACTTCCACTCTATAGTACACATCAAACCAGAAGTCGCTCCCTCTACATTCCACTTCCACTCTATAGTACACATCAGACCAGAAGTTGTTACCTCTACATGTACATCTTATTTCCACTCTATAGTACACATCAGGCCAGATGTGTTTACATGTGAAGCACCCTTGTCTGTCTGTCTGTCTGTCTGTCTGTCTGTCTGTCTGTCTGTCTGTCTGTCTGTCTGTCTGTCTGTCTGTCTGTCTGTCTGTCTGTCTGTCTGTCTGTCTGTCTGTCTGTCTGTCTGCCTGTCTGTCTGTCTGTCTGTCTGTCTGTCTGTCTGTCTGTCTGTCTGTCTGTCTGTCTGTCTGTCTGTCTGTCTGTCTGTCTGTCTGTCTGTCTTTTTTTTTTATATACAATTACTAAAATACAATGGAACTAAATTAATGCTGAAATGAGAAAGGAGAACAATTGATGATAAACAATCAAAACGGACAAAAAGATTTTGTCAAACGAAAATGTTTTCTATGACCATCTAACAGGGAAGAAAGATATTTGTATTGCTATTCTCTGCATTGCTTTTATTCTGTCTGTTTTAAACTATACAAATACAGTTTTTTATTATTATTGTTACAAAGGATCAGATTAAACCGAATATATATATTTATTGATTGATATATATTGCATAGTATTTGTATATCGTTTGATATCCCTTGTATATTCCTTGTACATATACACGGAATATCCCTTTAGCCCAGACCATAATATTTCATTCTCCTATTGGACAGCGGTCCACAGGCGCCAGAGCCATGCCTCCGGAGTCAGGTTCAAAGTCACCGTCAAGACATGTCTGTGCATGCCCGGCCTTGCCCAGGGATACGCGACAGAAATGAGGTTGGCACTAGTTTGTTCGCCGTGCATATAAATATGGCGCAGGTGAATACAGAAGCACTTAGTCTCACTTAGTCAGAAGTCAAGAGTTACCCAATAAGTTGAAGCCTCACCCACGATACTCCGTGCGGTGAAGTATGGCCTGTTTGGCCCCAAATAGAGCATTGAGACCGCGTGCGAATTAATAACTGAATTGTCAGAGTTTGGCGCTATACCGTCGAGTGCGACATATTTCTATTAAGTCAGTAATAGTCTATTTGTGTATAGTGTATCGTGCGGCTAAAGTTCTACAGTGACCAGCATCACCAACGCTTCCTCGTACCAGCTAGAGTGCTTATCCAGGCTGGGCTGCTTTCATGGCGCTTTCACCCGAGGAGACCTAGACGAGAACCGTGTGGACATGTACACTGGATTAATCTACCCGACGACTACATAGCCCTTTGCGGCTGGATTATATTTGTTTTGGTCCTGTGATTTATGGAGCGGAGAATCGCCGACGCCTACACGTGTTGGATTTACCCTGTGAGGAGCCAAGTCGAGTCCGCGCCTCAGAGAGCCTGAGGCCGGCTAGCTTTCTTCACTGTGGAGCTACAGTCTACGGAGAACAGCTGTATTCGTCTGTGGATCAAGAGGCTATTGCACCGTCTCCTGTACTTGGAGTCTCCTTAGTCATCGTTGACCAGACTCTCTACTACCGACAGATCCTCTACCCCTGCTGGCTTACAACCGGGGGGACCCTTCCAGTATCTCCCGCTATATATTACTAGTGTACCATAGATATAATTCCCTAAGATTCAGGTTGTATAATTACCTCCTGCGTAACCAGAGAATGGACATTCATTGTTGATTTGCCTACGCACATTCCTTTGCCTTACAAGTGCATTCAAAGTATAATAGAGAAGTATTATGTACCTTTTGCTGCAATAAATACTTAAAGACAACTTTGTGTAGAACCGGTTCATTGTGGGAAGTGTTCATTATATTTATATATCATGTACTGTATGGCCAGTAATTAAAGTACATAAAGCGGTAGTGGTTTAATGATACCATACTTATCAATACAGTCAGGGAATTGTACCCCTCAGTTACAATTGGTCCTTCGAGCCGGAGGGTAACTAGTGTAATATTAATATAGTGGTATTAATATTGACATGGCCTATGATGAACACTCCACAAAACGGTTCTCCTAAAGTAGATCGAGTAACTGACCAAGCTCACGGTAGGGACCAGGAGGGACCCGACATGACTTTACCCCCCGCCAAGACCGAAGAAGTAGTCCCCGGAGAGCTCCAGGATAAAGACAGCTCTCCAGGGATGGAACTCTACCCGCTACAAGAAGAGGAGAGCACCCCGGAGATGGATCTCCAGGACTCGCCACAGGAGAACAGATCTCCAACGAGTACTGCCAGGAGCGGATCACCTCAACCAGCGTCTTCCCCCAGCGAGGCGGACAAGATGCTGGCACAGGCATTCCTCGCCAGCCTAGCAGCCTCAACAGAGCGCGATCGACTCCAAGCACAGACGCTTAGTGAGCGCGAACATTCTTCCATGGAAAGAGAACGCCTTCAAGCGCAGCAACGGAGCGACGAAGATCGTATACGTCTAGAGATTAGACGCCTTCAGACGGAAGAGAATATGGTAAGGGACCGGGCCGAAGCCCAGCGCGCCGCCGCCGAAGCCCAGCGCGCCGCTGCCGGTGCCCAAAGAGAAGCAGAGCGCGACCTCGCTCTCACCAAGCGCGAAGCCGAGCGCGACCGATTACAAGCGCAGATAATGGAGCAGCTGATCACCAGGGCAACACCCCCTCCCTCCGCACGGGGTTCCAGGGCCTCGTCAAGACAAGGGTCAAGGGCACCCTCCCCTACCCGATCAAGCGACCCTGAGCCCGACCACCAGAGAGAGCCTATACCCCCCTCCGAACCCCTTCCCCGACCGGTCCAAGTGAGACCCAGCTACAAGGAAGAAACGGTCTACACCGCGGAGAGGCTAAATAGACGACTACAGGATCTAGAGGACCTGCCAGAGGAAGAAGAAGAGGGAGAGGAGGAGAGTCAAGCCCGACAGCAGCACAGTACTCCACAGGACCAGGAGGTCCAGTACAGCCCAGGCTCTACCCCCGCGGCTCTGCGCTACAGACCCCCGACTCAATTCACGGGTGAGCTTGACGCACGACAAGCCCCGAGGAACAGCACCTGGATACGCGGGCCATGGTACCCAGCAGGTACCAGCCCACCAAGAGGCGTAAGAGGAGACTCGCCTAGGAGGCCTCTCTTCCAACGCTCACCGATGTGCCAGCCATCCATGGCATCATACATTGGCACACCGACATTTCCGGACTTCACCCACGAGAACAGAGCACAGTACACGGAGCTACGAATGTGCTTAGAGACAATGATGTCCGATGTAGCTGATGAACCGTACAAGTATGCTATCCTACTGAAGCACCTCAAGGTGCCCCGAGCGCACAATATAGCGCTGGCCTATACCACCTCTACTACCCCATACACAGCGGCTCTAGCAGCACTCGACCAAAGATATGGACGCATATGGGACTACGTAATACAAGAGATAAGGCATATTGACCGCCTACCCCCAGCCACAGACAATCGCTCACTAGATGACCTGTCTATCAAGGTACAATCCCTGGTAGGGATGCTGGGGGCGCAAAGAGAAAAGGGTATGCACGAACTATACGCGAACTCTAATGTCGAGAGGATTTTAGAGAAGCTTCCGCCCGCCCGACAAGAGCGCTTCAGGCGGCAAAGAGACCACCGTGATCCTAACGGTCCCGAGCCATCCCTCCTAGACCTAGCCGACTTCCTGGCGAGAGAAGTCAACAGCCTACGGTTGGATACGTTCATGCGGAGCACCCCAAGCTCCAGAGAGGGACCTAGGAGAGCAAACGATGGCCGAAGATTGGTGACCGTCATGCACCAATCAGAATCAGTACCGAGCAGCAAGAACCACAGTACCCCCTCGATGAAAGAGAAGTGGAAGATGGTGTGCCCGTACTGCGAAAAGGAACACTGGTTGTCACAATGTGACACGTTCAAGAAGATGACCGCCGACGAGGTGAGTCAATGGATAAAGTCCAACCGACGCTGTTACCGATGTGCGCGCAGTCACATGGCAGCCGATTGCCGCTTAAAGAAGAGGTGTAGTCGGTGTGACGGAGCCCACCTAGATGTCCTACACGACAGTAACAGAAGAAAGCCTGCACCCTCAAGCAGCACAAAGGCAAGTGTTATGTACATTGACCCCGCCAGCAGCGGGGGCGCCCGGGTGCTCTTAAAGGTGGTCCGCGTAACACTGAGTTACCAAGATAAGGTCATGGACACTTACGCCGTCCTTGACGACGGGTCAGAGAAGACCCTTCTCCTCGCGTCCGCTGCGGCCCAGCTGGGGCTGCGGGGGAGCGAAAACCAGATGATGATTCGGACAATAAGAAGAGATCTAAAGACGATAAAGGGCGAGAATGTCTCCTTCACTATCGCAGCAAGCGGGCAGCCAGAGAGACGGTATAGGATTACTAATGCTTTCACCAGCCAAGAAATAGGCCTGTCGCAGTACACCTACCCCATCGCCAAGTTGATGGATAAATATGTGCACCTGCGTCAACTACCTATACCGCTCATAGACGGTGCCACCCCGACCCTGCTGATAGGCTCCGACCATGCAGACCTCATCGTCCCGATAGACCGGGTCCACACAGGGCCCAGAGGCTGTCCTGCAGCAGTCGAGACCCGCCTAGGATGGACATTACAAGGCCCCCTCGCTAAGTCTCTTAACCGAACAGCAGCCACTAACTGCCTCCACTCCAGAGTGACAGAAGAAGACACCACCCTCCTACAGCATGTCGAGAGGCTATGGACACTAGAGACAATGCCCTTTAAGAACGAAAAGAAAGACATTCGTTCCAAGGAAGACATTTACGCTATAGCCCTCCTCGAGCAAGGGACAAAGAGAGTCAAAGTCAACGGAGTGATGAGATACGCAACTCCACTCCTGAGGCGAGAGGGTATGCCTACCTTCCACGCCCCAAAAGAAGCGACGGAGCGGTATCTATTGAACACAGAGCGGCGCCTAGCCAGAGACCCCGCTCAAGAGACTGTGTACCGCGCTGAGATTAACAAGCTAATCACAGCGGGACACATAAATAAAATTGACATTAAAGAGGCCGATCAGACGACCGAATCATGGTACGTGCCGCACCACAAAGTCCACCACAACGGCAAGGATCGTATTGTGTTCAACTGCAGCTACCAGATCGGATCACAAAATCTGAATAAAGAGCTCTTGCCCGGCCCAACACTCGGCCCCTCTCTACTAGGCGTGTTACTACGTTTCCGCCAAGACAAGGTGGCCATCAGCGGCGACATCAAAGGGATGTTCCTGCAGGTGAGACTAGTGGAGGAGGACAAGCCCCTGCTGCGGTTCCTATGGAGAGAGAGGATCGGGGATGAGCAACCAGCCATCTATCAATGGGAAGTCCTCCCTTTCGGAACCACATGCAGCCCATGCTGTGCTACGTTTACACTGCAAAAACACGTCGCAGAGGACCCAGCAGCTGATGAAGAGGTCCGACAAAGTGTAGGAAATAGTTTCTACGTGGACAACTGTCTGCAAAGCGTCTCGACGCCAGAAGAAGCCGAGGCCCTTCTACTCAAGCTCCGCGCCTCCCTGATCAAAGGCGGCTTTGATCTCAGGCAGTGGGCCAGCAGCGACCCGCAAGTATTGCGCAGCCTCTCCCCCGAGGACAAGGCAGCAAGCAGCGAGACCTGGATGGCGACCATCCCAGGAGAAGCCCAAGAAATGACATTAGGACTAGTCTGGCGCTTCAAAACAGACTCGCTCCATTATAAACACACACCCCTGACCAAGGAGCAGGGAAGGTCGACTGCACTACCGACCACCAGACGGAGTGTATACAGAACACTCGCCAGACAATATGACCCGTTGGGATGTATTCTACCTTACACCACCAGGGCAAAGATGATTGTAAGAGCGTTATGGGACAAGGACCAGGGCTGGGACGACCCCATACCCGAACACCTTGCATCCACATGGAGAGAGTGGGAGACGGAACTCAGCTCACTCCCAGGTGTCAACATACGCCGCAGCTACTTCCCACCCACAGTGAGGTCGGAGACGTGCCAGATGGACCTGCACGTCTTCAGCGACGCCTCCGAAGTAGCCTACGGTTCGGTGGCCTACTTGCGTGCCCGAGAGGAGGGAGGAGAAATACATACTGCTTTCATCCTGGCTCGCTCAAGAATAGCCCCACGAAAGCAACAATCTATCCCGCGTCTAGAGCTCTGCGCAGCCCTAGCAGGAGCGCAACTCGCCACGTTAATCCAACGTGAACTCACCATTCCGGTGCAAAGAACAATCTTGTGGTCAGACTCCACGACAGTACTCACATGGATCCGGTCTGATTCGTGCAGATACAAGGTCTTCGTGGGAGTCAGAGTCACAGAGATTCAAGATTTAACAGAAGTAGCAAGCTGGAGGTATGTGGACACAAAACACAACCCAGCTGACGTCATCACCCGGGGAATGTCCCTGGATGACCTCACCCGTCACAACCTATGCAGTGACGGGCCAGAGTTCCTCAAGCTCCCGGAAGAAGAGTGGCCTACACCCACCCCACGGGAAGCGAGTAAAGAGGAGGCCGAAAACAAGAAATCTATGTTCTGTGGATTGAACACACTCGTCTCCACAGACCCCGACATAGACGATTGCCTCACCCTAGAGAGTGCGCAGCTAAAGACATTCCTGTGGCACCACCCAGAGGTTCAGCTCACTACTGACATTACAGCAGCTGACTACGAAGAAGCAGAACTTCTTCTACTACAACGAGCCCAGAGAGACTCGTTCCCCGATGAGCTAGACTGTCTACAGGGAGCAAAGCCCGTCCCATCAGACAGCAGACTGCTCCACCTAGCCCCCGAGAGCGACGCCCATGGTCTCATCAGAGTGGGTGGTCGTCTGCGGAGAGCTCCAGACTTACCGGATGACGTCAAGTACCCGATAGTCTTAAACAGCCGACACAAGGTCACAGAGCTGATCATAAAGAAATACGACGAGGATGTGCATCACGCCGGGGCAGAGAGAGTCTTCGCGGAGATCAGACGTCGTTATTGGATACTGCAAGGGAGAGAAGCAGTGCGGCGCTTCCAGCGAACCTGTCTAGACTGTCGTAAGTGGCGAGCGCAGCCCAGTATACCCCGGATGGCTGACCTACCTCCCTGTCGCCTCCGACTCGGCGACAAGCCTTTTCACTCCACCGGTATGGACTGTTTCGGCCCGCTGTATATAAAGAAAGGAAGAGGAACCGAGAAGCGGTGGGGTATTGTATTCAAATGCATGACCACCCGAGCGATGCATATAGAACTCCTTCCAACCATGAGCACAGACTCATTCCTTATGGCCTTCCGAAGATTCACATCGCGGAAAGGCAAACCGTCTATATTATTGTCTGATCACGGGACAAACTTCAAAGGCGGAGAAAGAGAGCTGAGAGAGAGCTTCCAAGCTATGGGCCCAGAACTTAAGACCCACCTCGCTCCATCCCAGATTGACTTCCAGTTTAACTCCCCGAACGCACCTCACTTCGGTGGAACTTGGGAACGAGAAGTACGTTCAATAAAGACAGCCCTGTACGCCGTGCTTGGGGCCCAGACCGTGGCGGAAGAAGTCCTAATGACAGTCCTCACGGAGATCGAGGGAGTATTGAACTCAAAGCCCCTCGGTTACGTCTCAAGTGATGTAGCAGATGTCGACCCAGTCACCCCCAACACACTCTTGATGGGGCGGCTGGACCCCGCGCTACCACAGACAATGTACAGGCCTGAAGAAGCGAACGGCCGAAGAATGTGGAGGTACAGTCAAGTATTGGCTGACAAGTTTTGGAACAGCTTCCTACTCCACTATCTACCGTCTCTACAGACCCGCCAGAAATGGGTGAAAGAGAGAGACAATTTGACAGAAGGAACAGTCGTCATGATTATCGACCAGTCACTACCCCGAGCTATGTGGCCGGCTGGCCGCGTAAGCAAAGTGATCACCGGTGCCGACGGAAAGGTCCGAGCAGCCGAAGTGCTCGTCCAAGGACGGATCTACACCCGACCCGTGGCGAGGCTAATAGAACTGCCAAGGCTCCCCGATACTATCGATGACGACCATGACCCCATGACTTTGTGAACTGCCCGACCCCTCACAACAGACATTGAGTAGTGGACAGTGCGGTTAATCTGTCTCTGCTTAGCTAATTAGGTGGGACTAATTAGGGGGCGGCTGTTACAAAGGATCAGATTAAACCGAATATATATATTTATTGATTGATATATATTGCATAGTATTTGTATATCGTTTGATATCCCTTGTATATTCCTTGTACATATACACGGAATATCCCTTTAGCCCAGACCATAATATTTCATTCTCCTATTGGACAGCGGTCCACAGGCGCCAGAGCCATGCCTCCGGAGTCAGGTTCAAAGTCACCGTCAAGACATGTCTGTGCATGCCCGGCCTTGCCCAGGGATACGCGACAGAAATGAGGTTGGCACTAGTTTGTTCGCCGTGCATATAAATATGGCGCAGGTGAATACAGAAGCACTTAGTCTCACTTAGTCAGAAGTCAAGAGTTACCCAATAAGTTGAAGCCTCACCCACGATACTCCGTGCGGTGAAGTATGGCCTGTTTGGCCCCAAATAGAGCATTGAGACCGCGTGCGAATTAATAACTGAATTGTCAGAGTTTGGCGCTATACCGTCGAGTGCGACATATTTCTATTAAGTCAGTAATAGTCTATTTGTGTATAGTGTATCGTGCGGCTAAAGTTCTACAGTGACCAGCATCACCAACGCTTCCTCGTACCAGCTAGAGTGCTTATCCAGGCTGGGCTGCTTTCATGGCGCTTTCACCCGAGGAGACCTAGACGAGAACCGTGTGGACATGTACACTGGATTAATCTACCCGACGACTACATAGCCCTTTGCGGCTGGATTATATTTGTTTTGGTCCTGTGATTTATGGAGCGGAGAATCGCCGACGCCTACACGTGTTGGATTTACCCTGTGAGGAGCCAAGTCGAGTCCGCGCCTCAGAGAGCCTGAGGCCGGCTAGCTTTCTTCACTGTGGAGCTACAGTCTACGGAGAACAGCTGTATTCGTCTGTGGATCAAGAGGCTATTGCACCGTCTCCTGTACTTGGAGTCTCCTTAGTCATCGTTGACCAGACTCTCTACTACCGACAGATCCTCTACCCCTGCTGGCTTACAACCGGGGGGACCCTTCCAGTATCTCCCGCTATATATTACTAGTGTACCATAGATATAATTCCCTAAGATTCAGGTTGTATAATTACCTCCTGCGTAACCAGAGAATGGACATTCATTGTTGATTTGCCTACGCACATTCCTTTGCCTTACAAGTGCATTCAAAGTATAATAGAGAAGTATTATGTACCTTTTGCTGCAATAAATACTTAAAGACAACTTTGTGTAGAACCGGTTCATTGTGGGAAGTGTTCATTATATTTATATATCATGTACTGTATGGCCAGTAATTAAAGTACATAAAGCGGTAGTGGTTTAATGATACCATACTTATCAATACAGTCAGGGAATTGTACCCCTCAGTTACAATTATTATTATTATTATTATTATTATTATTATTATTATTATTATTATTATTATTATTATTATTATTATTATTATTATTATTATTATTATTATTATTATTATTATTATTATTATTATTATTATTATTATTATTATTATTATTATTATTATTATCTGAGACACTTACCATAGCCTCCTCCATAGGGATACCCTCCTGCACCTGCACCCACACCCGGCCCAGCACCTGTGAGGACCACAGCAGACACTGAATGTGCAGTATTTAACTGGTAGGCTACAGTACTTGCACACGATATTCTGGATATTAGCTGATATGCTGTCTTAGTTAATTAAAGGAACACTCCAACATTATTGGAAATGCACTCACAGTCTTCTCCAGAGTCAGACAAGAATATAGATACCAATTTCATCCCTCTGCGTTCAGTAGAAAGCTATCCGGCTAAAAGCTAGCCTAGCTTAGCACAAATGAATGGAAGTGGATATGGACCCTACTGTAGCTTAAAACTCTGGGGGAGGTGTTTTGGGCCAGAAGCTAGGCTAGCTAGCTGTATCCACTTCCATTCATTTTAGTCAAATGTGGCAACCTTCTATGGTATTGTGCTGTGTAAGACACATTTTCACTGGAAGACTTCATTTTTGCATTTTGTATCAAGGCAAGAATGACCCCACAACCCCATGAACCCACACGTTAAAAAACATTATGTTAGGATGGTTTGTGGAGGATTCTGATAAATGGAAGAACAATATGAGTGGATAAAAGTGCATGTGTCCCTGTTCCAGGGGTGACCTGTGTTCTGACCCCTCGGGTGCAATGCCTACACTACATGTACAGTATGGTATGTGTTTGAGAGGGATATGACAAGAAATAACCACACTATGTGTGCGATTGCATGTGCGTGCGTGCGTGCGTGTGTGTGTGTGTGTGTGTGTGTGTGTGTGTGTGTGTGTGTGTGTGTGTGTGTGTGTGTGTGTGTGTGTGTGTGTGTGTGTGTGTGTGTGAAAGAGAGAGAGATAGAGTGGTTCTCCTGCTGACACTGAAGATATGAGGATAGTCAGCTCCTCTCCTCTCTCATACATACCCTGTCCATGACCTTGACCATACGGGCTGTATCCTCCTGAATCATGGTGACAAACAAAGAGAAGCAGCTTTACTTCACCAGGGGGCGCTATAGCCACACATACTCAGTTATAAAATGGGAAATATAATTTACAGTAGTGCAAGAAGTATTTATCAAAGTAAAAATGTCATAGCTGTGTGCTATTTACTAACAATTCCATGCTAGCTGTTGGATTTCAATTAATCTTGGTGCATCAAAATGTATCAATTCATTTTTTATTTTTTTTTAACCCTAACTACAAAGTTCACTATCGGTGTAGGGGAATCCAGGGTCAATTGTGAAGCCGGGTCAATTGTTCCTTGCTGTTCTTAATAAAGAATAAACAAACAGACCACAAAGCAGAACAAATTGACAACACTTTTTGGTTGGATAAAAATGGCATGGAAACTAAATGACACAACGTGAAAACTGACCCCACCTTCTCCTACTATACTCGGCGTTCATCATTAATTTAACTATCTTACAATTAAGCAGGCAGCCATCAACCCTTCAGTATAATTGATCCAAGAAACATGACAAAGGGGTTAGCGTCATGCATATCCAATCGCCAGAACAGCAAACACTGTGGCTGGCCTTATTGGTCCTCTGGTGCATTGAGACGTGAGAGAGGACTGATATAGAGTGTAAACAATTCATGTTATTGATTAATTTGGATGAATTATAGCCCCTTTTTTTTCAAACCAATACCTTCATAATATTGATATTGACCGTGCGTCCGGGGAGTTGAATGTTTTGTTGGCCACGTTTCAGTTTATTCCCTGACTTCACCGGTGTCAGTGAACTGGACAATGTTTTATCAGCTGAGTTAAATATGGTGTTTGATTGGATAAAACGGAATAAGTTGGTACTAAACATCTCAAAAACCAAATCAATTATCTTGGGTTCGAGTCATAAATTGTCATCAATACGAAAAATGAGTTTGAACGTGTCTGACGAACCCATAGAACAGGTAAATAAAGTAAAATTACTGGGCATAATAATTGATAGCCAGCTGTCATGGGCAGAACACATTGATACCATAGTGAAGAAGATGGGGAGTGGTATCTCCATGGTGAGGAAATGTCTTTCTTATGTCCCTACATACATTGTGGGACAGGTGGCGAAATCTTAAATTTTATGTCACCTAGATTATTGTGCACCAGTATGGTCCTCTGCATCCAAAGGTCAACTAAAGAAATTGCAAACTGCCCAGAACAGAGCTGCAAGGTTAGTTTTACATTGTTCCACAAACACCATCACTATGCACCGGCAACTCTCATGGTTAACAGTAGAGAATAGGCTGGTTTTCAACACAGTTACATTTTTCAGGAACACTGTCTTTTCGTCTCAACCTGTTTTCTTATACAAACAAATTGTCAGATGCAGTCAGGTTCATTCTTATTTTACTAGGTCAGCTGATGATGGACAGATTATGTTACCACGTCCAAAATCAAATGCTTTAAAGAGGACTGTTGTTTATCGTGCCATCAATCATTGGAATAACTGCCCACTGAACATAAGTAAATTGAATAGTAAAGTGTCTTTCAAATACCACCTGAGAATGCACTACTTAAATATGTGAGCAAAATATTCTGATGTTGATAATGATGTCTAAAATGTTTTACTGTTTTTAGATTATCATTGTTAATTGTGATTGTCATATGTATCTCATGTTGTTATGTTTTGTGTTTTCTGTTGTCTTTCTGTGTGGACCCCAGGAAGACTAGCTCGCCACTTAGGTGACAGCTAATGGGGATCCTTTTAAACAATAAACAACAATAAACAATTGTCTCACTGACGAGGAAGTGTGAAATCAAATAAAATAGATGGCTAATGGATCGCTGTTAAATAAATGATGCTGTAATAATACACTGAGTATACAAAACAGATACTCTTTACAGAACAAAAACAAAGCAAGTTTTTCTGACTGGATGGAGAGTTTGGGGTGCTGGTTATTCTGTCCTTCCTTATAGTGTAAACATTTCACTTCCGGGACCCAAATGAGATTTTCCTTACTTGTCGTACATATTACTATCGTCAGGTGGACCCATCAGAGGAAAAAGCTTTTTTGAGACCTGACCCATAGTTTTAAGAAACCAGGATATGAAGGATTCTTTAATGATGGGTTTAAAGTGGTATACACATGAAATATTCTGACTACTGTAGGTGAAAACGAGTCTTCACTGCCTTACACTGTAATCATAACTACCTATCTCAAACTATAATCTACTATTGTGTACTATTATGTACAATAACACTGACTGTATACACTATATATAATGTATATGTTACATATACATGTAAAATCTGTATGAATATATCTGCATATATTCCAGTTTTTTATACCTGTATATACATACCCACTCTGTGCACTGTACATGCTCTATACTACATATCTGTATATGCCATACTTATTCTTATTAGTTATACATATTTACATATTTACTTAGTAGCTTTGTTATATAATGTTCCATTTAATCACTTTTTTACGCTGTAGAATGAGAATACATTTGAATCTAATCTAATCTAATAATTGACTTCACTATTATTAAATTCACTTAAACCATAGAAGTGAGGAGGAGACAGATTGATTTTTGAGACGTGTTGAAAATAGGGTGAACCCCAAAAGTAGGAATATCATGTTTGGTGTCACTGGCTTTTGTATTCCCACTTTTAAAAGGGGGAGATCAGACAAACCTGAATAATTATAGACCTATATCAAATGTGTCAGCATTGGAATATTAATAGTCTAGACTCTAGGCCACTATAGCTACATCCACGTGATTGGATTCAGTTCTTATTAATTAATAAATTTTTCGACATGGTTCGTTGAGTCATGACTATATATGTAAAATGTGATTATTAATGATACAAATATTGTCGTATTTATTATCATTATAATTATTTAATTCTGCAGATGTCTGTAGGATGGCAATCTCCAAGGACTTCTCCCACACACAGCTGTTGAAAACACGGGCACACACCGGTCTGTCCGACTGCCTTTTCGAGTTCGTAAATCCTACATAAATCCTACAACAAATATACAATACAAAGCCGTTCGAGAATGTCGAATAAGTACGTAAATCGAGTTACGTTCGAGAATGAGGACCATTGCCTGTATTACAGCGCTGGTCAACATATTTATCTTTTTTTAAATGGAAGGTTTTTAGAAGCCTGTATTCATTATTAACCAAGCCCCCCTCCATATGAACTTCAAGATGTGCTTTTGTTTTTCAGCTTGCTGTTAGGATCTATTTGCATGTTAGTGCAAGTCAGTGGGGACTGAGACCATTTGTCTGTTTGTGAACAGGTTTAGAAAAATCATGAAGCTCCCCTTTAGAGGCAGATATAGTAGACATTCTTACCTCCTGGCAGGACTGGTTTAGGCGGTTTGCCACCTGCCCCATAACCAACACCTACAAACACCAGTGTTATTAGTATTATGATACAGTGTCACAGTGCAGTTTACACAGTCAACAAGAACTGCTGTATTTGTATTTGTCACCACCTCATGGCCAGATGATGTAATTGATGATTGAATTGATTGAAAACTTTATTAAATTGCTAAATGGGTACAATACAGTACGGCTCAATACAAACAACTGCTAAGAGGATGCAGACAAGAACATAAGGGTCCTCCATTTTCAATGAATCAAGACATTTATGACATACAACACAAGACAAATATACAATACTGTGTAAAATAAAAAGAGATCATAAAAAAATATACATCCGAAGGGGAATAAACCCTTGGAATTTGGAAATTATGCGTTTTCATCTACTCATCATCAAGCAAAAGTATAAAACATACACTTACCTGAAGGCTGTTGTACTGTAAAGAGATAGTCCACATTTGTCACAAACTGAAAGGATACCTGCTTCATGCCCACATCCACTTCCAAATGCTAACACTCTACTGAATGAAATAACTTTTTGAGTGGACTGAAATTACTTTTTGAATGGACTGAAAGGACTTTTGGGTGGACTGAAATTACGTTTTGGATGGGGAGTTTGTGTCTTCTTAAAGCCCCAGGCAAGTTAAATCCATGATCCGCGATTAATGATGTAATTTGGGTTCTAATGTGCATAAACACCTAAATAGTATGAGATCATAGTTATGTTCAAATTTAGAATGTCCCTTGTTACTGGGCTGCAGTTGGTGGCTAAACAGGGAGTTCACTAAATTCCACATCATATCATGTACCAATCAGATTTAGGAGAACGCTGATTGATGTCTACTATCTCTCCAAGCTGAAAAATGTCCACATAACATCCAATCTCCCCATGGGAAAATTATATAGGCTACTACAGGTTTATTTACTTTTTAGAAGTAGCTAGATTGAGAATACAAATTTGCCTGACGTGGTTTAAAAGCTATTGATAAGATAATTAGCAGACTAGGGTACACCACCCCACGTTGAATTATAGATAATCTAATTGAGCATCAAAAAGTGCCTCTTACCAGGTTGAACTTGACCTGGACCTTGGCCCTTCATCCCACCTGAAACACAAGTGGATTACTTTACATTTACCTTTAGTCATGTAGCTGATGCTTTTATCCAAAGCAACTTACAAATTGTGAACAACAAGTCAGCAGGAGGGGTGCATCTCTGGTAGCTACGGGTAAGTGGCATTGTTTGTCAAATAGTGTCAAACTATTAGCATGATAGGTAGTAGTATAAGTATAGTAGCATAGTAGTAAGGTACATAATAGTAAAAATACAGTGAGAAGGTTATTATAACCCCCCCCCCCCCCAGATATTGTTTGAAGAGGTGTGTCTTTAGTCGACAGCAGAACATTTGCCGTGTTTCAGCTGTCCTGACTTCTATTGAATCTACCATCATGTTGATAGAGAGAGGGCAATCTTGAAGTGTGGAGAGATATTTAAATTGATATTGCACTGTGAGATAACAGTGGCCTGGAGTGGCCATGGCCAACCTTGAAATCTGATTGGTCGCCACAGCAACCAATGTACAAGTTGATCAGCGAGGCCAAACCACAGGGCCAGCATTTGTTTGGAATAGCTAAACCAAATAGTGCTATTGTGGTGCATTTGTGGTTATTAATTGTATTAACGGCATGCAAATTTCTCGATTCTGATTGGCCATTCACACGTCTTTATTGGCAACAATCCACGGTCCTGGGCTCAGGACCCGCCCACAACCAAATCACATAACCCTCCCCGGCTCACTCCGGGAGAAAACAAGATCGCGGACAACAAATGGTTATGTTGAAAGCACCATAACGACTAAATATGAAGCGATTCTGTCAAGGGGAATGTGTTAGTCCTTTAAACAATGTTGGATGATGTAATTGATGGGTCTTGACTCAATCTAGAACAAAAGAAAAATCGCGGATTGATTGATAGATTAATTGATTGATTTAAATTTCTTCCTTCCTACTTTTTACTGACTGCAGCGTTCTCTCTCACACACTGTCCGACGCTGGCGTACCCACAAACACACACACACACATACACACACACACACACACACACACACACACACACACACATACACACACACACGCACACACACACTGTGACACACACACACACACACACACACGCACACACACACACACTCCTGTCTGCAACAGCGGGGGAGTCAGACTGAGAGAGAAGCAGCGCTGTTTTAAGTGAGCATGGTCTATTGAATTGATTGATTGGTTGATTGCTAATTTTATTACTGTACCCCTGGTTTCCAACTGGTTAAGTTTAGGCTAAAAGAAATAAATAAAAAAATAGGGCGAAGAAAACGTTTTTTTCCTATAGGGCAAAGAAAACGTTTTAATTTGTTTTACCTACTTTATATTCTGCATCTGGTAATATAATTTTCAATCAATCATTCCAATAATACACAGTTGGATGTGTTAGTTGGTTGGATGCACTTCAAGCTGCTTCCACATGAGGCAACTTCTCTCAATCATTCCAATAATACACAGTTGGATGTGTTAGTTTGGTTGGATGCACTTCAAGCTGCTTCCACATGGAGTTGTGGGAACTACTTTTTCTGGCGGATGGTTTTTTCAATAAATCTTCGATTAATGTGTGTTTATTGTATAGAAATAAGGTTGGATGAATCTGGCAGTTGTATAAAAGCTTTACACCACGTGCAGTCGTGATTTGTGACCAATAAACCATGCCTAGGGGGGTCTAACGACCCTCGGCTGCGCCTCGGGCCTAACAACCACCCCTAGGCATGGTTTATTGGTCACAAACCACTCCTGCGTGTGATGTAATGCTTAATTGTATGGCACATGCGAGGTTGGTTTGTCCTATACACTCCACTAGGGTTGACTTCAATCACTGCCATGATACAGTAATCCATGCCAAAATCAAGATTTGAATGTAGTTTTTTTACTAATCCGAAAATGACCCTCCATCACGATAAAAAATAACTTACAGAAACATAGTAATAATCATCATTAGGTGGCTTCTTCTTTCCGAAGGTTGCCTATCACTCTCCAACCCATTCTGTCCCCACTTCTTCTCTCCAACTCCGTGACTCCGCCTCTCACTCCGCTCCAATCATTAATTAAACTCATTAATGGTCTGACAAGGCCATTATTGTAATTATAACATTGAGAATACCTACTCACTCCACAGCTCTACCTGTCAACATTGAAACTTTGCGCACAGGAAGAATGAAGCTTTGATTATTTGCTGATAATTACAACAGAAGCTTTGAACTTGAGCCCTACGAATAAGCAGGACAGCCTACCCACCACTCACCTGACCTCAACAACTATCACACTACGTTTAAAAGACCAAGAGCAATGAGCATGGTAAAACAATGGAATGGCTCTTACCACTAACAGGTGCTGGAACATCTCCTCCTCCTAGTTAACACAAACACAAACAAACACTAGGTTATACACCATAATGATGATACAAACACTAGGTTATACACCATAATGATGATACAAACACTAGGTTATACACCATACTGATGATACAAACACTAGGTTATACACCATACTGATGATACTAACACTGGGTTATACACCATACTGATGATACAAACACTGGGTTATACATCATACTGATGATACAAACACTGGGTTATACACCATACTGATGATACAAACACTGGGTTATACACCATACTGATGATACAAACACTGGGTTATACACCATACTGATGATACAAACACTAGGTTATACACCATACTGATGATACAAACACTGGGTTATACACCATACTGATGATACAAACACTGGGTTATACACCATACTGATGATACAAACACTAGGTTATACACCATACTGATGATACAAACACTAGGTTATACACCATACTGATGATACAAACACTGGGTTATACACCATACTGATGATACAAACACTGGGTTATACACCATACTGATGATACTAACACTGGGTTATACACCATACTGATGATACAAACACTGGGTTATACACCATACTGATGATACAAACACTGGGTTATACACCATACTGATGATACAAACACTGGGTTATACACCATACTGATGATACAAACACTATGTTATACACCATACTGATGATACAAACACTAGGTTATACACCATACTGATGATACAAACACTAGGTTATACACCATACTGATGATACAAACACTGGGTTATACACCATACTGATGATACTAACACTGGGTTATACACCATACTGATGATACAAACACTGGGTTATACACCATACTGATGATACAAACACTAGGTTATACACCATACTGATGGTACAAACACTAGGTTATACATCATACTGATGATACAAACACTAGGTTATACACCATACTGATGATATAAACACTGGGTTATACACCATACTGATGATACAAACACTAGGTTATACACCATACTGATGATACAAACACTGGGTTATACACCATACTGATGATACAAACACTAGGTTATACACCATACTGATGATACAAACACTGGGTTATACACCATACTGATGATACAAACACTAGGTTATACACCATACTGATGATACAAACACTGGGTTATACACCATACTGATGATACAAACACTAGGTTATACACCATACTGATGATACAAACACTGGGTTATACACCATACTGATGATACAAACACTGGGTTATACACCATACTGATGATACAAACACTGGGTTATACACCATACTGATGATACAAACACTATGTTATACACCATACTGATGATACAAACACTGGGTTATACACCATACTGATGATACAAACACTGGGTTATACACCATACTGATGATACAAACCCTACTGTAGGTTATACACCATACTGATGATACAAACACTAGGTTATACACCATAATGATGATACAAACACTGGGTTATACACCATACTGATGATACAAACACTGGGTTATACATCATACTGATGATACAAACACTGGGTTATACACCATACTGATGATACAAACACTGGGTTATACACCATACTGATGATACAAACACTGGGTTATACACCATAATGATGATACAAACACTGGGTTATACACCATACTGATGATACAAACACTGGGTTATACATCATACTGATGATACAAACACTGGGTTATACACCATACTGATGATACAAACACTGGGTTATACACCATACTGATGATACAAACACTGGGTTATACACCATACTGATGATACAAACACTGGGTTATACACCATACTGATGATACAAACACTGGGTTATACACCATACTGATGATACAAACACTGGGTTATACACCATACTGATGATACTAACACTGGATTATACACCATAATGATGATACTAACACTGGGTTTTTAGAAGTAGCTAGATTGAGAATTCAAATTACCCTGACGTGGTTTGAAAGCTATTGATAAGCTAACTAGCAGACTAGGGTACACCACCCCACGTTGAATATAGATCATCTAATTGAGCATCAAAAAGTGCCTCTTACCAGGTTGAACTTGCCCTGGACCTTGGCCCTTAATCCCACCTGAAACACAAGTGGATTAGTTTACATTTACATTTAGTCATGTAGCTGACGCTTTTATCCAAAGCAACTTACAAATTGTGAACAACAAGTCAGCAGGAGGGGTGCATCTCTGGTACTGTAGCTACGGGTAAGTGGCATTGTTTGTCAAATAGTGTCAAACTATTAGCATGATAGGTAGTAGTATAACTACTTATAAATTATAGGTACATAATAGTAAAAAGACAGTGAGAAGGTTATTATAACCCCCCCCCCCAGATATTGTTTGAAGAGGTGTGTCTTTAGTCGACAGCGGAACATTTGCCGTGTTTCAGCTGTCCTGACTGTTCACTTCTTTTTTTTTTTTTTTTTTTTCTTTTTCCCCCTCCATTTTCCTCCGATTTTCTCCCATCCCAATGTTAGTCGTATGCCAATTCCCAGTCCCTTCCTGATCGCTGCGCACTTACCCCCCACAGTCAGATCATCTGGGAGAGTGGAGGCTACCACGTGCTTCCTCCGACACACGTCCAGCCAATCACCGCTTCTTTTCACCTGGCAGCGCGGATTCTCATTGAGAGGGCGTAGCGTGTGGGAGGACCACACTATCCCCCTCACGTCCAATCCGCGCTTAGCAGGCGCCCCGACCGAACTGTAGGAGTCGCTGTTTACAACGACCCGGACCCACCCCGCCAGCTTCTCCCACCCTCTGATACAGCCAATTGTATCAGTGCAGACGGCCAGCCAAGCTGGTGACAACCCCGGAGCTGTGAGCTGGATTCGAACAGGCGAATCGAGCTCACAGCTCCGGGGCTGGTGACGAACGCAATCTCCGCTCGGCCACCTAACCGCCCTTCTGACTGTTCACTTCTATTGAATCTACCATCATGTTGATAGAGAGAGGGCAATCTTGAAGTGTGGAGAGATATTTAAATTGATATTGCACTGTGAGATAACAGTGGCCTGGAGTGGCCATGGCCGACCTTGAAATCTGATTGGTCGCCACAGCAACCAATGTACAAGTTGATCAGCGAGGCCAAACCACAGGGCCAGCATTTGTTTGGAATAGCTAAACCAAATAGTGCTATTGTGGTGCATTTGTGGTTATTAATTGTATTTGTTTTTAAAGATTTATTTTTGGCGTTTTATCGCTTTATTACTACTGGGCAGTCCAGTAGGGAGAGACAGAGGAGAAATGGGAGACAGAGTGGGGGGAAAACATTCGGGAAATAACGACAGATTCGGGAATCGAACCCGGGTCGCCCGTGGGGGTTCGCCACTGGGGCGCCCATTAATTGTATTTGTATGGCACATGCAAGGTTGTTTTGTCCTATACACTCCACTAGGGTTGACTTCAATCACTGCCATGGTACAGTAATCCATGCCAAAATCAAGATTTGAATGTAGTTTTTTTTACTAATCCAAAAATGACCCTCCATCACGATAAAAAATAACTTACAGAAACATAGTAATGAAACTCATTAATGGTCAACCTGCAATGAGTCTCCTGGCTATTTTCGTTTTTGAGGACTGCATACTTTCTTTGCAAACCAAAACAACATACTTTATACTTATAGCACATGCATGAGCCTGGTCTCTTTTGAAAGAGGACATTCTGAAGTTTCCGATTCCAGAAAAGAAGTTCATTTTTAGTGCTAACGAAATAGAGTAACATAGGTCTGAACTTGAGTTGTAAAAAAACTTGTTACTCAAGTTTTTCTGTAGTAGTTAGTAGTCCAGATGTAGTATCTCCCCAGAAGGTGGTATGGCTTACAAATCCAGACTGAGCCATAGCCTGAAGCCTTATGTAGTACATATCCAAATTTCATAAAGATCCATTCAGAAATGAGTGATTAGGAGTGATTTTGGTAAACTGTGTACAAAGAAAAACTCAGTTTTCTCATAGACTTCAATTCATTCGGCTGTTTTGCTCTTCCTGTTTTCGTGTTTCTTCGTGTTTTTAGTTTTTTTTATTTAGATCCCCATGTGGGGTATCATTGGAAAGCCACACTCATTGGCTACAACGATCCACAATCATTTTCGAGATCGGATCTAGATTGACGAAACTACTGCAGCCTGAGTCGGGAGTGGTATTTTGCGCAATACCGTGTACTTTGCACAAGCCTCAAATACGGGCATGTAACTTGAGAATTGCTGAACGGATTTTGTCGGATTTTGTCGCTATCGACAGGCAACAAATAAGCTTTCAATTCGATATATATATATTGTATTACAAAATATGCACACCCGAGCCACTAGGGGTTGCCAAAGTGCCGGTTGCAAAAAATCCTAAAAACGTCCCATATGAGGGACGTTGCAGCTTAAGAGGTCTGGTCTGACAAGGCCATTATTGTAATTATAACTTTGAGAATACCTACACACTCCACAGCTCTACCTGTCAACATTGAAACTTTGCACACACAGGAAGAATGAAGCTTTGATTATTTGCTGATAATTTCAACAGACGCTTTGGACTTGAGCCCTACGAATAAGCAGGACAGCCTACCCACCACTGACCTAACCTCAACAACTATCACACTACGTTTAAATGACCAAGAGCAATGAGCATGGTAAAACAATGGAATGGCTCTTACCACTAACAGGTGCTGGAACATCTCCTCCTAGTTAACACAAACAAACAGTAGGTTATACACCATACTGATGATGATACTAACACTGAGTTATATTTCGTATAGCTTTGCGCTTTGCTATATTGGAACTGTCCCTTTAATCATATGCTATCATGAAAACTTTCAACCACATGCACGCACCCCCACACCTGCCTGGCCACGCCCACATCCGCTCACACATAAGCGGGCCATGGCCATACTACCAGCTCCTTCCCTACTTTCACCACCTGGAAGTACGTGCAGGGCACCCCTTCAGATCAAGTGCTGAAGTAGTTAGTTAGTTAGGAGCTGTGTTGGCAGTCTTTTGTTTTTCCCTCTCTCACTAATTTATGGGAGAAAGAAAGAATAATGTCATCACCACCGGAGAGTCTAGAGGATTATTCTGACCTCCACCGGTGCTTCACATTCGGGCTTCCTCGGGCGTAGTGGGGCTTTCCTGCTCCACGTTTGTGGCAGGCAGGTGAGCCTCAGCGGCGCCCGGAGGAGAGTGCGCGTCGCTGGGCAGTTCCCCCGCCAGCGTTGCTCTCCGGCTGTGCAGCTGGATACTATTGCCGCGAGAGGCAGTCGGCTGGTCCGACGGTCTCTCTGGTGGGTGTTGTCTTGCGGCGCGGGCTCTCCGCCTCTGCTCACTCACGTCAATTGGCGGTGAGCGGCGGGGGCGGATGGTCTAAACAGATGTGTCAGTTGTGCGGCGTCGGCTGCTCAGGCATACGGCCCGCAGAACAGTCGGCTCCAGGCGAGGATTCCTCTGTTACCTCTCCATCGCGTTCGATACAGATACAGTAACTGGCCGTTAGCCTGTAGCTAACCATTAGCCGGTAGCTAACCGCTGGCCTATGACTAGCCATTAGCCTGTAGCTAGCCGTTAGCTTGTAGCTAGCCTGTAAACGTCCGATGGACAATTGGGATTGCATGGACGGGGCGGGGAGTTCTAGTCCCACCTCCGAGGCGGGATGCCCTACTGCCATCCGCACTGGACGTTGGCCCCCGCCTATCAAAAAGAGAAAGTGGGTTGAGCCTCCCGCCGCGAGGGGATGCGTGTTTTTGTCCCCGAGCTTAGCGCCACTGTATCTCTGGCAACGCCGTCCTGTGAGGGAGGCGAGCGTTGTCTGCCTTTTCTTTGGGCTAAGCAGTTGGCTATCTGGAGTGACCAGGCCTGCATCGCTGTTCTCCACCTTACGCAGCTTCAGTAGCTAGCCGTTAGCCTGTAGCTGGCCGTTAGCCTGTAGCTAACCACTGGCCGGTAGCTAGCCGTTAGTCGGTAGCTGGCCGTTAGCCGGTAGCTAACGGTTGGCCTGTAAGAGCTAGCCGTTAGGTTGTTGCTAGCCGTTAGCCTGTAGCTGGCCGTTAGCCGGTAGCTAACGGTTGGCCTGTAAGAGCTAGCCGTTAGCTTGTTGCTAACCATTAGATGTCGTCAGCCTGCATCACCGCAGGATATGGGCGAAGCGCCGGAGCAGGACTCCAGCCGTCGCCACTACTGGCCCCACCAGCAAGAGGCCTTGTCAACGGGGGGACCACCATTGTTGCGGCCAGTCGTCCTGCGCCCGGGGGTACAGGTAATGAGCTCTGAGAAAGTAGGACACATTACCCCTTGCACACCCCTTAACAGTGGTGTGCATTGGTCCATACTACCTTTTTGCACAATGTTAGGTGGGTTGGTCCTTCTCCATTCATTTTCACCCCTCCCTCCCTGCTAAACCGGGGATGGGAGGGGGCTGGTCCCGGTCCTCCTGCCCTCGTTGACCTGTTGGCCTGGGTTAACCCTTTTTAAACCTGAAACGCCTTGAACTGCATTGTATAGCCTGTGTATACGCGCAGTTATGTTTCCGGGGTTTCTTAATGGGTTAAGGGAGCAACCATTTTCTGTTAATAAACATAGGGGGTGGTTGTCTCCCCGGTGTGTTGGGTCTGACCCCGGCTGCCCGAGAGTATGCCCCTGCATGTTTCATGACGTCTGCCAATTGTGTCAAACTCTCTCTGAACCTCGACCCCGCAGGATTAATAAATTGCCGGGTCAGGGTTTGTGGTGGAATCTGTTCGCTGGCGGAGTTGGCTTACTCCGACTCTGCGAGGTTCGTGACCCCATGAGATTGTGACATGGTGCACGGCATACCGAACACCCTTTCCGCCGGGATACTGTTCTTACAGTTAGCCCCTTAGGCGCCTGTCTAGTCCGCAGTGCTCCGGGCGCAGGTTGAGTTCTGCTCTTGTTAAGACCTGTCGGCCTGGATTGAGGGATCAACCTCCTTGGAGGGTTGTCTCCCCGGTGCGCCAGCTGGCCCCACGACATTGTGGGGGGGAAGCCTCCTTGGAGTGCTTTGGAGTGGCGTGCCAGGTGGAGAAGGGCCTTCACCTTAGGGCTGGGCGATATGGCCTAAATATGATATCACAATCTTTTCTGACCTTTCGGCGATACACGATACACATCACAATGTTTTTCCTTTTTTCCCCAAACAATTCATTATGAGGCTTACCAAGACTGTATTTGAGTTTGCAAGCGAACATTAAAGACAAAAGACTCATGCATTTAGCATTTTTATATTATATATTAGATTTAGATTATTGGATTCTTAGATTATATATTTAGCATTTTAGCCTTTCGTTTTTTTTATATTATATATTAGATTAGATTTAGATGATTAGATTACATATTGTAACTATTTATTTATTTACATGTAGTATACATTTATTATTTGAACGGCTTAAGGCTATATCTGTACTTATTTGTTGTGTTGCATACTTGAAATAAACTTCAATCAAATCAAATCAAACCCCCCCTCTTAAAAACAAAAACCTGTGTTTAACCTAGCCATCTATAAAACATCATGCTAAAACTGTGAAACAAATGTCCTACTCCCCTAAAGAAAGAAATACATAGCAAACATGACTCAGTTATCCAATAGTGCTGCTGCTTTTTATTTTGTTAAAATCTTTTAGTTAATAAGACTAAAAGACTACAATATATATGACTACAAGGGCCAGAAGCCGACTTCATGACGGCTTCCTGTCCTCGCATTGCATTTCCGGTTTTCCGGTTAACGTTACATTTTCAACAACAGATTGCTGCTAATTAAACACTTCATGGAAACGGAGTAACGTTAACGTTATGTCGAGTTCATACGTGTAGTGTAGTATGAACTCGACATAACCTTAACATTACTCCGTGTCCACTGTTGCTGCCACTGTTGCGTCGCAGATGGATGGTACACTCTGTTAGCACTGTAGCTAATCCGCTCATAGACTAACTTACCGATAGCAGTACCGTTAACGTCGGAGCTTACTCCTGGGTTTCAGGGGGCATCCCTAGCACCGAGCCACCGCCTCTCTGGCTAGGTGTGTGCGCTTGCGTGCGTGTATGTGCGTGTAGATGACGTAATTTGGGCAAGTGTGTGTGTGACTGACTTTTTTTTTCTACGAGAGGGAGAGGAAAGCATTTAGCACTGCGCTTGTAAATCTCATCTCAGCCACGGCGGCCTCTAACGTGAGGGCAAAACATCACGATATCCACGATACGTTTAAAAAGTGTATCGTTAACTCTTTCAGTGCCACACCTGGTTTTCCGTTTTACCGCTTGAATGCCACCATCGGCGCCAATGTTAACGTTAATATCGCCTAATCTATGTTTTTTTTTTTTTATCCACTTTTTCTCCCATTTTTCTATATTTTCTCCCATCCCAATTTCGTATCATCCAATTCAACCCTCCCCTGTCACGAACGCTGTTTCTTGCCTCCCACAAGCCGGCTGCAATGTGGACTAAGTCATACATAGCACAAGTCCCCTCCGGTACTTGAGGTAACAGCAGTCGCATCTTTTCACCTGCGCAGCTCGATCTCTCAGTGTCGAGGAGTAACGCGTGGGAGGCTCACGCTGCCCCCGACACTTCCTGATTCTACTGCGCAGGCGCACCAACCGACTTGTAGGAGTCGCTTGTTCACAACGTTCGATCCCCACCCTTCAGTTTTCCCTCCCCGTAATACGGCCAATGTGTATCACTGCGGACGACCAGCTAAACTGAAAACAATGTGGAGAGCTGGATTCGAACACGCAAATCCTAGCGTCTCCACACTGATGGCGAGTGCCTTGCCCACTACACCACCTAGCCGCCCATCTATGTTTTAAATTATGGCTATGTGTCTAATCTGCCCATCGCATTATCAAAGACTATTTTCCAGTCAGTGCTGTGAAGACAGATTGTTTTTTTATCGCGTCGTTTCCGTTTCAGAGCAGTTAGAAAAGCCCCCGTTTTGATATAAAAAACAGCTCATTCTGGAGCATTCTATGAAAATCGTCTTTTAGTGGAATATTCCACAACGTTGATATTCGTCTGCCTTTTTATGAATCGTTTTCAAATAAACGCTAGATGATCAATATTATAGGTGCACGCAAGCACATTACGGCCGCGCACTGATAATCGCTCCGTTGATTTCCTCACAGACTTTTACAGTGAAACCGAAAGAAGACATTTCACAAAACAGCTTATAACTTCATCAAACTTACTCCGATTATCCTACCACTGATAACATAGAGTCCTTACCTGACATCAGATGGTATCCAACTGGTATATTCCAATTCCTGATCACCATTCGAAAAAATCGATACGTGTATGGATCCAACGCGACACAATAGATCTCCATGATCCACGGGGATCTGAGGCTCCAGAATGAACTGTGGTAACCCCGGCTGGATCAGTGAACTGGAAAATGTGGAGTACCGGATTTTTTTCCCCATTCATTTTCATTGAGTCCATTCCAAAATCACTTATGTCATCTGGGAGACGACAGGGGGCGTTTTTTTCCACAGTGATCACCGGCGCAGCTCGGCTATACTCAGGTAGGCTCGGGTGATGCAATAATTTTTCAGATCGCACAAAAAAAAAAAAAAAAAATCCGAGAAATCTCGTGAGTGGCATGCAACCACCTATAAAAAAACCAGAGAAATCTCGTGAGTGGCACTGAAAGAGTTAATGAACTGTACCCGATATTTATATAATATCGTCATATCGCCCAGCCCTACTTCACCTTTTGTAGGCCCTGTCCGATACGCTGGCGATGTGGGGAGGTGGTGTCACCAGTGACTGTCTGGTGGGGTCTCGATGCCGCAGCCTCGTTGACCTCGCCAGGCCCCTTTTTCGGGGGGTCCTGGCCCCCGAGATGTGGCCTGCGGCTGGGGCCTCCTCCACGCCTCGCTGCTACGGCCTTGCCACGGGGTCGTGGGTTTTTTGCTTCACGTCCGTTCCCTGGTGGCGTGCGGGATGCGCGACCGGGTAGTCGCGGGCCCTTCTATACGAAGGTAAGTCCCACGGTCTGCTCACCCTGTGCGTTTGAGGTACTGTCTCCCTCCCGTCCCTCACTAGGGGGGGTGGGGGGGCCCGGATCCTCCCCGGTATTCTGATGGTTGTAGGGGACCTCAGCGGGTACATCTGTTGGGCTTTCCGCTCTGCTCCGCTCTGCTCCGCTCTTGTGTTCCAATAGAGCAGAGCGCAAAGCTATACGAAATATAACGAAGGTTATCCTATAACCCTAGTTACATGAGTATAGCGAGCGCTCTGCTCTGACTCACTGAGGACCCCATGTGTCTTCCGTTTCGGCGGTGAAAGACTGGGGAAGGAGCTGGTAGTATGGCCATGGCCCCGCTTATGTGTTAGCGGATGTGGGCGTGGCCAGGCAGGTGTGGGGGTGCGTGCATGTGGTTGAAAGTTTTCATGATAGCATATGATTAAAGGGACAGTTCCAATAGAGCAGAGCGCTCGCTATACTCATATAACTAGGGTTATAGGATAACCTTTGTTATACACCATACTGATGATGATACTAACACTGGGTTATACACCATACTGATGATACTAACACTGGGTTATACACCATACTGATGATACTAACACTGGGTTATACACCATACTGATGATACTAACACTGGGTTATACACCATACTGATGATACAAACACTGGGTTATACACCATACTGATGATACTAACACTGGGTTATACACCATAATGATGATACTAACACTGGGTTATACACCATACTGATGATACTAACACTGGGTTATACACCATACTGATGATGATACTAACACTGGGTTATACACCATACTGATGATACAAACACTGGGTTATACACCATACTGATGATACTAACACTGGGTTATACACCATACTGATGATACAAACACTAGGTTATACACCATACTGATGATACTAACACTGGGTTATACACCATACTGATGATACTAACACTGGGTTATACACCATACTGATGATACTAACACTGGGTTATACACCATACTGATGATACTAACACTGGGTTATACACCATACTGATGATACAAACACTGGGTTATACACCATACTGATGATACAAACACTGGGTTATACACCATACTGATGATACAAACACTGGGTTATACACCATACTGATGATACTAACACTGGGTTATACACCATACTGATGATACTAACACTGGGTTATACACCATACTGATGATACTAACACTGGGTTATACACCATACTGATGATACTAACACTAGGTTATACACCATACTGATGATACTAACACTGGGTTATACACCATACTGATGATACAAACACTGGGTTATACATCATACTGATGATACTAACACTGGGTTTTTAGAAGTAGCTAGATTTAGAATTAAAATTAGCCTAATGTGTTTTTTTTGTATCCACTTTTTCTCCTCCTTTTTCTGTGTTTTTCTCCCATCCCAATTTAGTCGTGCCAATTCCCCCCTCCCCTGTCTTGATCGTTGCTCGCATGTGCCCCCCACTGGTCGGTCGTAGGGAGGGTTGATAGATACTATTGCATGTCCACTCCGATACATGCGAAGTCAGCCAGCCACATCTTTTCACCTGCCAGCGCGGACTCTCATTGGTGAGGTGTAACGTGTGGGAGGCTCACACTACCCTCGCCATCTCCTGTCCTTGCTGTGCAGGCGCCCTGACCGACCTGTACAATGACCAGATTACCACCCACTAACTCTGCCAATCGAGTCAGTATGAGGGCCGGCCCAAGCCGGAGGCAACGCTGACAGCCGGATTCGATACCGGTGTCTCTCGCGTTGGTGACGAGCGCTTAGACCGCTGCGCCACCCAGCCTGACGTGGTTTGAAAGATATTGATAAGCTAACTAGCAGACTAGGGTACACCACCCCACGTTGAATTATAGATAATCTAATTGAGCATCAAAAAGTGCCTCTTACCAGGTTGAACTTGACCTGGACCTTGGCCCTTCATCCCACCTGAAACACAAGTGGATTAGTTTACATTTACCTTTAGTCATGTAGCTGACGCTTTTATCCAAAGCAACTTACAAATTGTGAACAACAAGTCAGCAGGAGGGGTGCATCTCTGGTACTGTAGCTACGGGTAAGTGGCATTGTTTGTCAAATAGTGTCAAACTATTAGCATGATAGGTAGTAGTACAAGTATAGTAGCATAATAGTAAGGTACATGATAATAGTAAAAAGACAGTAAGAAGGTTTTTAATAGAATACACACTAAACACTATGTTATACACCATACTGATGATACTAACACTGGGTTATACACCATACTGATGATACAAACACTACTGTAGGTTATACACCATACTGATGATACAAACACTGGGTTATACACCATACTGATGATACAAACACTGGGTTATACACCATACTGATGATACAAACACTGGGTTATACACCATACTGATGATACAAACACTGGGTTATACACCATACTGATGATACAAACACTATGTTATACACCATACTGATGATACAAACACTACTGTAGGTTATACACCATACTGATGATACTAACACTGGGTTATACACCATACTGATGATACAAACACTGGGTTATACACCATACTGATGATACAAACACTGGGTTATACACCATACTGATGATATAAACACTGGGTTATACACCATACTGATGATACAAACACTAGGTTATACACCATACTGATGATACAAACACTAGGTTATACACCATACTGATGATACAAACACTAGGTTATACACCATACTGATGATACAAACACTGGGTTATACACCATACTGATGATACAAACACTAGGTTATACACCATACTGATGATACAAACACTGGGTTATACACCATACTGATGATACAAACACTGGGTTATACACCATACTGATGATACAAACACTGGGTTATACACCATACTGATGATACTAACACTATGTTATACACCATACTGATGATACAAACACTGGGTTATACACCATACTGATGATACAAACACTAGGTTATACACCATACTGATGATACAAACACTGGGTTATACACCATACTGATGATACAAACACTAGGTTATACACCATACTGATGATACAAACACTGGGTTATACACCATACTGATGATACTAACACTGGGTTATACACCATACTGATGATACAAACCCTACTGTAGGTTATACACCATACTGATGATACAAACACTAGGTTATACACCATAATGATGATACAAACACTGGGTTATACACCATACTGATGATACAAACACTGGGTTATACATCATACTGATGATACAAACACTGGGTTATACACCATACTGATGATATAAACACTGGGTTATACACCATACTGATGATACAAACACTGGGTTATACACCATACTGATGATACAAACACTATGTTATACACCATACTGATGATACAAACACTGGGTTATACACCATACTGATGATACAAACACTAGGTTATACACCATACTGATGATACAAACACTGGGTTATACACCATACTGATGATACAAACACTAGGTTATACACCATACTGATGATACAAACACTGGGTTATACACCATACTGATGATACTAACACTGGGTTATACACCATACTGATGATACAAACCCTACTGTAGGTTATACACCATACTGATGATACAAACACTAGGTTATACACCATAATGATGATACAAACACTGGGTTATACACCATACTGATGATACAAACACTGGGTTATACATCATACTGATGATACAAACACTGGGTTATACACCATACTGATGATACAAACACTGGGTTATACACCATACTGATGATACAAACACTGGGTTATACACCATAATGATGATACAAACACTGGGTTATACACCATACTGATGATACAAACACTGGGTTATACATCATACTGATGATACAAACACTGGGTTATACACCATACTGATGATACAAACACTGGGTTATACACCATACTGATGATACAAACACTGGGTTATACACCATACTGATGATACAAACACTGGGTTATACACAATACTGATGATACAAACACTACTGTAGGTTATACACCATACTGATGATACAAACACTAGGTTATACACCATACTGATGATATAAACACTGGGTTATACACCATACTGATGATACAAACACTAGGTTATACACCATACTGATGATACAAACACTGGGTTATACACCATACTGATGATACAAACACTAGGTTATACACCATACTGATGATACAAACACTGGGTTATACACCATACTGATGATACAAACACTAGGTTATACACCATACTGATGATACAAACACTGGGTTATACACCATACTGATGATACAAACACTAGGTTATACACCATACTGATGATACAAACACTGGGTTATACACCATACTGATGATACAAACACTGGGTTATACACCATACTGATGATACAAACACTGGGTTATACACCATACTGATGGTACAAACACTAGGTTATACACCATACTGATGATACAAACACTAGGTTATACACCATACTGATGATACAAACACTGGGTTATACACCATACTGATGATACAAACACTAGGTTATACACCATACTGATGATACAAACACTAGGTTATACACCATACTGATGATACAAACACTACTGTAGGTTATACACCATACTGATGATACAAACACTAGGTTATACACCATACTGATGATACAAACACTACTGTAGGTTATACACCATACTGATGATACAAACACTAGGTTATACACCATACTGATGATACAAACACTACTGTAGGTTATACACCATACTGATGATACTAACACTGGGTTATACACCATACTGATGATACAAACACTACTGTAGGTTATACACCATACTGGTGATACAGTACTAATGCTGGCTTATACACAATACTGATGATACAAAATCATAACAAAACAATTTATCATGAACTGTCTAGGGGACGAGGAAAAGTCTACTTACCAACACTTGTTCCGGCTGTGAAATGAAAGCACAACCACAATGAAAGTGAAATAAAATGAAACACTAACTTATGTAACTAAAAAGAACAGTAATATGAACATGTATGCCCATCCATTTGATATACTACAGTACTTACCACTCGGCTGAATGATTCCACCGTCAACTGTCAAAACAGACAATGACAAACAGTTAATTATAACCAGGTCACCACTAATGATACAGACCATAGTAACATATGGGGTAAAAAATAAGAAAATAGAGACTTATTATGAACTCACCGCCTTGTGTTGAGTGTGCAATGGTTTTGAAAAAAGAAAAGGCAGAATTAGCCATAAATTCCATCACTTTATGTAAATACTTGTATACAGTGTAGCTTTTGGTGAAACATTTGAACAGAATTATGATGAAATCTTGAAATGGTAAGACACCAGGATAGCAAACATTGCAACATCTGAACAATTACCAGTATAATCAACAACACAGTAATAATAGGGGAAGATGGGGTCAAGTGTTACTCATAGTTTTTAACAAAAATATATATAATAATAATAATAATAATAATAATAATAATAATAATAATAATAATAATAATAATAATAATAATAATAATAATAATAATAATAATAATAATAATAATAATAATAATAATAATAATAATAATAATAATAATAATAATAATAATAATAGAACAATTTAAAAGAGTGCTGTCAGTCCTTATACCTTTTGTAAAACATCCTATTCTGGCTTAATATTATGATATTGTTGCAAAAGATTTACAGCCACAACACAATTGACCCTGCCCTCCCCTATAGGTATAATGGGAAACATTACAAAGAGGAATTCAAACAACAGTCAAGTAAGTCATATTCTAAAGCAGGGGCTTTGCAGTGTACTGGAAAAGGACTGGGGTTATAATGTATTTCAAAGCTTCAAACAATTTCCGCACCACTTTTGTCGTAGCATAACGATGGTCTGAACCTTTTCTGAGCTATTCAAGACACATCAGAACCCCTGCTGTAGAAGTTCAGGTCATGTGAGACGACAGCTCTACAGGAAAGATCAAATGTGTGCAAACGTTTACATACATTTACATTTAGGCAAATTTGTGTCTTAAAGAGCAATCTACACCAAGTAGGGGAATACAAATATTGTTACATTCCAGTATCAAACTATCACTACACATCAAACGACTAATTGGTATTCATCAATCCAGTAGACTTTACTGTTATGTGAAGACGTTAGCTACTGTATGATGAGCAGAAATGGAACACAAGCATCGGGCATAGCAAGCTGTTAGTAGAAAGAGTGTTTGTGATGACTACTGTGTGTCTAGCGAGAAAACCTGAAGGACTGAGTGAGAAATAAAAAGGAGCACAGGCAAGCTTTATCAATCCACAGTTTATCAACTGTCACCTGACATCTAAGGCCTTCTAGTCAGCTACAACTACAACATGTCAATACCTCTGAAGACCATTGTATATAAAATCGTGGCATTTTAGAGGATGTAAATGTAAAAAATATATATATATATATATTCTTTTACATTTATGTAAGGGGACATAAACTATTCATTTGAATTTGAATAAAGTAATTTTGGCAGAAAATACCAAATTCATGTAACGCATAAAAGAAAATCTGTTATGAAATGCTAAAACAAGGAATTGTAAAGTGCCTGAACTCTAACACTCCAAATTGAAGCCTAATTCCTGTTATTTTTGTGTGAATCTTCAGATGTTTGTTTGGCCTGTGTGTGTCTAAGAACCTAGAAACAGGTCTAAAGGCAGGTGAAACTGAAATGCACGGGTTTCTTCTCTGGTAATCACTAGACAATAACAATCTAATTTAGCCACCGCTAATGCTAAACAAATGAGAGGGAAAAGGGCACTCTCAATGTATTGGCTAATTCTCCATTTTGCATAGCTCAACTCAACTGGAACAGAGTGGAAGAAAGCCACCTCCTAACTCCACTCAACCCCAACCCACACATCAGACCAAAACAAAACATGTAAACAAAGTGCAATACCAAGAGTAGCACTTTTGCCTAGAGGCCGCTGTTTGGTGGCATTGCTGATTCCACCTTTAATTAACTTAAATCTAAAACCACTTCTTCTAACACTCCACTTAAATGCCAAATGAGGATGATTTCCCCTATGACTCCCAATTAATTTACGAGTAGCAGCGGTTAAATGTAGTTTGTTTCTGTAGTGGCAAAACCATTATGCATTGCAGTTTCATCTGGTTCCTGAACTACTGTCAGACCCGTTTCATCCGGTTTCTGAACTACTCTCGGACCAAATAACCATCTGACTATAAAATGCAAAACAAAACAACAGGAATTATCTTTTATTCACTTGAGTTCAAAAAGGTTGTTCATGCAAACAACAAGTCTTACTGGGCTCTGGGGCCTGTGGGGCCTTTGTGGCAATAGGTGTGGGTCCTGCCGAAAAACAATAAAGCAGTTTCCAGTTTCATCCATTGCAGTTGAAAGTGACACAGAGTAAAGGAAACTAGGAGTGTAGGCAGAAACCATTAGGGAGATGATGGCACTGCCACAGCGGGGATAGTATGAGCTGATGGTCAATATAGCATTTGGAACATACATAGGATACATTGCTGAAAATGGTACCATAGCACTAGTAGTGTGGATTATGATATGTATTTTATAGAAATAAAATGTATGTAAAGACGACATGAGGCTGATGCAATGCTGTAAAAATGCTGTATTCCTGAGGCGCTAGTGCAGTAGCCAGCCAGCGGTGGCAAGCTTAGCAGGGAAGGTTAGCAAATATGCTAAGTCCCTGGCTGTATACTGTTCAGGTCTGTTGGAGACGTCTGAACAGGCCTTCTGAAAATGAGAGGCAAACAAAACTAGATTTTGTGGATTATTATACAGTCAAGAGACATTCCATGTGTGCTGAGACACAGTACACACTGGATCCTTTACCTGTAAACACTACATTCTCATCTACATTTGACTTGATTCATTCATTATCTTTATATAGCTATTTGTTTTCTTTGGTGCTGCTTATCAATATGTAATAGTTTCAAGGGCTGAATTCAAAAGCAATATAGTATTTATCATCTTGTCATCACAAGTTACTTGATAAAACTCTCTGATAAAAGTGATCTCAAACTCAAGCGTATGCTTCTATACACCTGTATATCTGTATATATTTTAACGTAGGCCTACTGTATCTCCACTGAACAGTTTCATCATATCATGGTCTGCCAAGTCTGCTTCTTCAAAACAGTTCTAAATCTTGGCAGGTGTTATTGTTACATTACGGTACCTGGTGATTCCTGACCAGGGGTGCCTTCTGGAGCGCCTTCAGGAGTCGTCGTATATTCATGTGCTGTAAAGGGCAATCAAAAGGTTGGCCACATTTAACCCTTGTATGGTGTTCAAATTTGTTGTTACTCACCTAATGTCCATGGGTCTGGTGGACCCCCGACATTATTGGAATATTAAAAACAATAAAGCCATATGTAAAGATACCGATGTTACCTTTATCTCAATTACAAGCAATATAGATAGCATATACAGGTATGGTTAATATTTGCCATTTACCTCTGCTAGATCACATTTATCAATAAAAGTTATCAAATGTGATGTCTGTAAAGAATCCATTATAATCAAGACAGAAATCATGTTTATCTTGAAATATATAAATGAAACAAGCTGGAGGCAGGTACACAGTGAACCGTTTTGTTGAATTTTTACCATATTTACTTATTTGTACTAGGGATGCTCGATATTGGCTTTTTTACCGATACCGATATTCCGATATTGTCCAACTCTTAATTTCCGATACCGATATCAACCTATATCAACCGATACCGATATATGCAGGGTTTCCCCCCCAAAAAACGTAATAATTTCAGGTAACTAACAATTTCACTGGATATATATATAACAAATATTGTTATTGTTTTTTCTTTTTTTTTTAAACGATACCGATATTTTCCGATATCACATTTTACTGCCGATATCGGCCGATAATATCGGACATCCCTAATTTGTACCTACAATTTCCACACTTCAAACACCATGTATATAATATAAATGTACAGGGGCGGGGGATACACAGTGTGCATTCAATGCAAATGTGTTCTTTTACATGTTCTTCACATAAAATGAGCCATGGCCATTGAGTCTCAGGTTAAAATAAATTATTAATTGTATCATTTGTCTTTTAGTAAACATTGAAAATGTGTCCCACATGACTGAACACCACACAAGGGTTAAAGGTGCACTATATCATGTAAAGCTGTAAATCCGGGCAGGTGTTATCGCTATATTACGGTACCTGGTGATTCTGGAACAGGACCCCCGTCAGGAACACCAGGAGCCGGTGTTATGTCTTGTGCTTTTGGTCAGAGTCAGAGATGTCAAAATTATTCTGTTTTCATAAATCATAACTGAATACCCAGAGGAAAATTGGCTCCTGTTTGAAGCCAGGAAGGATACCAGGGAAGTTACCTTTTCACTGTTGAGAGTGAAAAGGTAAAACCTCTGGATACTTTTCAATACTAAGTCAATGAGGTCACGCTCCTGTCTGTACAAGCTGACTGTCACTCACTGAAATTGACTCCACAGTGCACACAAAGTACAGTCACCTTGTACAGACAGGAGCTCGACCCCATTGACTTTGCATTGGTTTGTGGCTAACCATCTGGAGCTAGTATGAGGAACAACATCTGGATTTTGTCCTTAGAGAAAGGACTCTACCTATCAACATCATCATTGGTAAAGAAATAGGGCTAGGGTTCCAAAAAGTGGAATGATCCCTTTAGGCAGATAACTAGTAATATGTAACATATTTTGGAAGTATTCTTCCAGACCCTTCACAGACAGGTGCAATATGATGTACCTGGTTGTTGTTCTATAGCGACCCCATCTGGAACAGCATCCAAACCTGCCCCTGGCGTGGCCAATGGTGCCGGTACTCCCTCCCCTGTGATGCCAGGGCCTGAGATCAGTAAAGAGACAGACAGAGAGATATGTAATAGATAGTCATTCAAATCTATGAAAAAATATTGTAATAGATTTCTGTGTTAGAATGATCAACCCCAAAAGGGGTTTCTGCACAGGTCCCACCCACCTCCAGGATCTGGGATCCCACTTGTATTGGGAATTGCCATATGAAGAAAACACTTCAGTCATGTTGTCCAGACCCTATCAGACCTTAATATTGTTTTAGTTTCATATGGATATTGCCACTACACGTTGACATTGGGAAATGGGACTCCATATGTCGCAGCTGATGCCAGCTACTGTTTCTCAAAGCCCATCTAGCCCATCTAACATTTGGTAGCTGACATAGCAGCTCTAATATTTGATAGCAAATTCTAGTGCTAATGCTTGCTAACATAAGATGCTTTGCATTGTGGGACAGATGGACAATTCTTATATGCGGGCAGCCATACTTAATAAGTCCCCCATTATGTACATTTCAGAGCTTTTATTTTCAAGATTCAAGATTGTTTATTGTCATGTGCACAGTTAAACAGACAGTTTGCCATACAATGAAACTCTTACTTTGCTAGTCCGCCCTTCACACAAAATCACACAGTACTTAACTTAAACATATTTAAATACACGCGAGTGCTCGAAAATAAGGTAAAAATAGATAAATATAATATATACAAGGCACAGTGAGTAACATTGCATGTTCCGATCAGTATTTACATATAAATGGAGGTGACAGTGGGTCACAGTGGGTCACAGCAGCAGTTAAAAGTGTCTTTAGTTATTCATAGTTCGGGGAAAGGTGGCAGTGTGTTCACAGCAGGTCAGAGTGTCTGCCAAGAAGGTGTGGGGGGGGGGGGGGGGGGGCTAGGTGGAGGACCTGGCATTCATGAGCCTGATGGCCTGTGGGTAGAAACTGTTTGTCAGTCTCGTAGTTCTGGCTTTCAGACTCCTGAATCGCCTGCCTGATGGCAGGAGGTTGAAGAGTCTGTGTTTGGGGTGTGTACTGTCCTTAATTATGTTATGTGCTCTCCTGGTGGCCCTGGTAGAGTAAATGTCCTGTAGTGAGGGGAAGGCTGCTCCAGAGATGTACTGAGCAGTTCACTCGCTGGAGTGCCTTCCTCTTAGCAGTGCAGTTTCCATACCAGACCGTGATTGAGAAGGCCAAAGCGCTAACAGTGTGTCCCGTTTCATGTTATTTGTGCTGGCTTGACACCTGGGCGACCCCATTTGTGTCCACCTCTGTCCTAAATGGCTCGAGGGGCACTAAAACTGCCAGGGGAAGGGGCACAATTCGCACCGGAGGCACATACCTATGTATGCACCAATGGTACAGTAAGGCAATTTGTATAAAAGCGTTTTTTTTTTCACTAGAGTGGGGAAGACTGATGTGGTTGATGGCTGTACCAGGTTGTCAAATGGCTGTACCAGGTTTTCAAATGGTTGTTCCAGGTTGTAAAATGTTTGTGGTTGTAAAATGGTTGTACCAGGTTGTAAAATGGTAGCAGGTTCAAATAACTTTGTTGAAATAAGGGTGCTTTCACTCGATAGATAGACGCAGGATGCCCCTATGGTAGCAGTTTACCTCACAAGGTTACATGTAGCAATGTAATACAGAAAAGGTTGTTCTTACCATATTTTGGTGCTTTCACACCCCCTGGGTATCCTACATAAGAACACAAGTCTTGTCAGTATTTATCATGGCATTTACTGTGTCAAAGATCTCACACAACGCTGAAGCCTTCTGATGAAGAAGTTATTTAAAGTTTTGATTGTTTTAAGTTTAGATTGTTGTGTACATGGTCTTGCACTTTCAGGGGGACGTAACACATTCAAACTCCAAGTGAGACTGTAAAGAAAATCATCATTTGATCTTGTATGAATTAAGTCTTAAAATACCTTTTTATTATAAATTATATATATTTTTAACTTTAACTTTACTTAACCCTCCAACATAAATATAAATATATTACATTCACAAAATACAGCAAATACAATAAAACAAATGTATCAACCTACTCTCAAGTCCACGTGTCAAGAGCTCATTATATAATTAAATCATATTTTTATCTGTGGGTGAGATCACTTGCTTCAAGGCGTTTATCCCCTTCAGATTATTTCACTTGTTTTAAGAAAATAACAATTTAATACTAAATTAATATGAAGATGTTTATTTATGTTTTTTTGCCTGAAGACTTAGTTAATTTCCATAAAGAAACATTACACTGTTTCTACTACTGTAGCTACTGTATATACCTCCAGCTCCTCCAGCTACCCCACCAGGTACTCCTCCTGCGCCTCCTGCTCCTCCTGCTCCTCCTGCTCCTAGGCCTGCAGATGGCATGAATGAATGAGGGAATACGGTTAAAGGTAGAATCTGTAGGTTGTGGCCTCTTTGCAAAAGTGCCCCTCTTGGTATTACACTTTGTTTACATTTGTTGTTTTGGTTTGTGAGTTGGCATCCTACCAAGAAGAGATGGTAATCTGGATATCCTCTTAACACATTGGCTGTCAACATTGGCAGGAGAAAAACAGTGCACATTTTAGCCCCGCCCCCTCCCACCCGGCCCCACCCCCTCCCACCCGGCCCGCCCCCTCCCAATGGAGCTGCCTTGTCGCTGCCATCTGCTGGTCAAAACCTGTATTAAGGAAATTCACTGTATTATTTTACAGATTACTTTTGTTTTCCTACTTTAAGTGTAAATTCTATAAAAATACAGTAAATGACCTTTTATCAAAATATTAACCATTAAATAAAGGTTGTAATCTGTAAATGTATTTGATTTTATTGTAATTTGACAGTATTTGGAAACCATTGATGCCAGACATTTAGTTTTCTTGCAGCTTTTTTTCTTACAGTGTACAGTCAGTGAATCCTAAATCTCCACTAGGCAACCACTTAGGCCTAAAAAAAATAATGGTTTGTTTCCGGTTGCCGACCGACCATGCCGATTTAGGTGCGACCCAATATATTTTATGAGTTAAAAAATATATATATATATATTAAAGGGGAACTATTTTACTATTTCTTTCACTATTTGGGCACTTTTACACAATTCCTGTGAGTCTATGGAACACCTCTGTAATATATATATATTTTTTTATTCATTGTTTTGTATTTCTAATCAAGTCCTCAAAAACAGCATTTTTCTACCTCAAGATCTCGAGCCGTTTTGAGGCTGGGCTCCTAAACCACTGCGCCGTGCCGGCGCCGCCTGAACATTAACATGCAGCGGTGTCTTTCGGACATCACATATCGCGCACATTTTCAAATGACTCAGTTCAGTGAGGGTGAATATTGTGAGAGGAGAATTGGAAGAATGCGCCAATATGATAATTTTGAGACATAGATCATATTAATATAAGTTCACATAGCTAGGAAACAATGCTAAACACTCAAAAAGGCCATTTTTAAGATAGTTCCCCTTTAAAAAATAAAATAAATTTTTTTTGGAAAAAACGTGCCAATTCCGTGAACCGTGAACAGGGCGTGAAGAAGGTTGAAATACAGTACAATCGTGGGAAAAACGGGACTGTTGACAGGTAGGTGCCATGCCCCTTCCAGGAAGTGCATCTGGCCTTGCCGCTCATTAACCCCATGTAAACGCTCACCTTGTTTGTAGAGCTAAACCTATATTTTATATTATAGCTATGGGTCTAATAACACCGTCGATTGTCAGTGAGTTGCTTCCAGTCAACGTGCAAAAAACAGATAATTTTTTCATCCGTACATTTCCGTTTTATACGTTTTGATTATGAATATAGTTTGGGTGCTTCTGAGTAATTCCAGGAAAAAGACGCGAAAATAGCGTTTTAGTGGAATCCACTTATCACGTTGTAATTTTTCGCCTGATTATCGAATCTTCCTGAAATCAACGCTAGATTATCATTATTATGTCTCCTCGTGCATGTATGAAATGGGCCCTGGAGCGTGGCGCTCCCCCCCCCCCCCCCCTCCTGCACCAAACGGTAAACAGTCCACACACAGTCCACACAGACAGCTTCAATCGCGGGAGAAAGAAATATCAGATCAATGCAAGATTGGATATAGAGTCCTTACCTGGTCTCTGATGTAATGCAAAAAAAAGAATCCGATTATCTGATCGCCATTCCAGTTATCCACAGCGATCCTGTCTCCGACGTTATTGGGCATTGCACATGAACGAGCAGGCGGGGTCAGTTGTCCAAGCCATCCCTACAAGCGCGTGTTTTGCCGGAGTGTTTAGGACCCACCTCCACGCCGCTGCTCGGTAGAGAAAAGAAGCTACATCGTTTCTAATGGAGTGCAATAGCGGCCGAAGGCGTTAGAGGGCTGTATAAGACCGTCTGCCAGCTCAGACACATTCAGTACAGCATGCACAAGGTGCCCCGCTGAATTATGAATGGCAACAGTGAATAAAAGAAATACCGTGAGAAAAACGTAGATATATACGTTTACGGCACTCAACCGCCGGGCGACAGAAAAGTAGTTATATGCCGTATTTGCTTTCGCGTCCCGCTCTGAGCCTTATGAGATATCCCTTATCTCCTATGATACCTATTGTATCTCCCACGAACAAAAAACACATGCACCCCACCTGTATGGGGCCCCGCCCCCATGGTGGCACCGCCCATATAGCAGTGACTCTAGTCACCAAACACCCTTCCTCTATTTTCGTCCCAGCGTAATGGATGCGTGCACCATACGATAACTAGCAGGATGGAAAGATCAGAGTCATAATGTTTGAAAGCTTACCGGAGGTTGCTGGCCCCTGGCATCTTCGACGCATGTTTTCGGCGACACGATGGGCCTATGTTGATGTTCCTCGTTTGATGACAGCACATCGAGGTTCACCTGTACAAGACTGGCTGTCGGGCCAGCTTGTACTCAGGTAGGCCCTGTGTCTTCAGGCATGGGTATTAGTGTTAGTAATGCTGGTTTGTTTTGTTACACAACCATGTTGTGTGTTGGCGCCGGGGGCAGGATGGTTTGGTGAACGTTCGCTGCAGGGAACGGTTTCCAAGCTGTCTTGGGCGTGCTACTAAAACATCTAATGCTATGCTACATGCTATCGCTAATGCTGCATGCTATTACTACTGCTAATTGCTACGCTGTTCTAATGTCTCCGCCGTGAGATGTTGTCACTCTCCCTCCTCTTGCCCGGTTCATCAATGAAGGTCAGTCGGTAGCTGTTGTGGTTTTTTTTGCTGAGTCCTATTTACCTTTTTCGGGTAAATGGGTTGACAACAGGGTAGGCCGTGGCTAGGTTTCCTAGCCAGGTATGTTACCTTGTGTTCCGGCGGGGTTTGTTGAACGGTGTTCCCATCTGGGTTGGCGTCGGGTAGTGGGGCTATGGGTCCAGCCGACATGGTAAACATGTTGCGTGTCTGTGCGCAGGCAATTGTTGTTCTGGGTCCCACATCGCCGCGCGCTAGGCTGCAGTAGTATAAGGGCAGGGCCGCTTGGGAGAAATGTGAGGCCCTGTGCGTTTTTAAACGCGAGGCCCCCCACCCCCTGAGGCGGCCCTGTGTAGTGGGCTATTGTTTCGTTTTGTCACTCTGCTATGAGAAGGTCTGTCTTGCTACAGTTTTCTCTCCTCTCAACCATTCATACTGACGGTCAATCGGTATACTGGGGGAGTAGTGCAGGGGGGGGCTTTGTTTACCTTTTTTGGTAAATGGGCTAAACTAGGGCTGGTGTCCTGTTGTGAATATTTTGAATGAAGGCGGGACTAGTTCGCTCTGGTCCGTCTCCCCTTAACTTTGTGTGTATGGGTTTGCTCATTCTACAGTATTTTGTGGTTTAGCTTTTTTATTCATTTAACCCTTTCATGGTGCACACCACAGTGGAGGTTGCTGTTTGCAATCACAACTGGTGCTCCGTGTTAACATCAGTCCTTTGTTTTTGACATATTGAAACAATGCCCCGCCCGGCCGACACCATGGGTGGGTCGGCCTGGCGAGTGGCTGGTGGGCTGTTAAGGCTTGTACCGCCACGGTATGGAATTGGCAACGATTAGAACTGTGTTCGAATTGCTGTTTTTTTCTATTAAAAAAATGGTGTCTGGTGGAGGGGCCTTGAGGGCCAGCCGACGTCGACACATCGCGCGAGGTTATTGACGTTATTAGCTTTGACCCAGCCGCAAGCTATAACCGCTCAGGGTTCCCCTCTCCGCAGGGGATTTTGGTTTTCTGCTGGAGCGCGGGCGGTATTGTCCTAGGCCCTACACCGCCTCACACCGCGCAGCCAGAAGAAGAGAGAGCACGGCCTCGTCAGCGGCGATGACGGGGCCCTTGACAGGCGGCCATGTTTTTCCCCCGCCAGAGGTATCCTGGGCGTTGATTCGACAGGTGTCCACAAGGCCGACAGCCTTGGCGGCCGAGGGATCGGCCATGTAGGATGGGTTCGGCTTGAACAAACAAGCCGTCACCGTCCTGCCGCGAGCAGCCCGCTCTCCGATCACTCCCTTCCCCAACACCAGCGGAAGAAGTGGGCTCTGATTGTTTCCTTTGGCTGCGGGCCGCGTGCCTTCGTTGATGCGCGGGCGGCCCCCCTTTTCGCTTCTCATGGGGACAGGGGCTGACACCCAGTTGATGGCTGAGCCTGGGTCTGTCCGTGAGAATGTTGTGCTGTCAAGCGGCTCCCACACCTTGAACTGTGTTGGTTGAGCCTGGTGTTACGTCTGTCAACTTAAGTGTTGTCAGCAGGGGGGCTCGAAACCTTTTTAGGCACGCAGTGCGGGCTTCCCCGACCTCGCCTTCGCCAGGCCAGGTATCATGTTGGTGCCTCCCACTCCTGAAATATTGGCAAGTGGTCGCAGCTCACATGATTTGGGGTGGTAGTAATATCACTGCAGGGCTACGGTGTGTAGGAACCCATGGGGGCCTTACACCTTGCATGTCCGGCTGCAGAACAACTCCTTCAGCATGTTCTGGAGGGGTGTTCAGTGGGGGGGCTTTTTTTATCGGAAGCCTCCCGTATCAGACCGGCCCTTTCTGTCGGGGTTCCCCCTTGGGTGCGATTGCCTCGTGGGTGGTGTCAGGGTCAGGTGTTCCGACACGGAACGCGCTCCTCGCACGGTTCCAGGTTTGGCTACGCACAGCGGGGGGACCGGGCCAACTATCTACAGTTCCTGGCGGACCTGCGCCACGTGACGGCGGGTGCGTTGGGAGTGTCGTCACATATGACTACGGCAGTACCATATGTCGAGGTGGATGGAGAGAACGCTGAGGCGGGGACTTGTGTTTACACAACCCCACCCGTTTTCAGGTTTGGTACAGACCCTATTGTCAGGGTCTCCAGCAGTGACAGCTCTGGTCAACGAGATCCAATCTCTGTGGACGAAGCAAGCCATCGTCGTGGCGTTCTCCTCCCGGTGTTCTCTGCCCGAGAAGTCGGGAGGGAGGGGTGTAAGACCCAGGCTGGACCTGTCCCATGGGAAGGTTCAGCATTTTTTGGATCGTCTCCTACCTGTTGAACACTGTCAGGTGGGGGTCTGGTTCTCCTCCATAGACCTGTAGGATGCGTATGCGCATCCCCGATCTTCCATCCTAGGGCTTACCTACGCTTCCTTTGCAGGGTTAGCGTATGAGTACCAGAGGCTGCCGTTCGGTTTTCTCTGGCTCCCCGCATCTTCACCAAGTGCGTGGAGGCCGCACTGGGGCCTCTGCGTCGTCCGGGGTTACGGAGTGTTCTGCCCTGATGACGTTCTGGTCCTTCGCGGTCAAGGTGGATCGTCAGGTCTCGTACCAGGCAGGTCTCTACCAGCCTGGGGTTGCTGTAGACTGGATGTAGAGTACTCCTCTTCCCAGTCAACGGTTGGAGGGCTATGGGCATCCATCTCAGAGCGTGTTGTCAACACGCTCGGGAGGTTCCGTCCTAGGACGGTTACGGCGCTGTCTCACGTCGCGTTTTCACCGACGCCTCCCTCGCTGGTGAGGCGTCGGGCCAACGCAGTAGGGGGCAGCTGGCAAACCATGCTGCCCGGTCTGCGCTACGTTCAATGTGTTGGTGTTGAAAGCGGTCCTTCTGGTCCACATATGGTGTTGATCAGGACGGACGATACGACGTCAGTGTCGTGTATCGACAGACAGGGAGGAGTACGCTCCCCCTGTCTGCACCAGGCGGCGGGTGGCTGGCTATGGGCGTCCTCCATCTGCGCGGCCTGAGGGCTCCCCACATCCCCGGCAGGGAGAATGTGGGTGCAGAGGTACTGTCGCAGGGCGGTCCTCATCTTGACGGGTGAGGATTACGTCTGGACATGGCCAGGCAGGTCTGGGACCGATGCCGTGCCGCCAGGGATTCTTCCCCATACATCTGTTAGGTCAGTTGTTGGGACGGGTACGTTGAGGGGCGCAGGTTCTTGATCCTGATGGTGTTACCATCTGGAATGCGCATGCTCCCTCCACTGTTGCGCTTACGCGGGCAGATGACGTATGTTCCAAGTGTGGTGTAAGGCGGGGGGCCGGGACTCAGTCTCCTGCCCCCTGGATGCTGTCCTTAGTTACCTCCAGTCTCTCCTTGATAGACTGTCGGCTTCGACGGTGAGGGTATATGCAGCAGCTATATCCTCCTATCATGAGGGGTTTGAGGGGATGTCTTGTTCAGCCACCCTCTTGTGAAGCGTTTCCTGCTTGGCGCTCGACGCGTTAAGCCGGTGCAACGCTCCTTGGCTCCGACTTGGGATCTTCAATTGGTCCTCGGTCGGTTGTCCTTGGCCCCGTTTGAGCCGCTCGAGCAGGAAACAGCTGTTGGGACAGCTGTCCTTCAAGACCGCGTTCCTACTGGCTGTCACTTCCGCTAAACGCGTAGGTGAGCTCTGTGCTCTCTCGGTACGTCCAGAGTGCCTGTCTTTTCGGGCCGATTGCGGTGTCACTCTGCGACCTAATCCTGCTTTCGTGCCTAAGAATATCCGGAGTTCCTTCCGCTCCCGGGATATTGTGGTTCAGGCATTTCGTCCTCCTCCTCACACTAGTGAGTTAGATGCGGGCCTTCACCTGTCATGTCCAGTCCGTGCTTGGGGATTTACCTCAGCCGTACTCAGGACTTCAGGGTTACCGACCAGCTTTGTCTGTTACGGTGGGGCTCGTGCTGGTAAGGCACTGTCGGAGCAGCGCCTGTCCCATTGGTTGTGCGAGGGCATTGCCCTCTGCTACACGTTGGCTGGGCAGGATCCCCCTGGGGGCATCAGGGCGCACTCCACTCGTGGGGTGGCTGCTTCTGCCGCTCTCCTGGGTGGGGCCTCGGTGGAGGACATCAGTGCTGCAGCTTCATGGTCCTCCCCGGGCCCCTTTGTAAGGTTTTACCTCATGGACATGACCGGGGGTTCTGTCTCCCAGGCGGTTCTGGGGTCTGTGGCCTTTCCTGCTTCCCGTCCTTTGGTCGGGTAGCAGGAGTGTATGGGTATGGGCCACAGTGTGTTGAGTCACACGTGGTTCCGCCTGTACGGTGTGTTCAAGGGGTTCTGGTTTCCCTCTTGTTCGCATTTCAGGTGGAGTTGACTGCGCCCCCCCTTCGTTAGGGAGGATGGGGTGACAGGGCTCCCCGCACCCCTTGATGTGGGCTTACGGGTCCTCAGGGGGTACATTTGTCGGGCTTCGCGTCCGCTCTTCCCCATTATCTCATAAGGCTCAGAGCGGGACGCGAAAGCAAATACGGCATATAACGATAGGTTATGTAGATAACCTAGTTATATTAGTATTGGCTGAGCGTCCCGCTCTGCGCGGCCCTGAGTTCCCTCTTGAGGGATCTTTTCCTGGGACGGGTTTTGGCGAGGAAGGGTGTTTGGTGACTAGAGTCACTGCTATATGGGTGGTGCCACCATGGGGGCGGGGCCCCATACAGGTGGGGTGCATGTGTTTTTTGTTCGTGGGAGATACAATAGGTATCATAGGAGATAAGGGATATCTCATAAGGCTCAGAGCGGGACGCTCAGCCAATACTAATATAACTACAGTAGGTTATCTACATAACCTATCGTTCTACGTTAACGGCACCCAAAGGGTTAATAAACCAGAGGCCTTTTGGATCCATAATTTAAGGACTGTTACTCCCCATGGGTTAAATGTTTTATTTAAAATGTGTTCCCTGAAGCAGTAGGACATTATCTTTGATGATCTACATATTTATCTCATAAAGGAGTCAGAAGTCCTTCACCTTTTTAGAAAGAAGCTGTAACCCAGGAAAAAACCCAGGGCCTGACCATCATGTGGACGTGTTGTAAAGCACTGTGCTGAACAGCTAGCACCAGTTTTTACTGACATGTTTAGGGCACAGGAAGAACATCATTTGTGAATAATTAAAATAGGTAACAACACAAGGTGATAAGAACAAAGTGTGTGTGGGTCCATTCCTACTACCGTATTTATCAGCTTTGGAGGCAGCTGAGTATGTTCCGAGTCCTGCTGTGCCTCCTAGTCCTCCTGCTCCTCCATAACCTGCTCCTGTGGCTGGAACTGCTGATTCATGAAGAACAGAGGTTCCAATAGGTATTTAATGTGACTGGGGCTGTCAAACTAAGGAGGTACAGCAGTGGTGCACAACTCAGAGAATTGTGGAGCTGGCACACAGTACAGTTTGTCTACAACTCCAACCACTGAAGTTGAGCAGAGTTGACTCCTTGATTCTAAGGCTTGTTTGTTGGACAGGGTTGATGCTGTGTCCTTCTCCACCAGATTTGTGTCCGTTTTAATGGACAGAAAAGTTGGGAGAGGGTGAACTTTTGGAACCGATGGATACATTACCATCCGCAAAGCTGTTGTTTCTGCAAAAGCGTGATTACGTTAGGTTCTAATAAAAAAATAAACCAACGGACAGTAATACAAATATATATATATATATATATATAATAAATAACCCTAACTAACCTTACTGTCATGCACTTGCATGCACTAATATACTAACCTACACTGTAGCACTCAACACTTTGATGAACATTGTTACTCAGCTGATAAGAGTTGTACCCTTCCTGCTGACTTGTCGTACAAAACGTGTACAGTAAGTCGCTTTGGATAAAAGCGTCAGCTAAATGACTAAATGTAAAATGTAAATGTAAAGTAATAGCTTCCATAAAATGTCTATCCGTTGTGACCTCAATGTAGCCGCAGCTTAACGTTTGAACAAGGTTTCTACATTATGAAGTCAGCAACAAAGCAAACAACTCCTGGGGGAATAGTGTTCTAAAAGTGGTTGGTCCAAGTAGAATGCTGGTCCCAGTGGTCGCAAAATGTCATGGTGGCGCAAGGCCGGTGTAACCGTAGGAACACGCTGCTTGGTATTGTCATTGGACGCTACTTTAGGGCTATCACTTTTTCCCAAAATCAAAAAGCTATCACTTTTTCCCAAAATCAAGTTTGAACAAATCCAAAGTAAAGGAGAATTTGTTCTACACAGACACAGCACAGATAAACACTAGTGGAGACAAGACATTATGTATCACAGTGCATCAATAACTTTTTACACCCCTACATCCCAACACACATATAAACGCAAAGCCAGGGGGGTACAGTATTTACACCCCTACCTCCCAACACACGTATAAACCCAAAGCCAGGGGGGTACAGTATTTACACCCCTACCTCCCAACACACGTATAAACCCAAAGCCAGGGGGTACAGTACTTACTGTACACCCCTACCTCCCAACACACGTATAAACCCAAAGCCGGGGGGTACAGTACTTGTACACCCAGGGATGTAGCTCCAGATTCTGGGCCCCATGAAATAATGTATTTGTAGGCCCCCAGTGAATGCGAGCGCGCGTAAGCGGATTTTTTTTTGGCAATTTTTTTATTGATGAAAACGCATAATATGGTTTTCACCTATACATTCGGATCAGCAGTTCAGCACCTGCACTGTTGGTGGGTGAGCCTAGTAAAGGATGTCGCATTGCGTTCATCTTCAATGAATGGACCAATGCAATAGTCTACCAAAGCCCCCCCTCTCTCTCTATATATCTCACACACACACACACACACACACACACACACACACACACACGCACGCACGCATGCACGCACGCACGCACACACGCACGCACGCACACACACACACACACACACACACACACTTCAGAAAGAAACATAGTATCAATGAGAGCATCAATAATGTTGGGCCCCCCCTCCAGTTCAGGGCCCTTGGAATCATCCTAAGCTACCCCCCCCCAGCTACGCCCCTGCTTACACCCCTACCTCCCAACACACGTATAAACCCAAAGCCAGGGGGTACAGTACTTACTGTACACCCCTACCTCCCAAAACACGTATAAACCCAAAGCCAGGGGGGGTACAGTACTTACACCCCTGTGACTAATCTGTTACACTTACAATTCTTTTTACATAATAATTGGATTACCAATACTTAAAAAAAGAGGGAAACACATTTTTTATAAAAAATTCTTTAAAAATAAAGCTGAACAAAAAATAAGACACTTGGATTGTGAGATTACAGATGCAAGTATAATGTTACAGATCTTGAAATAATAATTGTAGAATATAATTGTAAGACTATGCAAATTACAGCCTATAAATTGGAATGACTTGTTTGTTTAACTGCATTCTCTAGCGGCATTGCCATTTAAAAGTAACTGAAAGTAAAGATTATGTTATTGATTTTAGTGATGTATTCCAGTAGATTACGATATTGATAATGAATTTTACACAGAGGCAGACACTGATGAGGCCAGAGGGCCGAAAATGTTCCGTCTATCATGGGAATTAAATAAGTATTCAGCAAAGTAACCCAAATCCTGCTCACCTGGTACACCTCCGTATCCTGCAACTGCACCCAGGCCTAATCCAGCACCGCCTCCAGCATATAGCAGAATAGACACAAAGTAAATATACTGCACAGCAAAGCTCTTTCAAACAGTCATAATGATGGTAATATCTATATAAGAGAAGAGGTGGGGATTTGGGAAAGGCATATCATATTTGGGAGGGAGGTTTAACACCACCAGCTCCATAGCCTGGGAAAACAAATGTGAACAATATTTATATACTGTAAGTGTGAAAGCAGACTAAAAGACTCAAACGGACATATCTCCTGAATTCTGTAAAATGTCCTGAAGGGGCACTGAGTTTGTTGATCTGCTTCGTTCCACCCAAGCAACATTTGACTGGTATGACATGAGATGATACCCTACACACTGTGGCCCCTTTCTAACGAACTTTTTTCACCCGGAATTTCTCCACACCTCGTTTGGTAAGAGCCAGAGGTGTGGCTTTGTGACAGTTTACCGCATTTTCTACCACATCACCTCCCTCCCCAGCCATCTACCCTGGCCAGGGGTGTAAAGTACTTGAGTAATTGTACTTCGTTACAATACTTAAGTACTGTTTTTGGGGATTTGTACTTTACTCTAGTATTATTAGGTTTGTATACTTGTACTTTTACTCAATTACATTTCAGAGAAAAAAAACATACTTTTTACTCCTTACATTTAAAATGCAGACCTACAAAGTACAAAGTACATATCTCGCAGGTCCAACTATTTGAATTAGTATATTTGTTTCTCTGGCCGAACTAACGTTAACGCTATTAATCCTGCGGCGCACTTTATTTAAGAACAGCCAATCAAATCCCCATCAATGGAAAATTAACCCACCCATACCCATGCTGATTGGTCCTTGTGCAAGACTAGAAAGCGGGGATCTTTCATTAAACAGCTGATATCAGAAGAATAGACAGTCAGAAAAAACGTTTTTACTTTTAAGTACATTTAACAGTAGAAACTTTTTGACTTTTACTCAAGTGTGTTTTTCGCTAGATACTCTGACTTTTACTTGAGTACGATTTTGAGACAGTACCCATACTTTCACTTAAGTATAATTTCTGTATAATTTCTGGGTACTTTTTACACCCCTGGCTCTGGCCTACCGCCTAGCCTCAGGTATCCTCCGCCTGGCACAGCACCATGAGGTGCTCCATATCCACCTCCATGTTTACCTTTCAGTTACATTAGAAAACTAAATGGGAGGTTGGGGATTTATTAGATTAAAAGGTAAATAGTACAGATTTTCAACAGAATATAGTAGCAGTAAAAAATGGTCAATATCAAGAACTAATGTTGGTACTCTACTCAAAACATTATGGTACTTTACTCAAAACAAATACTCACATTTGTATTTGGCCAGCAAGAAGTGATATTGGTACACCTCTACTTCATATGATAAAAACTAGAAGGTGTTATGACAAGATGGATGAAGCTGACCAGACACAGTGTCAGACACAGTGAATATGTGATTATTATATACCGTATTTAGCAGCTTTGGCAGCAGCAGCACCATTTGGATATCCTCCAGCTCCACCCTGAGGTGCTCCATATCCACCCTGTGGTACTCCATATCTACCCTGGGGCACTTCGCCACCACCAGCTCCAGGACCTGCCAACCAAGATAGTATAACAAAATCCTTAAGTTAATAGGACCAATACCATTATCAGGTATATGACCGATACCAGGTGAAAAATACTGTACTTCTACTCAAAGGCAAGTCAATAACAATATCAAGAACTAATTCCGGTACTCTACTCAAGACAAAGTACCATATTTAGCAGCTTTGGCAGCAGCAGCACCATTTGGATATCCTCCAGCTCCACCCTGAGGTGCTCCATATCCACCCTGAGGCACTCCGGCTCCACCCTGAGGTGCTCTAGCTCCACCCTGAGGAACTCCATATCCACCCTGGGGCACCCCGGCACCACCAGCTCCAGGACCTGCCACCCAAGATCGTAGAACAAAATCCTTAATAGAACTGTTAACAATACCAGTATCGTATGTGACTGTGATTATTCTATACCGTATTTAGCAGCTTTGGCAGCAGCAGCACCATTTGGATATCCTCCAGCTCCACCCTGTGGTGCTCCATATCCACCCTGAGGGACTCCAGCTCCACCCTGTGGTACTCCAGCTCCACCCTGTGGTACTCCATATCCACCCTGGGGCACCCCACCACCACCAGCTCCAGGACCTGCCAACCAAGATGGTAGAACATGATCCTTAATAGGTCTGATACTGATACCTGTAGCCTACCAGGTATACAACCTTTAGGACATACCAAGTGAAAAATACTTCTACTTGAAGGCCACATATACCAATATATGAGTACTAGCACAACGGCATTTGATGATAATCAAATTATGTTTATCTTTCAGTTACATTAAACTAAATGGGAGGTTGGGGATTTATTAGATTAAAAGGTAAATAGTACAGATTTTCAACAGAATAGTAGCAGTCAAAAGTGGTCAATATCAAGAAAAGATTTTGGTACTCTACTCAAAACATTACGGTACTCTACTGAAAACATTATGGTACTTTACTCAAGAAAAATTACTCATATTTGTATTTGGCCAGCAAGAAGTGATATCGGTACACCTCTACTTCATATGATAAAAACTAGAAGGTGTTTGTAAGATGGATGAAGCTGGACATATGTCAGACACCGTGACTATGTGATTATTCTATACCGTATTTAGCAGCTTTGGCAGCAGCAGCACCATTTGGATATCCTCCAGCTCCACCCTGAGGTGCTCCATATCCACCCTGAGGGACTCCGGCTCCACCCTGAGGTGCTCCATATCCACCCTGGGGCACCCCGCCACCACCAGCTCCAGGACCTGCCAACCAAGATGGTAGAACAAAATCCTTAATAGGACTGTTAACAATACCAGTATCAGGTATATGACCTCTACTCAAGACAAAGTACTCTTGTATTTGGCCAGCAAGAAATTATATCGGTACACCTCTACTTTAGGGCTGAGCCCAAACGTTCGAACGTTTGGAGCTTCGCGGCGTGTTACGTTGGCGTTCAAATCTTAATTAATGAGTTCGAACCTCCGCTTTAAATTTCTATTTTTAATTAAAATTTTTGTTTAAATTTTTTTAATTTATTTTATACAAAAAATATATATCAGAATGTGATATATCAGAATATCACAGTACTATGTTGTGTTAACAATAATTCGAAAGTCACGTGCGAACACGGGTCACAACAACACAGTCCAGTGAGATGGGGAGGGGTCCCCGTCATATCAGGAAATTAATCAATCATTCAAAAACTAGAGTTTAGTGACTCACACTCACCCGTCTTATTTCTTTATTTTTTTGTATCCACTTTTTCTCCTTATTTTCAATTTTTCTCCCATCCCAATTTCGCCTCGCCAATTCTCCCTTCAATTATCGCCTTCCCTGTCTCGAACGTTGCTAGACCATGCCTCCCACTGGTCGGCTGCAGTAAGGACCAAGCCTTGCATCACGTGTCCCCTCCGGTACACGAGGAGGCAGCCTGTCGCATCTTTTCACCTGTACAGCGCGATCTCTCAGTGGCGAAAAGTAACGCGTGGGAGGCTCACGCTGCCCCGTTACTTCCTGATTCTGCTGTACAGGCACACCAACCGACCTGTAGGAGTCGCCGTCCACAACGTCCAATCCCCACCCACCAGCTTTCCCACCCCTAACACTGCCAATTGTGTTAGTATGAACGACCAGCCAAGCTGGTAGCAACGCGTTAGTGGCGAGCGCCTTGCCCACTGCGCCACTTAGCCGCCTCACCCGTCTTATTTCATAATACACGTTTCCGAATGGACGTTTGGATTAAACCAAGTGTAGGCAGTGATGCTGAAGCTTTCCCAGCAGAACACAAGTGACTTAACTTTACACATCTAAGTTAAGTTATGCACATTAATTAAGCTATGCAGAGCGCATAGCTCGCTTTAGCTTGCTAACATTAAAATAGCAGGAGCCGTCGGCCAACAAAGATGTTGTTTCAACAAATGTATTCACAAAATGGATTATCATCCAAACATTATTGAAGCCTCCCGTGACCAGTACGTAGTCAGTACTCTTAACCGCAGCAATGTGCGCATATGCGCTACGTTATATGCGTAAATGTGTGCTAAGACTCTACAGTACTGAACCAGAGAAAACGTATTTAGGAGCAAATATTTTGCATGATTAAAAACGATGGTTTGAACATCCGTTCGAAAAACCCTGGTGAATGTTTGAATCCCAAAAACAGGCTTGGGGACAGCTCTACTCTACTTCATATGATAAAAACTAGAAGGTGTTATGACAAGATGGATGAAGCTGACCAGACAAGTGTCAGACACAGTGACTATGTGATTATTCGATACCGTATTTAGCAGCTTTGGCAGCAGCAGCGCCATTTGGATATCCTCCAGCTCCACCCTGAGGTGCTCCATATCCACCCTGAGGCACTCCGGCTCCACCCTGAGGTACTCCATATCCACCCTGGGGCACCCCGCCACCACCAGCTCCAGGACCTGCCAACCAAGATGGTAGAACATGATCCTTAATAGGACTGATACTGATACCATTATCAGGTATATGACCTCTACTCAAAACCTTACGGTACTCTACTCAAAACATTATGGTACTTTACTCAAGACAAAGTACTCTTATTTGTATTTGGCCAGCAAGAACTGATATTGGTACACCTCTACTTTAGGGCTGAGCCCAAACGTTCGAACGTTCGGACCTTCGTTCGTTACGTTGGCATTCGAATCTTAATTAATGAGTTTGAACCTCCGCTTTTTTATTTATTTTTATTTTTAAATTTTCGTTTAAAATTTTAAAATTTATTTTACATGAAAAAAATATACATCAGAATGTGATTGATCAAAATATCACACTATGTAGTGTTTACAATCATTTGAAAGTCACACGTGAACATGGGTCACAACAACATAATCTAGTGAGATGAGGAGGGGTTCCCGTCATATCAGGAAATTTATCAATCATGAAAAAACAAGAGTTTAGTGACTCACACTCACCCGTCTTATTTCATAATACAATGTTTCCGAATGGACGTTTAGATTAAACCAAGTGTATGCTTCATCCATCTTGATGCTGATGCTGATGCTTTCCCAGCGGAACACAAGTTACTTAACTTTACACAGGTAAGTTATGTTATGTACGTTAATTAAGCTATGCAGAGCGCATAGCTCCCTATAGCTTGCTAACGTTAAGATAGCAGGAGCCGTCGGCCATAACAAAGATGTTGTTTCAACAAATGTATTCATTATTGAAGCCTCCCGTGACCAGTACGTAGTCAGTACTCTTAACCACAGCAATGTGCGCATATGCGCTACGTTATATGCGTAAATATGCGCTAAGACTCTACAGTACTGAACCAGAGAAAAATTATTTAGGAGCACATTTTTTGCATGATTAAAAACGATGGTTCGAACATCCGTTCGAAAAACCCTGGTGAATGTTCGAATCCCAAATACAGGCTTGGGGACAGCTCTACTCTACTTCATATGATAAAAACTAGAAGGTGTTATGACAAGATGGATGAAGCTGACCAGACATATGTCAGACACAGTGACTATGTGATTATTCTATACCGTATTTAGCAGCTTTGGCAGCAGCAGCACCATTTGGATATCCTCCAGCTCCACCCTGAGGTGCTCCATATCCACCCTGAGGCACTCCGGCTCCACCCTGAGGTGCTCCATATCCACCCTGGGGCACCCCGCCACCACCAGCTCCAGGACCTGCCAACCAAGATGGTAGAACAAAATCCTTAATAGGACTGTTAACAATACCAGTATCAGGTATATGACCTCTACTCAAAACCTTACGGTACTCTACTCAAAACATTATAATAATAATAATAATAACTTTATTTGTATAGCACTTTTCATACAGAAGTTGCAGTTCAAAGTGCTTCACAACAGTAAAAAATACAGGCATAAGCGAGCATAAAAAAGATAGACAGGTAGCAAGGTATGGTAAATCACAGTGTTTCACATTAGGATCTAGCATCCCAATAGGCTCTCTGTTTACAATTTCATTCAGTAATACAAATAATAAAAATAGTTTAAAATGATTCAGTTTAAAATTTTTCAAAAAATTATAAAATAGAACGGACATACAACAGGGTATTTAACATACAACAGAGCAGTGGTCTGAGTAAATAAGAAGTAAAAAGTGTGATAAAATAGTTCTCTTAAATTACAGTGCATACAGTAGGAGGTAGTGAGATAAAATTAGCATAGAACCGACACATGAATTTGATAGGCAGTGTATAAAAGTAGGCAGGGTAAGAATAGTGCAGGTAAGTACAATTTGTGTCAGGATATCCCTGATGTTTCATTGAAATGCCTGAGCAAAGAGATAGGTTTTAAGCTGTCTTTTGAAGATGTCTAGCGAGTTGGCTTCCCTGATGTTTTGGGGTCGTTTGTTCCACAGTTTTGGGGCATAGTTGATAAAGGCTGCATTACCGATCCTCTTTTGACTGTTTCTGGGAGCCTCTAGTAGTCCAGCAGCTGATGATCGCAGTATTCTTGCTGGCGTGTAATTTATTAGAGTGTTGGCGATGTAGCTAGGTCCCTGTCCATTTAGAGCTTTGTATGTAAGGAGAAGGACCTTAAAGTCAATTCTAAATGTTACAGTAAGCCAGTGTAAAGCAGCTAAGACTGAACTAATGTGCTCTCTCCTTTTGGTTCTAGTTAGCAGTCGGGCTGCAGAGTTTTGGATTAGCTGAATTACATGCATTACAGTAGTCTAGGGATGACCCCTATTTTTAAATTTTTTTTATTGATCTTTTTCCCCCTCCATTTTCCTCCGATTTTCTCCCATCCCAATGTTAGTCGTTATGCCAATTCCCAATCCCCTTCCTGGTCGCTGCGCACTTACCCCCCACAGTCGGTCTGGGAGAGTGGAGGCTATCATGTGCTTCCTCCGACACACGTCCAGCCAATCAACCGCTTCTTTTCACCTGGCAGCGCGGATTCTCATTGAGAGGGCGTAGCGTGTGGAAGGATCACACTATCCAACTCAAGTCCTATCCGCGCTTAGCAGGCGCCCCGACCGAACTGTAGGAGTCGCTGTTTACAACGACCCGGACCCACCCCGCCAGCTTCTCCCACCCTCTAATACTGCCAATTGTATTAGTGTGAACGGCCAGCCAAGCTGGTGACAACCCCAGAGCTGTGAGCTGGATTCGAACAGGCGAATCTAGCCGCTCCGGGGTTTGGTGACGAACGCAATCTCCGTTACGCCACCTGACCGCCAGGGATGACCCCTATTAATCGATTAGTCAACTAATCGGTCGAAAGGAGCCGTAGTCGACTGGCCAACCTCTTAGTCGAATATAATAAAAAAATATATATATTAATATTAATATATATATATATATTTTTTGTATCATTCTTTCCAAAAGAAAAGAGGCCTAGAAGCGTGGCTAACGCTAATGACATGCATACCAGAGGCTAACTGCCTACGAAAACAGGCACAGAGGCACTGAAAGAGGATTTCACCCATCTAATGAACACACTAGACCAGTGGTTCCCAAAGTCGGGGTCGCGACCCAAAGGTGGGCCGCGAGCAGCCACGGGAGGGCTGCGAGATGATTAAAAAGGTCATTCTAAGTCAGGTCACTGAACTTAGAATCAGGCCAGGACAGTGTTTGTAGTTGTATTCTAAAATTGTATTCTAAAATGTGACTATATGGTTTTATATTAACTTAATAAATAAACAAAAACGAAAAATCTACTTATTTCAACGAACATTTCAAACTAAATAACAGATTATGCACATAAAACGCTGAAAACAACCGAAACAACAATAGTATTTTAATGAGGCTATTATTATTATCATTATTATTTTGCAACAAGTTAGCCCTCTCATAAATAGCACATATAAATGAATAACTAACTTGAACTAACTTAATGGGATTGAACAGTGATATTTGGCTTAAAAAATCGGTCGCCTGGCAAAAAAAAAGAAAAAAAAAAGCCTGACGATGTGCATTGGGCCACGGCTTTCTGACGCCTTATTTTCTGGGCCCCGGCCTGAAAAGTTTGGGAACCCCTGCACTGACTAGACAAATATTAAGATGTATCCATCAGTGGACCAATTGCATGCTTTTGCAGAGCACAAGAAGCCTTCAGTCGACTCCTTCAGACATTAAGCACCCCCCACAGCCCAAATGGAATGATAAAAAAGTTAAAAAAAAAATAAAAAAAAAGAAAGTAAAAAAATATTATAATCTTTTTGAAGTCGACCAATAGTCGACTAACGGCACATTTTGGCCAATCCTAGTCGACCATCCAAATCCTTAGTCGGGGACAGCCCTACAGTAGTCTAACCGGCTAGATATGTATGCATGAATTTGCTTCTCAGCATCGTTCTGATTAATAAATGGTCGTACTTTTGCTATATTCCTGAGATGGAAGAACGATGTTTTCGTCACTTTGCTAATATGAGAATTGAAGTTCAGTTCTGAATCTCTGATAACCCCGAGACTAGTGACCTCAGATTTGATCCAAGGGGTTAGTCCTCCCAGGTTCTTTATTAACGTTTCTTTTTTTGTTTTGGGGCAGATCATTAGAATTTCAGTTTTGTTCTCGTTTAGTTTCAGGAAGTTCTTACTCATCCATTTATTTATTGCCAGTAAGCAGTCTGTAATGGAGCTAATCGCTGTATCATTTGGTTCATTATGGTACTTTACTCAAGACAAAGTACTCTTATTTGTATTTGGCCAGCAATAACTGATATTGGTACACCTCTACTTTAGGGCTGAGCCCAAACGTTCGAACGTTCGGACCGTCGTTCGTTATGTTGGCATTCGAATCTTAATTAATGAGTTTGAACCTCCGCTTTTTTATTTATTTTCATTTTTTTATTTTCGTTTTACATTTTTAAATTTATTTTACATGAAAAATATATATCAGAATGTGATTTACCAGAATATCACACTATGTTGTGTTTACAATAATTTGAAAGTCATACGTGAACATGGGTCACAACAACATAATCTAGTGAGATGAGGAGGGGTTCCCGTCATATCAGGACATTTATCAATCATGCAAAAACAAGAGTTTAGTGACTTACACTCACTTGTCTTATTTCATAATACAATGTTTCCGAATGGACGTTTAGATTAAACCAAGTGTATGCTTCATCCATCTTGATGCTGATGCTGATGCTTTCCCAGCGGAACACAAGTTACTTATTTACACAGGTAAGTTATGTTATGTACGTTAATTAAGCTATGCAGAGCGCATAGCTCCCTATAGCTTGCTAACGTTAAGATAGCAGGAGCCGGGCGGTTAGGTGGCGTAGCGGAGAATGCGTTCGTCACCAGCCTTGGAGCTGTGAGCTGGATTCGCCTGTTCGAATCCAGCTCACAGCTCCGGGGTTGTCACCAGCTTGGCTGGCCGTTCACACTAATACAATTGGCAGTATTAGAGGGTGGGAGAAGCTGGCGGGGTGGGTCCGGGTCGTTGTAAACAGCGACTCCTATAGTTCGGTCGGGGCGCCTGCTAAGCGCGGATAGGACCTGAGAGGGATAGTGTGATCCTCCCACACGCTACGGCGTCGCTACGCCCTCTCAATGAGAATCCGCGCTGCCAGGTGAAAAGAAGCGGTGATTGGCTGGACGTGTGTCGGAGGAAGCACGTGATAGCCTCCACTCTCCCAGATGATCTGACTGTGGGGGGTAAGTGCGCAGCGACCAGGAAGGGATTGGGAATTGGCATACGACTAACATTGGGATGGGAGAAAATCGGAGGAAAATGGAGGGGGAAAAAGATCAAAAAAGAAAAAAAAAAAAAAAAAAAAGCAGGAGCCGTCAGCCAACAAAGATGTTGTTTCAACAAATGTATTCACAAAATGGATTATCATCCAAACATTATTGAAGCCTCCCGTGACCAGTACGTAGTCAGTACTCTTAACCGCAGCAATGTGCGCATATGCGCTACGTTATATGCGTAAATGTGCGCTAAGACTCTACAGTACTGAACCAGAGAAAAAGAATTTAGGAGCACATTTTTTGCATGATTAAAAACAAAAAACAATGGTTCGAACATCCGTTCGAAAAACCCTGTTGAATGTTCGAATCCCAAAAACAGGCTTGGGGACAGCTCTACTCTACTTCATATGATAAAAACTAGAAGGTGTTATGACAAGATGGATGAAGCTGACCAGACATGTGTCAGAGACTCAGCAGCAGCCATCACCCCAGTCATCACACACATAATAAACCTCTCCATAAAACAGGGACACGTCCCCAAGGACTTCAAAATTGCGAGAGTAACACCCCTGCACAAAAAGGTCAGCAAATTAGACCTGGGCAACTACCGCCCTGTTTCTATCCTTACATCCATCTCGAAAGTCATGGAAAAAATAGTATACGAACAGATCGAAAAGTACCTCGCGGAAAAAAATCTAATATATACGAATTCCAATCTGGCTTCAGAACATCCCACTCCACTGACACATGCCTTCTCTACTTGAACGACCACATCAAACAAGAGGTGGACGCGGGCAAATACTGCGGCATGGTCATGCTGGACCTACAAAAGGCCTTCGACACTGTCAATCACACCATTCTGATTGACAAGCTAAAAGCAATTGGTTTTGATAGTTTATCAGTGAGCTGGATACAATCCTACCTGGAGGGGAGGGAACAGATGGTGGAGGTAAACGGTACCCTATCCCCCCCCCTCACAGTGAGCTGTGGTGTTCCACAAGGAAGCATACTAGGACCGCTACTATTCCTAATTTATGCAAATGACATGTCGTCAGCTTGTGACTGCAACTTGTTCCTGTTTGCGGACGACTCAGCCCTGCTGGTCTCTGACAAGAACAAGTTACAGGTTGAAAAAGCCCTCAGCTCGGAACTAGGCAAAATCTGCATATGGCTCGCCGACAACAAACTATCATTACACATGGGCAAAACAGAGTCCATTCTCTTCGGTTCAAATAACAAACTCAGCAAGACCGACGGCTTCTCGGTTACAGTGGGTGACAATATTATCACAAGGAAAGATGAAATTACCTACCTGGGTTCCATCCTAGAGGCTAATCTTTCCTGTGACAAAATGGCATCCAATGTAATAAAAAAAGTCAACCAACGAACGCGATTCTTGTACCGGATCTCCTCTCTGGTAAACAAGAATACCCTGAAGACTCTAGCAGGAGCACTCATTCAAGGGTACTACGACTATGCTTGCACCTCATGGTACCAAAACACCTCAAAGGCACTAAAAAACAAATTACAAACATCTCAAAACAAGCTAGTCAGACTACTGCTTGACCTGACTCCTAGAACCCACCTCACCCCTGCCCACTTTGACAACCTAGGATGGCTTAGAGTAGACAACAGAGTACAGCAACTTGCAATGGGCCTGGTCTACAAGATACACTACGCGACCAAGGTACCCATGTACATGTCAAAATACTTCCCAAAGGTCAGTGAATACCACGATCACAACACCAGAGGGAGCTCCACAAATCATGTAAAACCCAGATTCGGCTCAAACAAGGGACTAAACACGTTTCGCAATTATGCCACATCAATGTGGAACGCCCTACCTAAAGCTGTAAAGGAATGTGAATCACTACCCACTTTCAAAAACACTCTCAAAAAACACCTACGTGAGACTGCAATTCGAAACTGGCCCCTACAAATGTCCTAACCTAGTTGTACAGTAAATGACCAAGTAAGGCTTTGTCAGTATTCCAATGTACAGTGTAAAATGTGTGTGTGTCCCTACCCAACCCCCCCCCCCCCCCCCACCTCCAATGTACAGCCCCCACCCAACCCCACCCCACCCACCCAACCTCCTCCAATGTACAGTTTCTATGCCAAATGTATATACACTCTTTTTCTGGACACTTTTGTATCACAAACAGTACTGTATTTGCAAATCTGATATGTCATAAATGTATAGATGTAGCAGTACTGTCTATCTGTATGTCATGTATGTCATATATGTTATGATGAATTGAAAATGGGGGACCCTGATGTAAACAAGACGAAAGTCTTTCTCTGGTCTGCATCCCCTTAACAATTGTATACTGAGCTGTACTGTACTGCACCCATTCTGCAATCTGTTAATAAACTTTTCAATCAATCAATCAATCAATCAGACACAGTGACTATGTGATTATTCTATACCGTATTTAGCAGCTTTGGCAGCAGCAGCACCATTTGGATATCCTCCAGCTCCACCCTGAGGTGCTCCATATCCACCCTGAGGCACTCCGGCTCCACCCTGAGGTGCTCCATATCCACCCTGGGGCACCCCACCACCACCAGCTCCAGGACCTGCCAACCAAGATGGTAGAACAAAATCCTTAATAGGACTGTTAACAATACCAGTATATGACCTCTACTCAAAACATTACGGTACTCTACTCAAAACATTATGGTACTTTACTCAAGACAAAGTACTCTTATTTGTATTTGGCCAGCAAGAACTGATATCGGTACACCTCTACTTTAGGGCTGAGCCCAAACGTTCGAACGTTCGGACCTTCGTTCGTTACGTTGGCATTCGAATCTTAATTAATGAGTTTGAACATCCGCTTTTTTATTTATTTTTATTAATTTTTATTTTAAAATGTCAGTTTTTAATTATTTTATTTATTTTACATGAAAAATATATATCAGAATGTGATTTACCAGAATATCACACTATGTTGTGTTTACAATAATTTGAAAGTCACACGTGAACATGGGTCACAACAACATAATCTAGTGAGATGAGGAGGGGTTCCCGTCATATCAGGAAATTAATCAATCATGAAAAAACAAGAGTTTAGTGACTCACACTCACCCGTCCTATTTCATAATACAATGTTTCCGAATGGACGTTTAGATTAAACCAAGTGTATGCTTCATCCCAGTGGCGGCTGGCCGATAGGGGCGCTAGAGCGCCGCCCTCCCTGGTTAAAATAAGAAGAAGAAGAATATATATTTTTTTTGGGCCCTATAAATAAAATAAACATGTTTAAAATGAATAATATTTACTCATTTTAAGTATGTTTGTGTTTCCAATGCACAATATAACGTTAATATATCAAATATAAATAATTGTTTTCATTAACAGGAAGTGACTCCTTTCCGTAGCCGCATTTCTCTCGGGCTAGACGCAATAGGCGTCTATTCTTTCCGTAGCCGCATTTCTCTCGGGCTAGACGCAATAGCGCTTACAGTGGGTGTGCACTGGTTTCATCGCTGTATCCGTCGCAGCCAATCAGTGCGTAACGCGCTGTGCGTTGAAATATGATGTATTATGATGGAAGCCGGGCGCTTTTCCAAGCGATCTATTATCATCTAAGCAAGCAGCGTCTATACTTTCCGTAGCGTCATTTCTCGGAGACGCTCTCTGATTGGCCGACGCCAGTATTTTCCGTAGCCGCATTTCTCGGAGACGCTCTCTCTGATTGGCCGACGTCAGTTTCTGGTTAGGAAAGTTAGTTAGTTAGTTACTCGATGCTGTTGTGTCGTGATGCAGTCACTCTGGACCAGACCTGGTCATTGTACGGGATGATTCTGACCGGCCCGCGAAAGATTACATGATAATTAAAAAAAAAAAAAAAAAGAAAAAAAGTTTAAATTTTTTTTTCCCCTTCTTCTTTTCATGTCAACGTTCACACGCACAATATACGCTTACCTAGGATTTGACTTGATTCAACAACAAAGCAGTCGGGGCAAGCCGAAAACGATCGAAAGTGTGGTTATTTGAAGTTTGGATTTTTTTTTTTACAACTGAGGTAGGTAGATTACATTTTTAGAGACTAAAGTACAGAAAAAAGGTACCGTTGGGTACCGGTATCGATTCACAGGTACCGGTACCGTATCGGTTCAAATGTGAACGGTACCCATCCCTACTGAACACACAACTGCAGGGCAAGGGCATTTTTGCTCATGAAATGCATAGCCAGGTGAAAGCCTTCATGACAAAGTTGGAATTAATTTCAAGGCAACTAGGCAGCAACAATCTCAAACACATGAAAACCCTGAAAGAAGTCAAACCATCAGCTGATCACCGGCACAGGTACTCATCCATGTTGGGAGCACTGCATGATGAATTTTCAAGGCGTTTTCAAGATTTCAAAAAGGTTGAGGATGAAATGCAGCTGGTTTCCTCTCCCTTTACATGCAGTGTTGATAGTTGTTCAGCTTGAACTCATTGACCTGCAGTCTGATTCACTACTGAAAGAGCACTTTAAGTCAGCATCACTGCTAGAGTTCTACTCTGCTCTCAAGGAGGAGAACTTTCCAAACATGAGGAGACATGCTCAGAAGATGTTGGTTCTCTTTGGATCCACCTACATATGTGAACAGACATTCTCAGTCATGACGTTTACCAAGTCCAGGTACAGATCGTCTCTCAATGATGAACATCTGGCAGCTGTGCTTCGCATCTCCACCTCAGACATGCAACCTGACTTTGATGGACTTGTTAAAGCTCAACAGAGACTGGATTTCTTACACTGAATGAAAAAAATAATAACTGAAGAACACTAAAATGTGGAAATATAACAAGTGAAATGGGACACTTGATCTTTTTCTTTTCTTTTTTTTGCAGTTCTGAAAACATTAAATGTTTAATATAGGCATGTAAAGTAAAAAAGGCTACAAAACTGGGCAACTTTTCTTTACACAGTTCAGTGACATGTCTTGTTTATTTTGGCTAAGATGATGTGATGTCTTTAGAAAGCTAAGAAAATCCTTGTTTCAATAGTATATGAAACTCAAAATGCCCTTTGTTATTAATGTTTCACATTTTGTTTATCATTTTGGAAATAAATTCTATTTGAATAAATGATATTTTTTAAAGCTAATGTCACCTTTTAATTGCCAAATAATAACATACACTCTTACCAGGGGTCAAAACAATGCCATTTACTGTTTTTTATATAGAAATAAAATGTATATTATAATTGAGTTTGGAATTTTGGCCCGGCCCTCCAACATATTTTCAGTTGCTCATTCGGCCCCCTGGGAAAAATAATTGCCCACCCCTGCTCTGGACAGTGGATATACATCGACAACAACAGTCTGGGACTGTGGGACAGTGGACATTATACACTTTATCAAGCCCTCCGGCTAGACCATGTTTCAACTAAACAGTGAGTTAATGAGTTAATGCGATCTCTCTCTGTCTCTCTCTCTCTCTCTCTCTCTCTGTCTCTCTCTCTCTCTCTCTCTCTCTCTCTCTCTCTGTCTCTCTCTCTCGCTCGCTCTCTCTCTCTCTCTCTCTCTCTCTCTCTCGCTCTCTCAACACAGCGTGTTAATTTCGCTGTGGGTATTGCATGGATGAATGAACGAATGGTAACTTGTTTAAAATGACAAGATAGGCCTATCTATATGTGTTCATTATTGGATTGATGATCATACGTGTACTAGTGTAGTATGAATCAATTAACTCGACTTAACGTTGGTAACGTTATGAGTCAGTATTCGCTTGGTCAGCTTGGTCAGATGCCCGCGACCACCTAAATGTAGTTCACACCGGCCGCCACTGCTTCTTCCATCTTGATGCTGATGCTTTCCCAGCGGAACACAAGTTACTTAACTTTACACAGGTAAGTTATGTTATGTACATTAATTAAGATATGCAGAGCGCATAGCTCCCTATAGCTTGCTAACGTTAAGATAGCAGGAGCCGTCGGCCAACAAATATGTTGTTTCAACAAATGTATTCACAAAATGGATTATCATCCAAACATTATTGAAGCCTCCCGTGACCAGTACGTAGTCAGTACTCTTAACCGCAGCAATGTGCGCATATGCGCTATGTTATATGCGTAAATGTGCGCTAAGACTCTACAGTACTGAACCAGAGAAAAATTATTTAGGAGCAAATTTGTTGCATGATTAAAAACGATGGTTCGAACATCCGTTCGAAAAACCCTGGTGAATGTTCTAATCCAAAATACAGGCTTGGGGACAGCTCTACTCTACTTCATATGATAAAAACTAGAAGGTGTTATGACAAGATGGATTAAGCTGACAGCAGACATATGTCAGACACACTGACTATGTGATTATTCTATACCGTATTTAGCAGCTTTGGCAGCAGCAGCACCATTTGGATATCCTCCAGCTCCACCCTGAGGTGCTCCATATCCACCCTGAGGCACTCCGGCTCCACCCTGAGGTGCTCCATATCCACCCTGGGGCACCCCGCCACCACCAGCTCCAGGACCTGCCAACCAAGATGGTAGAACAAAATCCTTAATAGGACTGTTAACAATACCAGTATCAGGTATATGACCTCTACTCAAAACATTATGGTACTTTACTCAAGACAAAGTACTCTTATGTGTATTTGGCCAGCAAGAAGTGATATCGGTACACCTCTACTTTAGGGCTGAGCCCAAACGTTCGAACGTTCGGACCTTCGTTCGTTACGTTGGCATTCAAATCTTAATTAATGAGTTTGAACCTCCGCTTTTTTATTTATTTTTAAATTTCCGCTTTAAATTTTTTAATTTATTTTACATGAAAAATATATATCAGAATGTGATTTACCAGAATATCACACTATGTTGTGTTTACAATAATTTGAAAGTCACACGTGAACATGGGTCACAACAACATAATCTAGTGAGATGAGGAGGGGTTCCTGTCATATCAGGAAATGAATCAATCATGAAAAAACAAGAGTTTAGTGACTCACACTCACTCGTCTTATTTCATAATACAATGTTTCCGAATGGACGTTTAGATTAAACCAAGTGTATGCTTCATCCATCTTGATGCTGATGCTGATGCTTTCCCAGCGGAACACAAGTTACTTAACTTTACACAGGTAAGTTATGTTATGTACGTTAATTAAGCTATGCAGAGCGCATAGCTCCCTATAGCTTGCTAACGTTAAGATAGCAGGAGCCGTCGGCCAACAAAGATGTTGTTTCAACAAATGTATTCACAAAATGGATTATCATCCAAACATTATTGAAGCCTCCCGTGACCAGTACGTAGTCAGTTCTCTTAACCGCAGCAATGTGCACATATGCGCTATGTTATATGCGTAAATGTGTGCTAAGACTCTACAGTACTGAACCAGAGAAAAATTATTTAGGAGCTAATTTTTTGCATGATTAAAAACGATGGTTCGAACATCCGTTCGAAAAACCCTGGTGAATGTTCTAATCCAAAATACAGGCTTGGGGACAGCTCTACTCTACTTCATATGATAAAAACTAGAAGGTGTTATGACAAGATGGATTAAGCTGACAGCAGACATATGTCAGACACACTGACTATGTGATTATTCTATACCGTATTTAGCAGCTTTGGCAGCAGCAGCACCATTTGGATATCCTCCAGCTCCACCCTGAGGTGCTCCATATCCACCCTGAGGCACTCCGGCTCCACCCTGAGGTGCTCCATATCCACCCTGGGGCACCCCGCCACCACCAGCTCCAGGACCTGCCAACCAAGATGGTAGAACAAAATCCTTAATAGGACTGTTAACAATACCAGTATCAGGTATATGACCTCTACTCAAAACCTTACGGTACTCTACTCAAAACATTATGGTACTTTACTCAAGACAAAGTACTCTTATGTGTATTTGGCCAGCAAGAAGTGATATCGGTACACCTCTACTTTAGGGCTGAGCCCAAACGTTCGAACGTTCGGACCTTCGTTCGTTACGTTGGCGTTCGTATCTTAATTAATGAGTTTGAACCTCCGCTTTTTAATTTATTTTTAAATTTCCGTTTTACATTTTTTAATTTATTTTACATGAAAAATATATATCAGAATGTGATTTACCAGAATATCACACTATGTAGTGTTTACAATAATTTGAAAGTCACACGTGAACATGGGTCACAACAACATAATCTAGTGAGATGAGGAGGGGTTCCCGTCATATCAGGAAATTAATCAATCATGAAAAAACAAGAGTTTAGTGACTTACACTCACCCGTCTTATTTCATAATACAATGTTTCCGAATGGACGTTTAGATTAAACCAAGTGTATGCTTCATCCATCTTGATGCTGATGCTGATGCTTTCCCAGCGGAACACAAGTTACTTAACTTTACACAGGTAAGTTATGTTATGTACGTTAATTAAGCTATGCAGAGCGCATAGCTCCCTATAGCTTGCTAACGTTAAGATAGCAGGAGCCGTCGGCCAACAAAGATGTTGTTTCAACAAATGTATTCACAAAATGGATTATCATCCAAACATTATTGAAGCCTCCCGTGACCAGTACGTAGTCAGTACTCTTAACCAGTGTTGCAGTGGCAAATTGACAGTAGGTCAAACGCTCCACGCGCGTGCGCGCATGCACAGTTTTTTTTGGCACAGATTTTTTTTTTTTTGCCTTGAAATAGAGAAGCTGAAAAAGGTAGCAGCGTATGAAACTTTTGTATCACAAACAGTACTGTATTTGCAAATCTGGTATATGTCATAAATGTATAGATGTAGCAGTACTGTCTATCTGTATGTCGTGTATGTCATATATGTTATGATGAATTGAAAATGGGGGACCCTGATGTAAACAAGACGAAAGTCTTTCTCTGGTCTGCATCCCCTTAACAATTGTATGTATTTAGCTGTACTGTAACAATTCTGCAATCTGTTAATAAAGTTTTCAATCAATCAATCAATCAATCAATCAATCAATCAATCAATCAATCAATCAATCAATCAATCAATCAATCAATCCCGCAGTGCAATACTCCAATTCAGCCATTGGGTGGGACGGTCATGTGACCCAAATCAGCCAATGGAAGCGAGGGTCCTAGAGTGTTGGTGCTCTCGTCCTGCAGCTGGATACTATTGCCTCACAGCGCGGCCGTCAGCGCGCGGCCCAGAGAGCGCCGCTGGCTCTGCGGCTCTGCAGCTGCATGCTTCTCCAGGAGTCCGGTTGGATAATGCCATGTAAAAAGTCGCATGCCTGACATATCGGCATGTAACTCGAGAACCGAGGCACGGATTTTGGCGAACCAGATGGCATTCGAACGGCAACGAATAGCGCTTTATTCGGTAATTTATATGTTCGGCGAAAAATGCAGCCCCGAGCCTTCAGATGCTCGCAAAGGGCCGTGAAACTGAAAAACAGTGAAACCCCGGACATTTCGATGAATTAATAAACCCCCCCCGGACGCCCCGGACAGGGCGTGAAAAGAGGACATGTCCGCAGTGTGCGACCCATAGCATGATCTTTGGGTGAGCCGCGTCGGGGGGGGGGGGGGTGCGCGGCGCGCGGCGCGCCTCTCAGCGAGGAGTGCTCAGGAGTCGGACTGTGTAATCGCAGACGTTACTAGTCTGTAGCCTGTAGTAGGTAGAGTAGAGTTAGAGTAGACAACTCACTTACCGTCCGGCCGTCTGGACGGGGCTTCCACAGCACATTCCATGATAAAAAAAAGTATCTATTTAGTTAGATAGAGATGATTATCTCTCAGACTCCTGACTTACTAACAATATGAAATACTCCTGGTCCCAAGCATTATTTTCTCGACTGACGAGTCACTGAGCTTGCTTCGACCACTAGGAAACGCGCCCATATTTCATATCATATTTGAAGACCCTAATAGGCTACATTTATTTGCTTGCTGCATTTACATTGGCTGCGACGAATCGATACATTGGCTGCCTGCAGTGACGCTGACGCCCACCACAGTCACCACTGTGAGTGACGTGAATCTCAAAACAATGATTTATATTTAACTAATAATAGTCCCCACGGCCACCGGAGCAGCACCAGCCGCAGGTGTAATTGCGCCTGTAGATGATCCGATTCCCGCCTCCTGCTGCTCTGTCAGCTTCACTGTCAGTGAATAATATATAATAGTAATTTAGAGACCCCCCAAAAAATCGCAAATCAAGTTTGCAGGGGAGCTGATGTCTGATCTAGGGGAGCTATAGCGGTCCGGGCTCCCCTCGTGGATCGCACCCTGCATGTCCGGGCAAAAGAGGACGTTTGGTCAGCCTACTCTACCTGTGCTTTTGTTATGTAAAAACGGTGCCCGCGGCCCGGGCCGAACCGGTACTTAGTTACAACGAATGGGAACAGCGGATTTTTGTGTGCGTGACTGCGCGTACACGCGGGAACATTTCCGTGCGCGATTGCGCGTACTTCAGCCTCAGTGAACGAGGTATAACGCCGTTATACCGAGTTATACCAGCACTGCAACACTGCTCTTAACCGCAGCAATGTGCGCATATGCGCTACGTTATATGCGTAAATGTGCGCTAAGACTCTACAGTACTGAACCAGAGAAAAATAATTTAGGAGGACATTTTTTGCATGATTAAAAACGATGGTTCGAACATCCGTTCGAAAAACCCTGGTGAATGTTAGAATCCAAAATACAGGCTTGGGGACAGCTCTACTCTACTTCATATGATAAAAACTAGAAGGTGTTATGACAAGATGGATGAAGCTGACCAGACATATGTCAGACATACTGACTATGTGATTATTCTATACCGTATTTAGCAGCTTTGGCAGCAGCAGCACCATTTGGATATCCTCCAGCTCCACCCTGAGGTGCTCCATATCCACCCTGAGGCACTCCGGCTCCACCCTGAGGTGCTCCATAACCACCCTGGGGCACCCCGCCACCACCAGCTCCAGGACCTGCCAACCAAGATGGTAGAACAAAATCCTTAATAGGACTGTTAACAATACCAGTATATGACCTCTACTCAAAACCTTACGGTACTCTACTCAAAACATTATGGTACTTTACTCAAGACAAAGTACTCTTATTTGTATTTGGCCAGCAAGAACTGATATCGGTACACCTCTACTTTAGGGCTGAGCCCAAACGTTAGAACGTTCGGACCGTTACGTTGGCATTCAAATCTTAATTAATGAGTTTGAACCTCCACTTTTTTATTTATTTCGTTTAACATTTTTACGTTTATTTTACATGAAAAATATGTATCAGAATGTGATTTACCAGAATATCACACTATGTTGTGTTTACAATAATTTGAAAGTCACACGTGAACATGGGTCACAACAACATAATCTAGTGAGATGAGGAGGGGTTCCCGTCATATCAGGAAATTAATCAATCATGCAAAAACAAGAGTTTAGTGACTCACACTCACCCGTCTTATTTCATAATACAATGTTTCCGAATGGATGTTTAGATTAAACCAAGTGTATGCTTCATCCATCTTGATGCTGATGCTTTCCCAGCGGAACACAAGTTCTGTATCGTATTAGCTCTCGCTCGGCGTCACTCTCTGCACTGTCCTCGCACACGTGCACACGCACTGAATAAAGACCACAATGTACCTTTAATCCCAATATTTGTCTGACCACACCCCTATCAGCTTACCCATATAAGCAGGGGTGGGGCCACCCACTCGCCTCCTTCTCGCTTTCACCACAAGGAAGTGCCTCGGTAGATCCCCACACTTGAAGTGATGTGATGGTAGGAGAAGAGTTGGAAAGCAAGGATACGTTGACATCATATCTTTATTTTCTCTCTCACTATTTTCGAGAAAATACGGCGATATTGTCTTCGTACTGGAGTGTCTGGAAGATGATGATCATTCTAAAAATCCTCCACCGGTTTTTGTATTGGGAGTTTGCGCCGCTACATGCTTTTCCAACTGCAGTCCTTGCTGTGTGCTGGTTGCGGTAAAGGCACAGCTGGGCTGTAGGACGCGCCGCTGTTGTGAGAAGTGGTGGGTTCCTGGTTTGGTGAGTTATGTTTGCTGGCAGGCTCCACTTGTCTGTTAGTGCTATGGGGGCTAATTGACAATGTTTATGAAAACCGGCCCCAGGCTAGGGTCCTTTGTTCAGCCTCTTAGGCGACAGAAGACCTTGGTCTGAAGCCCATTATAGTTTTAACTAGTGGGCCGCGACCATTAACACTGGTGATCCCTGTGTTTTCTGGACGAGTGGATATCTCTCTGTCACCGTGTAGCCCCTTCTTTCATATCCAAATGAGAGTATTCCTTCACGAGGAGATATGGGCATAGATGTTCGATAGCGGAAGATCTATGTTCAAGTCAGCTACACAGGCCAGTTTGGGTATTGTGCTGGCTCCGTCGGGTGTTGGTAAAATCACCGTTGTAAAGCTGTGTTGACATCTTGTTTCTCTTTTCTCTTAAAAAGTGAGGAGGGTTTCAGAACGGCGGCCTGTCTGGGTGAGTGTTATATCATTGTGTACAAGTTCAGGTGATAGCTGCTTAGCTTACGGTTAGCCAGTCAGCTGTTAGCTGCGCGTTAGCCTGCTGTGATCACTGCATGGCCTACATAGGTTGGGCCTACTGTTAGCCAGTCAGCTGTTAGCTGCGGCGCTAGCCTGCTGTCATCACTAGGAAACGTTAGCTTGCTGCTATCGGCCAAGGCCCAGCGCGGGGTAGCTCCGGCTCCTCGCGCGCCGCCGCGAGCTCCCCTCTGGTCGCGTGCGCCGTTCGCTCGGCGTCTCGCGGGCAGGGGCAGTAGCGACCAACGGTTGGAGCGGCCGTTAGCTTAATGCTACTCTGTTGAACGTGCTTTGATTATAACATGTTTTAAACACTCTTGACTACGACGTCATCTTTGACAGAGGATGTTCGTCGAACCTGCCCTGGGCCAGGACGGCAAAGCCTGCGTCAACAAAGGGGACCGTAGCGACGGGTTGGAGCGGCGACGCTGCCCAGATCGAACAACACAGGATGGCTGTGTTTTCTACGGTGTCTTGAGACTGCACTTCGTTGATCTACGCTCCGGGTAGGACAAGGTTTGGCCAGACCTTATACATGTCTTCTGGCTTTACCTTCTACATGTTTTGTAAATAACGATGTTTTCCAAAAACGTGTGTTGCTGCAATACATTTAGGATACGACGCAAGTTTTGTGTGAATTGTCTTGTCACTGGTAATTAGCTTCTCCGTGCAAATCGGGTTGTTGTTACAGATGTGAAAATGATCTGGTTGTTGTGTGAGAAACATCATGTGTGTTTATATGTACCGTGTGCTCACAACTAAGGGGGTTAACTAAAGTATCAAGCTATGCTTAGTGACAAATGAGTAAAGAATGGTTCTTTTCTCAGCCTGTAATGACAATAATAATAATAATAATAATAATAATAATAATAATAATAATAGATTGAATTTTAAGAGAGAAGCACATATAAACAGTGTGTTCACATATTAACAGGTTTTCCTGTTTTAACTGGCCGTATTAAGGGTAAAGTAGGAGGATTGTGTTTTTCCCCCCGGTTCCCTGGGGACTTCTTCATCCTCCTATCAGAGTGGACATGTTGTTGCACTACATTGTGTCAATGTGTGGTAGGGATACGATGTAACCCTTAGCTTGATTGCTGAGGTTGTGCTAAATCAGCTGGAGAACCTTTATTTTCCTAAAAGAAAAGATTGTTGGTCGCTTTCGTGTGTGCTTAGCAAGGCCTGTGGCCGATACTAATCGAGAATTATGTATTCTCTCATTATGAAAAACGGCGTTCCTCTGTAGAGTGTTTTTGCCATTTTTTGTAGGTGATGATGGGTTGTGTGTGTCATGTGACCTACAACTGGGTTGGACTGGCCACAGAAGCACATGTGTAAGTTTGGACCGGGGCTCTTAGAGAGCCCTCTCTATTCTGTGTTTTTTCCTTAGTAAAAATCAGATAGCAGGTTAGCTCATGCGCTGTGTGAAGCTGTCAAACGCTTCATAGAGCTGACTATGACTGTGTCATACTCTCTTTTTGTCATTACATCGTATCATGGGTGTGGGGTCGTAAAGGGGTGAACTGGTAACCTTTCCTCTCCCCCTTTTTTCTGTTCGTCAGGGGTACACCCCCTGTCCTTCAAGGTTCCTGTCACGTTGCGGTTCGGCACGTTACGGGGTGAGGGGGGGGGGGGGGGAGTTTCCTGGTCCCACGGCCTGGAATACTCCTTCCATGTGAGGGAGCCTCCTTCAGAGTACAGAGCCTCCTCCTCAGATTGTCAAGGTGAGTGGACCCTCTAGAAGGTGTCCTATTCTATTGTGTATGTATTCGATTCAATTCGATTATTGAGTGTGTATGGGTTCAGTGCCTCTTCCCCGGAGAGCCCTAAAACCAATTTTTTACATGGCTCAAGGTGCAATATATTCTTTTCAATCTGTACAGCTCGTGTGGGAAGTCTCTCTGGGGATTCCCGTCTCCTTCCTATGGGAGGGTGGTGGGATGTAAAAATGTGAACGATTTTTACCCCCGGCTGCGTAGACTGGGATACATACTGTTGGTGCTTCCTTCTTTTCTATTAAAAAAGAGTTGGAGTTAGGAAGTGTCACACCCCTCTTGGCGTTCCCCTGGGCGCCTTGGGGATTCAATGACAGGTCTAAATAGCCTGTTCATTGATGTGGGTGTGTCCCGACGCACGTATAGTGCTAGCTCGCTGTAAACAGGCAACTGACTGGCACGCCTTGGTTGCTTGAGGTTAAAACGGCGTTTTTATAAAGCAACTGGGATGGAGGTTTTTCCTCTTCCGACGACCACATCCCACGACCTGGGTTGGTTATCGACGGATTCTCGTTCATGTCTGGGGGATGATGACGGAATGGATCTGAACATATGTAGAGGGGTCTCACGCCCTGGGGGTGGGCCACTGGGCGCGGTTCGCCCGAACGTCTGGGTGGCGCCTTCTTTTCATGTTAAGATCAACACGCATATCTGCCATTTCTCCTGGAGAAGGCATGTCGGCGTGGTTAGGGCACGGGACTGGTTCTGGTCAAGCTGGTCCGGATCAGTTGAACCCGCTGTCCGCCGGGGATGCAGATCTGCTGTTCTGGTACCCTGAGGGACTTGGGCTTTTTTCAGGGGGGAAAATGCCAGGTCGGTCCGGGTGTCACAGGGTTAAGCGCTATGGAGACCCTGGTTGGGTAAATTTTTTACTCAGCACTGTCGTAATGGCTTACGGCCATGACAACCTGTACACGCTCGATCTCGTCGGATCTCGGCCGCTACACAGGTTGGTCCTGGTTAGTACTTGGTTGGGAGACCGCCTGGGAATACCTAGTACGGTGTGCTTGGGGCTGGTTCTCCATTCTTTTTCGCTCTTCTCTCATGCATGGCGAAGAAGGGCCTGTTGGGGTGGTCTTTGACCTCCTCTGGTGACCCTGTGCTTCCCGTATCGCCAGGCCCGGTCCGAAGTAATGTTTCGTTGACCCGTAGGCCTGGGTTAACCCTTTTTGAAAACTGAAACACTTGTACTGCGGTATAGCCGGTGTATACTCGCAGGTGTGTTTTGGAGTTTTTTCTTGAGGGGTTATAGGAACAACCGCCGCATTGGGTAACACCAAGGTGGTTGATTCCCTGGTGTGTTGGAGCAGTGTCAACTCCCGGGTTCACTGGTTGAGGGTGCCCCTGCACGTTCATGATGTCTGCCAATCGTGTCAGCCTTCTCTGCCTCAACCCCTCTGGGTGGGTTTTTTTTAAATGGAGGCTTGGTCATGCAACAACGCCAGCATACGCCCCTTCCGCCGGGGCGGCTGTGTTCAGCTGTCTCCTCTGGCGCCTGTCTCGTCCGCAGTCTCCAGGCTAGGGTTAACAGCCTGTTGCCTGGTTTTTCCCCGGTGCGCTGCCTGCTTCCGTTGGTTAACCTTTTGTGTGCTTACGGCCATGCTGACTGCCTGTTCTGCAGGGTCAGTGTGCCAGGCGGTGTACTATTGGGGGGACAGGGCCCGCTCGGCTGAGGGGCCTTTGTCCGAATACGCTGGCGATGTGGGGGGCGGGGTCACTAAGTGCCCACCTGGTGGGGTCTTGATGCTGGCATCATGGACTTCTCCGGGCCCCCATTCCAGGGGGTCCAGTCCCTTTGGTGGGTCTGGGTCTTCCTTCGCGCTCCGCTGCTACGGCCTTGCCACAGGGTTGGGTTGCCCTTGACCCCGTGATTCTGGGGGCAGTAACGAGGTTGTTTCCTCCGTTCGTTCCCGGGTGGCATGCGGGTTGTGCGTGTGTGTAGTCGTGGGGTCAAGCCACGGTCTGCTCACCCTGTGCGTTGAGTTGCTTGAGTGCCTCTTCTCACGGTCGGGTCCGTCGCGCTCCCGTGAAGCCCCCAATAGGGGGGGTGCCCTCCATTAGGGTGGGTCGGGGGGGCTCGGCCCTCCCTGTTCTGATGGTTGTGGGGGGCTTTCAGCGGGGTGTATTTGTCGGCCGATGGCTCTCGCTCGGCCTCCCTTGTGCAGAGAGTGACGCAGAGCGAGAGCTAATACGATACAGAACGTTAGGTTATGACTATAACCAAGTTCTGTTAGTATAGCGACGCTCGGCGTCCGACGCCGCTGCAGCCCTTGATCTCGCCTTGTGGTGAAAGCTTGGGAAGGAGGCGAGTGGGTGGCCCCACCCCTGCTTATATGGGTAAGCTGATAGGGGTGTGGTCAGACAAATATTGGGATTAAAGGTACATTGTGGTCTTTATTCAGTGCGTGTGCACGTGTGCGAGGACAGTGCAGAGAGTGACGCCGAGCGTCGCTATACTAACAGAACTTGGTTATAGTCATAACCTAACGTTACTTATTTACACAGGTAAGTTATGTTATGTACGTTAATTAAGCTATGCAGAGCGCATAGCTCCCTATAGCTTGCTAACGTTAAGATAGCAGGAGCCGTCGGCCAACAAAGATGTTGTTTCAACAAATGTGTTCACAAAATGGATTATCATCCAAACATTATTGAAGCCTCCCGTGACCAGTACGTAGTCAGTACTCTTAACCGCAGCAATGTGCGCATATGCGCTACGTTATATGCGTAAATGTGCACTAAGACTCTACAGTACTGAACCAGAGAAAAAGTATTTTGGAGCACATTTTTGCATGATTAAAAACGATGGTTCGAACATCCGTTCGCAAAACCCTGTTGAATGTTCAAATCCCAAAAACAGGCTTGGGGACAGCTCTACTCTACTTCATATGATAAAAACTAGAAGGTGTTATGACAAGATGGATGAAGCTGACCAGACATGTGTCAGACACAGTGACTATGTGATTATTCTATACCGTATTTAGCAGCTTTGGCAGCAGCAGCACCATTTGGATATCCTCCAGCTCCACCCTGAGGTGCTCCATATCCACCCTGAGGCACTCCGGCTCCACCCTGAGGTGCTCCATATCCACCCTGGGGCACCCCGCCACCACCAGCTCCAGGACCTGCCAACCAAGATGGTAGAACAAAATCCTTAATAGGACTGTTAACAATACCAGTATCAGGTATATGACCTCTACTCAAAACCTTACGGTACTTACTCAAAACATTATGGTACTTTACTCAAGACAAAGTACTCTTATTTGTATTTGGCCAGCAAGAACTGATATCGGTACACCTCTACTTTAGGGCTGAGCCCAAACGTTCGAACGTTCGGACCTTCGTTCCTTACGTTGGCATTCGAATCTTAATTAATGCGTTTGAACCTCCGCTTTTTTATTTTTAAATTTCTGTTTAAATTTTTTACATTTATTTTACATGAAAAATATATATCAGAATGTGATTTATCAGAATATCACAGTATGTTGTGTTTACAATAATTTGAAAGTCACACGTGAACACGGGTCACAACAACATAATCTAGTGAGATGAGGAGGGGTTCCCGTCATATCAGGAAATTAATCAATCATGCAAAAACAAGAGTTTAGTGACTCACACTCACCCGTCTTATTTCATAATACAATGTTTCCGAATGGACGTTTAGATTAAACCAAGTGTATGCTTCATCCATCTTGATGCTGATGCTGATGCTTTCCCAGCGGAACACAAGTTACTTAACTTTACACAGGTAAGTTATGTTATGTACGTTAATTAAGCTATGCAGAGCGCATAGCTCCCTATAGCTTGCTAATGTTAAGATAGCAGGAGCCGTCGGCCAACAAAGATGTTGTTTCAACAAATGTATTCACAAAATGGATTATCATCCAAACATTATTGAAGCCTCCCGTGACCAGTACGTAGTCAGTACTCTTAACCGCAGCAATGTGCGCATATGCGCTACGTTATATGCGTAAATGTGCGCTAAGACTCTACAGTACTGAACCAGAGAAAAAGTATTTAGGAGCACATTTTTTGCATGATTAAAAACAATGGTTCGAACATCCGTTCGAAAAACCCTGTTGAATGTTCGAATCCCAAAAACAGGCTTGGGGACAGCTCTACTTCATATGATAAAAACTAGAAGGTGTTATGACAAGATGGATGAAGCTGACCAGACATGTGTCAGACACAGTGACTATGTGATTATTCTATACCGTATTTAGCAGCTTTGGCAGCAGCAGCACCATTTGGATATCCTCCAGCTCCACCCTGAGGTGCTCCATATCCACCCTGAGGCACTCCGGCTCCACCCTGAGGTGCTCCATATCCACCCTGGGGCACCCCGCCACCACCAGCTCCAGGACCTGCCAACCAAGATGGTAGAACAAAATCCTTAATAGGACTGTTAACAATACCAGTATCAGGTATATGATCTCTACTCAATACATTACGGTACTCTACTCAAAACATTATGGTACTTTACTCAAGACAAAGTATTCTTATTTGTATTTGGCCAGCAAGAACTGATATCGGTACACCTCTACTTTAGGGCTGAGCCCAAACGTTTGAACGTTCGGACCTTTGTTTGTTACGTTGGCGTTCGTATCTTAATTAATGAGTTCGAACCTCCGCTTTATTATTATTTTCTATTTAAAGATTTCGTTTTTAATTTTTTTAATTTATTTTACATGAAAAATATATATCAGAATATTAGTGGGTTGCAGAGGGTGTTGCGTACCTATCACAAAAATCTAAATAGCAACAGCAACAACTGTTTGCGTGGATGTTGCACAGCATTGATTGGTTGGTTAGCGAATAGAGGCAGGGCTGTCATATAATATTGGTTCCTCGAGATCCAAAAATAGCTAGCTAACATTATCGATAGTTACATTGAATTTGATTGTTACATTTAATTTTGACCATGAACCAATTACAAGAAAGATTATCATAAGAAGTGAGAAAATACAAACACTTGTATGACTGCTCATGTAGCGATTACAAAGACAGTCAAATGACCATGAACTCATGGAAAGAGATCGGGTTGATTCTACCAAGGAATGGAATGGAATGGAGCTGCAGGTGGAAGTCAGAACAAGCCGACCTTCTACATCATGCTGTCCTGGCTAGAAGTGTTTATTAAACACTGGGAGGCTACTGTGATGAAATACACAATACGATACTAGCTAGAGATTAGCGTCACATTCAACTGTTAACTTTTTAATTATATTTTTAGCAATATACTGTAGGCTGATGATAATATGTGTAATACATGTTTATGTAAATACCATGTGCTGCTGAGACCAAGGACCACAATGGAAATAAGTCTGTGACTTTTTTGTGCTATCCTTGATAATTTTAGGATGCATGACATGTAATGTATTTTAATAATTGTCAAATAAACTAAACTAAACTAAACTAAACTAAACACATAGCGGGCCTCTGAAAACCCAAATAAGCTAGCTAAGTAGCCAAGCACATAGGCCTACTGGGAGCATGTCTATGTTCCCCGGGTCCTATGTTCCCCGGGTCCTATGTTCCCCGCTTGATTGATTGATTGAAAATTTTAGACCACCAGCCCTGATTCCAAACTCTAACCTTAACCAACTTCGAAAGAGGGCCTAAGCTTAACCAGTTCGAAACAAGGCGGACATTAATAATTAATAAAATAATAAACATTTATAAAATGTTCAATCTATTAATCAATCAATCTGGGAACATAGGACCCGGGGAACATAGGACCCGGGGAACATAGGGATGATCCCGGCCTACTGTTCCATAACATACGCCTTCAGTTGATCATGACAAATTCTCTTTTACCTTGACGATTAAAAAGCCTCCATAATTTAGTAAACACTAACAGTATCCCCATGGCTGGTGTTGAGATTTTACGATGTCAGCTTGTGAGAATTCGTTGTAGCCAGCCAACTAGCGTTGATGCTATTCAATGCTATCAACATTAGCTAAATAGCTAACCAACTAAATACAATGACAGTGGTATCCTGAGGTAACGTTAAATACAGACAACTTTTGATTACCAATGATAGCTAGCAAGCTAACTAAATAGCTTTGTTTGTCTGGACTATCATACTAGCGAACATACCCAACTAACGTTAATGCCATTAAAAATGTATTAACATACTGTAGCTATACAACACACAGTAACGTTAATACAATTACATGCATCATTGTTTACAATGAACGGGTGGGGCTAGTCGAAAGGACTGGACACAGGGACAAGTTAAACATCAATCAATTAATTTAATACAACAGGGAGTTCGAGCTGCGCTGTCGTGCCTACGACCGCACCACAGGGCTATTATATTATATGCGGCTTTGACTCGCTCTCTCTCTCCTGCCGATTAAAATCAGCAGCTCTTCCTCCTCATCATCAATTGCTTGTAGCTGCATTTGCACAACGGCGTCCATCCCTGCTTCTAGCTAACGTTAACTTATCTAACGTTAGCTAACGTTAAAACTAACCTAAACTAATGTTAAAACTAACCTAAACTAACGAACTAACTTAACTAAGAAACAAACTAAATATAACTATATAACACTATATACAAGAACACGAGCAAAAACAAACATAAACACGGCTATTATACGGCTATTATATGGGTTGTTATCAATGGGTTAGTTGAGAAGGGAAATACGTTATGTTTCATAGGGAACCTAGTGTGACGGATCATACTGGGTCTGCGTTGTGTTTGATGTTAAATGAGAATGTTCCGAGGGGGAGTCGAACAGGGGGCTCCCGCGTCCGCGGGCGACGACACAGGCCGCTGCACTAAGAAGTGAATTCACTCCTAACTACCGTACCTATGCGTCTGTTAACCCTGTTATGGGGAAGTGAGTTTAATTTACCAGCCCGCACTGCCACAGTCACTCGTCAACACACCTGTTTCCGTGACTGTGGACATACCCACGGGCTTCCCCGTTACACTCACCTCCCTAAACTCACGCCCCTCAGGACATCCGGGTCACTGGGCACCACTGTGACGGATCATACTGGGTCTGCGTTGTGTTTGATGTTAAATGAGAATGTCCCGAGGAAGAGTCGAACAGGGGGCTCCCGCGTCCGCGGACGACGACACAGGCCGCTGCAATAAGAAGTGAATTCACTCCTAACTACCGTACCTATGCGTCTGTTAACCCTGTAATGGGGAAGTGAGTTTAATTTACCAGCCCGCACTGCCACAGTCACTCGTCAACACACCTGTTTCCGTGACTGTGGACATACCCACGGGCTTCCCCGTTACACTAGCTACATACGGGGTACAATGTTGTTTAGGCTGCGCATAGCCATTGCAGAAGTATAAATGCAGAGTGCTTGCAACATTGTTCCGTTGTCCATGTTGTGTTGCTGTTGTGTTGTTGTCGATCGAGCATGTAGAGCCCTTCACAGTGACTATGTGATTATTATATACCGTATTTAGCAGCTTTGGCAGCAGCAGCACCATTTGGATATCCTCCAGCTCCACCCTGAGGTGCTCCGGCTCCACCCTGAGGCACTCTGGCTCCACCCTGAGGCAGTCCAGCTCCACCCTGAGGTGCTCCATATCCACCCCGGGGCACCCCGCCACCACCAGCTCCAACACCTGCCAACCAAGATGGTAGAACATGATCCTTAATAGGACTGATACTGATACCATTATCAGGTATATGACCAATACCAGGTGAAATTGACTGTACTTCTACTCAAAGGCAAGTCAATAACAATATCAATAACTCATGTTGGTACTCTACTCAAGACAAAGTACCGTATTTAGCAGCTTTGGCAGCAGCAGCACCATTTGGATATCCTCCAGCTCCACCCTGAGGTGCTCCATATCCACCCTGAGGCACTCCGGCTCCACCCTGTGGTACTCCATATCCACCCTGGGGCACCCCGGCACCACCAGCTCCAGGACCTGCCAACCAAGATGGTAGAACATGATCCTTAATAGGACTGATACCAATACCAGTATCAGGTATATCATGACCGCTACTCAGTCAAAACATTACGGTACTCTACTCAAAACATTACGGTACTCTACTCAAAACATTATGGTACTCTACTCAAGACAAAGTACTCTTATTTGTATTTGGTCAGCAAGAAGTGATATCGGTACACCTCTACTTCATATGATAAAAACTAGAAGGTGTTATGACAAGATGGATGAAGCTGACAAGACATGTGTCAGACACAGTGACTATGTGATTATTATATACCGTATTTAGCAGCTTTGGCAGCAGCAGCACCATTTGGATATCCTCCAGCTCCACCCTGAGGTGCTCCATATCCACCCTGCGGCACTCCGGCTCCACCCTGAGGTGCTCCATATCCACCCTGAGGAACTCCGGCTCCACCAGCTCCAACACCTGCCAACCAAGATGGTAGAACATGATCCTTAATTGGACTGATACTGATACCATTATCAGGTATATGACCTATACCAGGTGAGAAATACTGTACTTCTACTCAAAGGCAAGTCAATAACAATATCTGTTGAAGTTATGTGTTATGTATGATTGCATGTAACTGCCTAACTGTTTCCACAAGAGGGCGCTATAGGCGTAGCTATGGAAGCTGACGCCAGGTAAGAGGTATAAAAGGAGTTGTTACCTCCCCCTCGATCTCTTCCTCCGTTGCCTCTCATAAGGAGAAGGTCTCGTGTACTGTTGGGTGCAATGTGAATAAACCACGCCAAAGGCTAAAGAGAGAAACCTTGTCGTCATGAACCTATTATTGTCGCTCCACAGCTGACTGTGTCAGGTTATGGGCCCAGATCACGCAGGGGCGAAATAATAAGGGTAGCAAGTTTAGCTGAAGTATAGGCCAGTTTAGCACCGGGAGCACCGCGTGGCTAAGGCTAGGCTAACGGGAGCTAAAGCTACGCCTACTATCAAAAGAGGATGGCGACCAAAGGAAGGAGCAAATGGCCCTCGTTCAATGGAAGGGCAGAGGACTATGAGCTCTGGGAAGAGCGAATGTTGTGCTGTATGCATGGAGTGGGGCTGAAGAAAACCATCTTGATGGCCCCCACGGGAGAAGTAACGGCGGAAGCGCGAGCCCTGGACACCAAGCAAAATGCCGACGCATACGGCAAGTTAGCACCACTGCTAGACGACACAAGCTTGGCGTTGATATTCCGCGACACTAAGGACAAAGGCAGAGAGAGCCTGAAAGTGTTGAGAGAACATTATATCGGAAGAGGAAGACCCTGAATCGTATCCCTCTACATAACACTGACCGCGCTGAAGAAAGCGCACATCAAGACTGTGACCGAATACGTCATCAGGGCTGAGCAGATCATTACGGCGCTTAAGAGTGCAGGAGAACCACCGAGCGATGGCCTAATGATGGCGATGGTTATGAGAGGACTACCGGAGCTGTACAAACCGTTCACACTACTGGTGAAACACGGTTCAGCGGACATGTCGCTGGGGGAGTTCAAGGCCAAGTTGCGAAACTTTGAGGCCTCAGAAGACACACACCCAGTCGCCGCGGAGGCGGGAGAGAGGGTGCTGAAGGCCCGGGCGGCACAGAGAGAGAAGACCAGACCCCCGACGGAGCTGGCGTGTTGGCGATGCGGAGAAAAAGGGCTCCGGAAAGATAACTGCACAAAGACTGTTTGGTGTAGCTTCTGTAAGAGCACAGGGCACACAGACAAAGTGTGTAGAAAGAAACACGACCAGAGCGCTCGGTACGCGCATGGACAAGATGGCGGCTGTGGACAAGATGGCGACAATGGTGGACGTGAGACGAGTCGAGACGACGCCCGGAGAGCAGCGGGATGAGAGGACTTCATCTTTGGGGCGCAGACAGCGTACGTCACCCAGCCAACGCAGCAGCAGCAGGTCCAAAGGAAGGGACTGATCGTGGACACAGATGCGTCGTCCCACATCATCAACGACAGGAACCGATTCAAGAACTTTGACAACACCTTCGAGCCGGAGAGACACAGCATGGAGCTGGCAGACGGGAAGCGCACTTTCGGGTTGGCGCAAGGGAGAGGAGACGCACAGGTATGCCTCATAGACAGTGAGGGGCGCCGGTGTACAGTGACGTTAAAGAACGCTCTCTACATACCCTCATTCCCACAAGAACTATTCTCTGTAAAATCTGCTACTGCGAACGGTGCCAAAGTGTTCTTCAATGAAGGTAAAGATGTTCTTGTAGAGCCTGACGGTATGCGATTTAACATAGAGGTGTACAAGAGAATGTATTATCTACAAACAGAGTGTAATGATAACGATAAGTGTAATAATAATGATGTGTGTAATGTGACTGTCAGTCACGATATTCAGACATGGCATGAGATCATGGGTCATTGTAATTACGAGGATTTACTGAAACTGCAAGCAGTGACAGAAGGCATGCACATTAACGGTGAAAAGCATAGACCGAACAAAGAATGTGAAGTGTGCATAAAGGGGAAGTTCACTCAATCGAGAAACAGAAGTCCCACAGAAAAAGTAAAGGTACCACTTGAGCTAGTTAACACAGATCTAGCCGGTCCAGTAAGCAACGAGTCCATAGGTGGCTTTAAATATGTACAGTTTTTTACAGATGTGTGTACAGGGGCAGTGTTTGTTTACTTTCTCAAAGCAAAGAGTGACACACTCCAGGCCACTGAGAAATTCCTTGCAGATGTAGCCCCTTATGGCAACATAAGATACTTGAGGTCCGACAACGGAACCGAGTTCACAAATAGAGAGTTCCAATCACGGTTGAGAAGGAACAAGATAAGACACGAGACGTCATGTCCTTACTCCCCGCACCAGAACGGGGTGGCAGAGAGGGAAGGACGTACTCTTTTCGAAATGGCTAGGTGTAAGCTAATAGATGGTAAGTTACCTAAGAGTCTATGGCATTATGCGGTACAAGAAGCCGCTTACACAAGAAACAGGTGTTTTAATAAGCACACAGGCACCACCTCGTATACAGCACTGTCAGGGAAAAAGTGTAATCTAGCTAGAATGCAGAAATTTGGATCAGTGTGTTATGCTTACCAGCAGGACAGAGGAAAGCTCGAGTCCAGATGTGAAAAAGGACCCTTTGTAGGGCACGACAAAGGAAGCCCCGCTTTTCTAGTATATTATCCCGGTAAAGGGAAAGTGCAAAAACACAGGCTAGTCAAATTTGTCACAAAGACAACATGTGAGAACAAGACACAGACAGAGGAGCCAGAGCTGGACTCCAGAGTAAGGTGTGAAGAAACAGAGACACCTCAGCCTAGTATACTTAGCACAGTCATGCAGACAGACAGTCAGCAACCCCCAGAGGATGATGACGAGGAGCACCCGAGGGTGACGTCACGTGCCTCATGCAGTGGGAGCTATCCCTCACGGGAACACAAACCCCCAAAGTATCTGAAAGACTATGCCCAGAGAGAAAGTGACGAGGATGACAGTACACTTACTAGTAGGGCTGACCTTCGAAGCTTTTTTTGGCAATCGAAGCTTCGGGGCCGAGCTTCGATTTTAATTCGAAGCTTCGAAAAAAAAAGTATTTTAATTGTTTTTTAATAATAATAATAATAATAATAATAATTATAATAATAATAATAATAATAATTATTATTATTATTATTATTATTATTATTATTATTATTATTATTATTATTATTATTATTATTATTATTATTATTATTATTATTATTATTATTATTATTATTATTATTATTATTATTATTATTATTATTATTATTATTATTATTATTATTATTATTATATTATTTTTTATCTTATGTTGTGGGACTTGTACAGCACTTTGGTAAACGTTGTTGTTTTTAAATGTGCTCTATAAATAAAGTGGATTGGATTAATTAATTAAGTAGCCCCTTTCGTGACTGTGACGCAGCCAACACGGTTTCACTTGGCTGCCCTGCCTGGGTGCAGTGGGGCTGCTCTCACAGCCAACGACATGACATTACATAATTATGTTGCAACCTTCGTCTATCAAGCAAACAATTATATAAATATTTATATGTAGTTGATAGAGACAAAGGCAGAATTCGACTTAATTAAGCACGTTTTATTAAGACATATTTTTATATGGGTCGGGACACTTTAAAAAAACAGCACAATGAACACAAATCTGTCCGACATAGTCTTAAATAACAAACGGCATTGCTTCGCTTCTTCGTCGACATGTCTGCTGCACATGTCCTTGTTGTTTTCAACACAGATAATCTCCACGTGCTTGTTGTAGAGAGGTGGAGTCGAGGCGCGGCTTACTTTCGTTTCATTGGAATGGAGGTGGGAAGGCGCCGCTTACTTTCGTTTCATTGGAATGGAGGCGCAAGATTTTGGAGACAAAAAAAAATATATATATATATAATTATTAATTATTTTTTATATTTTTATTATAATTTTTTTTTACTTCGATTTTTTTTTATGTTCGAAGCTTGTGCCATCGAACCAAGCTTCGAAGCTTCGAATTATTTAAGACAGCCCTACTTACTAGCATTGATTACTGCTACAGAGTAGTGAGTGGAGTACCTCAGACCTTTAAAGAGGCCATGGTGTCCCCTGAATCAAGAAAATGGGAGAGAGCAATGGATGAGGAGATGAGGTCCCTAGAGGACAACCACACCTTTACTCTAACCAAGTTACCAGAGGGCAGACAGACAGTGGGAGGAAAATGGGTGTACTCAATCAAGGAGGGTATTGAAGGCCACGACAAGTACAAAGCCAGGTTTGTAGCTAAAGGTTACAGTCAGAGGGAGGGGATAGACTACGGTGAAACATTCTCCCCCACAGCCAATCTGACCAAGGGTAGTGATGCAGAAAGCAGCTGAGGACAGTTTGATTTTACACCAGATGGATGTGAAGACAGCCTACCTGCACGCACCCATAGATAGGGAGATATATATGGAACAACCTGAAGGTTACGAGAAGAAAGGAGAGAAGCTAGTGTGTAAGCTAGAAAAATCCATTTACGGCCTGAAACAGTCTGGGCGAAATTGGAACGAGATGCTTCATACATGTCTCATTGAAGATCACTTCCTACAGAACCCAGTAGACCCCTGTGTTTACTCAGGAAAAGTGATAATTGTAATTTGGGTGGATGATTTGATCATCGCAGCGGACAACACTAGAAACCTAGAGCAGGTGAAAAGTATGCTCTCCACCAGATTCAAAATGAAAGACCTAGGCAGGTTAAAGCATTTTCTAGGCATGGACTTCAAACAGTCTGCCAGTTGTGTAAAAATATCACAGAAGAGATATGTGGAGAAGATCTTGAAACGTTTTGACATGCAAGAATGTAGGACAAGGGAAACACCATGTGATCAAAAACTAGACTACCAAGAGGATGCTCAGAAATTGACAGATGTAAAAATTTACAGAGAAGCTGTAGGTAGCCTCATTTATTTGACAACATGTACTCGCCCTGACCTATGTTTTGTAGTGAGTAAATTGTCACAGCATTTTGCTGACCCCACAGAGGAGCACTGGATTACAGCAAAACATGTTTTTCGTTATCTCAAAGGTACAGCAGATAAACAGCTTTGTTTCAGAAAGAGCAGCGAGGGCTTAGGGGTTAAAGCCTACAGTGATGCAGATTGGGCGGCAGACGCCACAGACAGAAGAAGTACCACAGGGTATTGTGTGAGTTTGAACACAAACAGCTCACTGGTTTCGTGGAAAACAAAGAAACAGCCCACAGTGGCACTGTCAACTTGTGAAGCCAAATACATGGCTCTAGCTATGACAATACAGGAATGTATTTATCTAGAACAACTGCTCGAAGGTATGGATACCTATGTATATAAGAAAACTGTTGTTTATGAAGACAACCAGGGAACCATTGCAATTGCTAGAAACCCTGTGTGCCGACAGAGGTGTAAACATGTGGATATAAAATATAATTTCATCAGATCTGTCATCAGGGAAGAAAGGATGACACTTGTTTATTGTCCTACAGACGACATGGTAGCAGACGCTATGACAAAGCCTGTCTCCAAACTGAAATTGAGAAGATTTGCAGAGGTCATGTTTGGTGTGTAAATATTGCCTGTTATGTAATATTGACTGCCATATTCTTTTGATGTTCTGAACTGTATTATTTTCTTTGAAAATTGTTTTTGAAAAAGTTGTACAGTATACAAGACAACCAGAAGTGGGAGTGTTGAAGTTATGTGTTATGTATGATTGCACGTAACTGCCTAACTGTTTCCACAAGAGGGCGCTATAGGCGTAGCTATGGAAGCTGACGCCAGGTAAGAGGTATAAAAGGAGTTGTTACCTCCCCCTCGATCTCTTCCTCCGTCGCCTCTCATAAGGAGAAGGTCTCGTGTACTGTTGGGTGCAATGTGAATAAACCACGCCAAAGGCTAAAGAGAGAAACCTTGTCGTCATGAACCTATTATTGTCACTCCACAGCTGACTCTGTCAACAATATCAATAACTAATTTCGGTACTCTACTCAAGACAAAGTACCGTATTTAGCAGCTTTGGCAGCAGTAGCACCATTTGGATATCCTCCAGCTCCACCCTGAGGTGATCCATATCCACCCTGAGGCACTCCCGCTCCACCCTGAGGCACCCCAGCTCCACCCTGTGGTACTCCATATCCACCCTGGGGCACCCCGGCACCACCAGCTCCAGGACCTGCCAACCAAGATGGTAGAACAAAATCCTTAATAGGACTGTTAATAATACCAGTATCATGTATAAACAACAACTCAAAACATTACGGTACTCTACTCAAAACATGGTACTTTACTCAAGACAAAGTACTCTTATTTGTATTTGGCCAGCAAGAAGTGATATCGGTACACCTCTACTTCATATCATAAAAACTAGAAGGTGTTATGCCAAGATGGATGAAGCTGACACAGTGACTATGTGATTATTCTATACCGTATTTAGCAGCTTTGGCAGCAGCAGCACCATTTGGATATCCTCCAGCTCCACCCTGAGGTGCTCCATATCCACCCTGAGGCAGTCCGGCTCCACCCTGAGGTGCTCCATATCCACCCCGGGGCACCCCGCCACCACCAGCTCCAGGACCTGCCAACCAAGATGGTAGAACATGATCCTTAATAGGACTGATACTGATACCATTATCAGGTATATGACCTATACCAGGTGAGAAATACTGTACTTCTACTCAAAGGCAAGTCAATAACAATATCTGTATATGAAATCAAGTTTTTGGGTGTCTTACTCTTAATAGACCACAATCTGCTGGAAACCACACATAAAATATCTATGCTCAAAGATTGCGAGAAGCTTGGGAATTCTGGGTAAAACTAAATACATCTTAAATCAGAAATCACTCTACACTCTGTATTGCACATTCATTGTACCCTACCTGTCATATTGTGTTGAAGTTTGGGGAAATACTTATAAAAAAACCTACAAAAGATATGCACACTGCAAAAAAGAGCTATAAGGATTGTACATCATGCTGGTTATAGAGATCATACCAATTGTTTATTTGTTAAAAGTCTAACTCTGAAATTTTAAGATTTGGTTAAATTCAAAACTGCACAATTCATGTTTAAAGTAACACAAAATATAGTCCCTGGCAACATACAAAAAACTTTCATGGGCAGAGATGGGGGTTATAATCTAAGAGGGAAATTGAATTTAAAACAACGTATTATGTCCTATGTCCGTACAACTCTCAAAAGCAAGTTAACCTCGTTCCCAGTTCTGTATCGTTAGTGGCTTAGCTTGGCATCGCTACTGCACTATCTCGCGTACGTGCACGCGTACTGAATAAACCACAAATGTACCTCTAATACCAGTATTAGTCTGACCACACCCCTCATCAGCTTACCTTCATAAGCAGGTGTGTGGTCACCTGCTCTCCTCCTTCTCGCTTTCACCACAAGGAAGAGGTGCCTCGGTAGATCCCCACACTTGACACCATGATGGAAGAAATTGGATTAGGAACAGCTTGGGAAACAAGGATACGTTGACATCATATCTTTATTTTCTCTCTCACTATTTTCGAGAAAATACGGCGATATTGTCTTCGTACTGGAGTGTCTAGAAGATGATGATCATTCTACAAACCCTCCACCGGTTTTCGTATTGGGAGCACGCCGCTGCATGCTTCTCAACTGCAGTTCCTTGCTGTGTTTGTTGGGGTGAAACCTGTCAGGCCACAGCTGAACTGTCGGACATGCCGCTGTTGTGAGGAGCGGTGCGTTCCAGGTTGGGTGAGTAGTGTTTGCTGGCGGGCTCCACTTGTCTGTTAGTGCTATGGGGGCTACTTGACAAAGTTTATGGAAACCGGCCCCAGGCTAGGGTCCTTTGTTTAGCCGTCTAGGCGACAGAAGGCCTTGGTCTGGCGACCATTATAGTTTTAACTAGTGGGCCGCGACCATTGACACTGGTGATCCCTGTGTGTTCTGGACGAGTGGATTCTCTCTGTCACCGTGTTAAGACCCCATCTTTCATATCCAAATGAGAGTATTCCTTCACGAGGGGATATGTGCATGTAATGTGCGATAGCGGCAGATTCATGTTCAAAGTCAGCTATACAGGCCAGTTGGTACTGTGCTGATTCCGCCGGACGTGTTAATGTCACCGTTGTGAAGCGGTGTTGACATCTTGTTTTCTCTTTTCTCTTAAAAAGTGAGGAGGGTTCAGAACGGCGGCCTGTCTGGGTGAGTGTTATGTCATTGTTTACATGTTCATAGCTTACGGTTAGCCGGTCGGTGGCCTGGCGCGGGGTAGCTTGGCTTCTCGCGCGCCGCCGGGAGCTCGCTCCTGATCGCGTGCGTCGTAGATCGGCGTCTCGCGAGCGGAAGCAATAGCACCCGAACGGTTGGAGCAGCCGTTAGCTTGATGCTATTCTGTTGAACGTGCTTTGATTTTAACATGTTTTACACTCTTGACCACGACGTCATCCTTGACAGGGGATGTTCGTCGACCCTGCCTGAGCCTAGACGGGGATTGCGTCAACAAAGAGGACTGTAGCGACTGGTGGAGCGGCGACGCTGCCCGGATCGAACAACACGGGACGGCTGTGTTCTACGGTGGCTTGTGACTGCACTTCGCTGATCTGCGTTCCGGGCAGGTACGGGGTTGGCCAGACCTCATAACACGTCTTCTGGTTTTACCTTGCTAAATGTATTGTGAATAACGGTGTTTTTTCCCAAAACGTGTGTTGTTGCAATGCATTTGAGATACGTTGCGGGTTGTGTGTGAGCTGTTTTTGTCACTGGCAGTTAGCTTCTCCGTGCAGGTCGTGATGTATTGATCTGGTTGTTGTGTGAGAAACATCATGGTGTTTATGTGTACCGTGTACTCACTACTAAGGCAACTAACCTATGAAGCTATGCTTGGTGACGAGTGAGTAAAAGAATGTTCTTTCTCAGACTGTAATGACAATGAACAGTGAGTTCACACATTAACAGGTTTTCCTGTTTTAACTGGCCGTATTGAGGGTAAAATAGGAGGATTGTGTTTCCCCCCCCGGTTCCCTGGGGACTTTATCACCTCCTATCAGACATGTTGTGCATTAATTGTGTCTTTTGTGTGGTAGGGATACGATGTAACTCTCAGCTTGATTGCTGAGGTTGTGCTAAATCTGCTGGAGAAACTTATTTCCTAAAGGGAAATTGGTTTGGTTGCTGTCATGTGTGCTTAGCAAGGCCTGTGGTCGATACTAATCAAGAATGATGTATTCTCTCATTGTGAAAAAAACGGCGTTCCTCTGTTGAGTGTTTTTGCCATTTTTTGTAGGTGATGATGGGTTGTGTGTGTCATGTGACCTACAACTGGGTTGTACTGGCCACAGAAGCACATGTGTATGTTGGACCGGGGTTCTTAGAGCCCTCTCTATTCTGTGTTTTTCCTTAGTAAAAATCAGATAGCAGGTTAGCTCGTGCGCTGTGTGGAGCTGTGAAACGCTTCATAGAGCTGACTATGACTGTGTCATATTCTCTTTTTGTCGTTACGTCGTATCATGGGTGTGGGGTCGTAAAGGGGTGAACTGGTAACCTTTCCTCTCCCCATTGTTCTGTCGGTCAGGGGTACACCCCCTGTCCTTCAAGGTTCCCGTCACGTGGCGGTTCGGCACGTTACGGGGGGGGGGGGGGGGGGGGAGGGAGTTCCTGGTCCCACGGCCTGGTATATTGGGCGTGTGCACCGCAGGAATTCCCCCGCCATAGAGTACGTCACCGTGCGCGTCTCTGTTGGTAGGACTTCCGTGTGCTGTTCAGGTCCATGTGATGGATCTGTTTTCAGGGGGGGTGGTCAGGGCTCCTCCTCACCAAGCGCCTACTCAGGCCTTCTGTGAGTTCGGACTCCTTCTTCCATGTGAGGAAGCCTCCATCAGAGTACAGAGCCTTCCTCCTCAGATTGTCAAAGTGAGTGGACCCTCTAGAAGGGTCCTTTTCTATTGTATGTATATTCGATTCAATTCGTTTATTGAGTGTGTATGGGTTCGGTGCCTCTTCCCCGGAGGCCCTAAAACCAGTTTTTTACATGGCTCAAGGTGCAATATATTCTTTTCAATCTGTACAGCTCGCGTGGGAAGTCTCTCTGGGGATCCCCGTCTCTTTCCTATGGGAGGGTGGTGGGATGTAAAAATGTGAACATTTTTTACCCCGGCTGTGTAGACTGGGATACATACTGTTGATGCTTCCTTCTTTCTATTCCAGAAGTGTTGGAGTTAGGGAGTGTCACACCCCTCTTGTCGTTCCCCTGGGCGCCTTGGGGATTCAATGACAGGTCTAAATAGCCTGTTCATTGATGGGGGTGTGTCCCGACGCACGTATAGTGCTAGCTCGCTGTAAACAGGCGATTGACTGGCACGCCTTAGTTGCTTGTGGTTGAAACAGCGTTTTTATAAAGCAACTGAGATGGGGGTTTTTCCTCTTCCGGCGACCACATCCCATGACCTGGGTGGGTTGTCGACGGATTCTCGTTCATGTCTGGGGGATGATGACGGGATGGATCTGAACATATGTAGTGGGGTCTCACGCCCTTGGGGTGGGCCACCAGGCGCGGTTCGTCCCGACGTCTGGGTGGCGCCTTCTTTTCATGTTAAGATCAACACGCATATCTGCCCTTCTCCTGGAGTAGGCATGTCGGCGTGGTTAGGGCACGGGACTGGTTCTGGTCACGCTGGTCCAGATCAGTTGAACCCGTTGTCCGCCGGGGATGCAGATCTGCTGTTCTGGTACCCTGAGGGACTTGGGCTTTTTTCAGGGGGAAAAATGCCAGGTCGGTCTGGGTGTCACAGGGTTAAGCGCTATGGAGACCCTGGTTGGGTATGTTTTTACTCAGCACTGTCGTCATGGCTTACAGCCATGCCATTCTGTACGCGCTCGATCTCGTCGGATCTCGGCCGCTACACAGGTTGGTCCTGGTTAGTACTTGGTTGGGAGACCGCCGGGGAATACCGGGTACGGTGTGCTTAGGGGCTGGTTCTCCATTATTTTTCGCTCCTCTCTCACGCATGGCGAAGAGGGGCCTGTGGGGGTGGTTTTTTGACCTCCTCTGGTGACCCTGTGCTTCCCGTACCGCCAGGCCCGGTCCGAAGTGATGTTTGCGACCCGTAGGCCTGGGTTAACCCTTTTTGGAAACTGAAACACTTGTACTGCGGTATAGCCGGTGTATACCCGCAGGTGTGTTTTGGAGTTTTTTCTTGAGGGGTTATAGGAACAACCACCGCATTGGGTAACACCGAGGTGGTTGATTCCCTGGTGTGTTGGAGCAGTGTCAACTCCCGGGTTCACCGTTTGAGGGTGCCCCTGCACGTTCATGACGTCTGCCAATCGTGTCAGCCTTCTCTGCCTCGACCCCTCTGGGTGGGGGTTGTTAAATGGAGGCTTGGTCATGCAACACCGCCAGCTTACGCTCCTTCCGCCGGGGCGGCTGTGTTCAGCTGTCCCCTCTGGCGCCTGTCTCGTCCGCAGTCTCCAGGCTAGGGTTAACAGCCTGTTGCCTGGTTTTTCCCCGGTGCGCTGCCTGCTTCCGTTGGTTAACCTTTTTTGTGTGCTTACGGCCATGCTGACTGCCTATTCTGCAGGGTCAGTGTGCCAGGCGGTGTACTATTGGGGGGACGGGGCCCGCTCGGCTTACGGCCATACCGACCTGAACACGCCCGGTCTCGTCCGATCTCGGAAGCTGGGCAGGTTCTGGCCTGGTTGGTTCCGCCTGGGAATACCAGGTGCAGTAACTGAGGGGCCTTTGTCCGAATACGCTGGCGATGTGGGGGGCGGGGCACTACGTGCCCACCTGGTGGGGTCTTGATGCTGGCATCATGGACTTCTCCGGGCCCCCATTCCAGGGAGTCCAGTCCTTTTGGTGGGTCTGGGTCTTCCTTCGTGCTCCGCTGCTACGGCCTTGCCACGGGGTTGGGTTTGCCCTTGACCCTGTGATTCTGGGGGCAGTAACGAGGTTGTTCCTCCGTTCGTTCCCGGGTGGCATGCGGGTTGTGCGTGTGTGTAGTCGTGGGGTCGAGCCACGGTCTGCTCACCCTGTGCGTTGAGTTGCTTGAGTGCCTCTTCGCACGGTCGGGTCCGTCGCCCTCCCGTGACGTCCCTAATAGGGGGGCTACCCTCCATTAGGGGGGGTCGGGGGGGCTCGGCCCTCCCTGTTCTGATGGTTTTGGGGGGCTGTCAGCGGGGTGTATTTGTCAGCCAAGTGGCTCCGCTTGGCCTCCCTTGTGCAGTAGCGATGCCAAGCTAAGCCACTAACGATACAGAACGTTAGGTTATGACTATAACCAAGTTCTGTTAGTTAGGGGCGATGCTTGGCATCGGACGCCGCTGCAGCCCTTGTCCTCACCTTGTGGTGAAAGCTTGGGAAGGAGGAGAGCAGGTGACCACACACCTGCTTATGAAGGTAAGCTGATGAGGGGTGTGGTCAGACTAATACTGGTATTAGAGGTACATTTGTGGTTTATTCAGTACGCGTGCACGTACGCGAGATAGTGCAGTAGCGATGCCAAGCATCGCCCCTAACTAACAGAACTTGGTTATAGTCATAACCTAACGTTGTATCTCCTCCGTGAGATAAAGACTGTTATACAATGGCATGCACATTTCTTGATTCTGATTGGCTGAAACAGTCAATTTAGACGTGGTTATTTCTCATAATAACACACGCTCGTGATCCCAGAACCCGCCCACAACCGAATTACAGAGTTTTTAGAAATGAAACCAAGATGGCGGACAATAGTGTTGATAGTGTCATAACGACTCATTCAAAAATGATTCTGTCACGTGGAATGTGTTAGTTGCTTACACAATGTTGGATTATGTAATTGGTTGGTCATGACTCATTGTGGAACAAAATATAAATCACGGGAAGTCTGTTGTTAGATGCCATTCGTCAAAAGGACACTCATTTCACTGTTAATAAAATTTTCAAGCAATCAATCAATCAATCCAATAACACAGGCTCACTTCACTGTTAGAGGGCATGCTGTGAAGCAACTCGGAGGTGCATGCCATCTAAGAATGAAGTGAGCGTGTGTTATTGGAATGATTGATTGATTGATTGAACATTTTATTAATGTCCGCCTTGTTTCAAACTGGTTATGCTTAGGCCCTCTTTCGAAGTCGGTTATGCTTAGAGTTTATCTTTAGAGCAGGGCGATAGACCACCAGCCCTGATTCCAAACTCTAAGCATAACCGACTTCGAAAGAGGGCCTAAGCATAACCAGTTAGAAACAAGGCGGACATTAATAACATTTTCAATCAATCATTCCAATAACACACGCTCACTTCATTCTTAGATGCTTCTATAGAAAGTAGGTTAAAAAAAAAGAAGAGAGAAGTTGCCTCCCTATAGGCCTCTTCTTTTGTTTTCAACCTACTTTTTCTGTGGATGGTTTTGTGAATAAATCTCCATTATGCTTCAATTAACGTGTGTTTATTGTATAGCAATAAGGTTGGATGAATTCGGCAATTGTATAAAGATGTAAGCACTGGCTATCTGTAACAACATTTTCAATCAATCAATCAATCAATCAAACCAATAACACACGCTCACTTCATTCTTGCCTTGAAACAGCGCACCTCCGAGCTGCTTCCACACAGAGGCAACATCTCTTTATTTTTTTTGGAACTACTTTTTCTGCGGATGGTTTTGTCAATAAATCTTCAATTAATGTGTGTTTATTGTATAGCAATAAGGTTGGATTGAATGCGTCAATTGTATAAAAGACATTACACCACGCGCAGTCATGCGTTATGAAAATTAGAGCATGCCTAGGGGGGTCTAACGACCACCCCTATGTAACAGAGTTTATTGTGATTCCACTTGTCAAGGTAACTAAGACCCAATAGCATGGCACTTAATGGTTCTAGGGATTCTTATTGGTTGGTGGGCGTTTCCTTGTGGGCTTCAACCCAAGTGTTCACGTTAGCGTGGCACCATTACATGAGGAAGCAGCCCATGGTAGGTTCACAGACAGTACACCAGAATGAACATAACATTCCTAAATGTTTAACTCTCACTACTAGTTGGAAGTATTAATGTAGGCATGTTGACAATACATTGTAGAAGGTAGCGACCGTATGGTAAATGTGTTAAAATAATAATTAAGTGAGATTGTGTCGAAAATTTATATAACTAGCCCACATGTTAGTAGGCTAATTATTCCCAATTCTTCTGTAGTGAACAGTGTTCGAGGGGTCTGATGAGCCGACCACATAACCTGTCTAACCAGGATCTTTTGTGTTCAGTGTTGGGACTAACGCGTTACAAAGTAACGCGTTACAGAAACAAAGTTACTTTTTGCCGCAACTAGTACTCTAACGCATTACTTTTGAAATTCAGTAACGCTACTTACGTTACTGAATGGTTTGTTAGTTCGTTACTGCGTTCTTTTTATGTAGATTCATAGCGAGCGTCCTTATTTCGCCTGCGTTTGTTTTGTTTACTGTAGACTGAAAGGCGCTATATAAAACGAAGTATTATTATTATTATTATTTCTTTCCGTAGCCTCATTCTGGTTTTCGCACTTCTGATTGGCCACTGACGTTCTGAAAGAAATAGACGCTCTCTACAGTAAACAACAAGAGGACGCTCGCTATGAATCTACATAATAAGAACGCAGTAATAATAACGAACTAACAAACCATTTAGCAACTACTTGGAGAGATAATTAATATACAACATGGAAACGAGATAAAGAACATGTTTGAAGGGCTGCTGGAGTCAACTGGACTAACGTTACATCTCGACCACCGCAGACTGGTGACGGTGAGTGCAATGTGTTCACTGAAACTCAAGATCAACGGATTTTGACTGTACGAAATCTGCCAGGGAATCTCATAATACTAATCAAACAATATAAATATAGTCCTTTCATGCACAATTGATATCCTAACTATTCTAACGTTGCAATGCTTTGATTGATATCTTAAACAACGCTGCAAGATGGTTATGAATGAATTAATGAATGGATGAATGAATGAATGAATGAAAACTTTATTTAACAGATTGCAGAATGGGTACAATACAGTACGGCTCAATACATACAATTGTTAAGGGGATGCAGACCTGAGAAAGACGTTTGTCTTGTTTCCATCAGGGTCCCCCATTTTCAATTCATATAGACATTTATGACATATACACAACATACATGACATTTATGGCATAGGGACATATAGGTATTTAGTACTGATACATTTGTGACATAAGCGGTATTCAAATATACAGTACTGTTACCCCTAGATCCTGACAGAGTATATACATATGATGGGGAGGGGACTGTACATTAGGAGGGGGTGGGTGGGTGGGAGAGAAATATACATACAGCGGGGAGGGAATATATAATGAAACGCTCTAGACCACATTGCTTAGCAGAGTTCGGTGATGTGAATGGAAACTGTCAAGTTGATCAACCGATTTTGAGTATATGGGGCATGGGACTTGAGCAATTTTTATTTTTTATTTTTTTTTAAATAACTAAATAGTTACTTTTCACAGTAACTCATTACTTTTGGGTGTAAGTAACTAGTACAGTAACGAAGTTACTTTGAAATGAAGTAACTAGTAAAGTAACTGAGTTACTATTTTTCAGTAACTAGCACAACACTTACTTACCAGGTACAAAATATTGTCATTTGATTGTACATTGTTTATTATTTCATGTTATTATATTGACCATTACATGAGGAAGCAGCCCATGTGAACGGTGTTCGAGGGGTCTGATGAGCCGACCACATAACCTGTCTAACCAGGATCTTTTGTGTGTTACCAGAATAAACCACCCAAGACCGTGGAGCAAGTGTCTGTCGTTCAATTAAAAAAGTACACAACGCATTGGTTATAATGGTGCCGCGACCGTGCTTCTGGAATCGTCATCGAGGGATTCGCCACGTTCCAGAAGAAGAACTGGTGTTGCAGCTGAGTGAGTCCGCCTGACTCGCGCCATATGAACCATAGATATCTATAGATATCTATGATATGAACAGTCCGAGCGCAGTGTTGCAGCAGAGTGAGTCCGTGTCACTCGCGCTATATGAACAGGAGGCTGGTCAAACAAAAGTGCAGTGTTGCACATTCGCCACAAGGTGGCAGCATCGGATCATTTATCAGATTGAAAACGAGTTAGAGGTTTCCCTCAGGTAGCAGAGCGCAGTATTGCACATACGCCACAAGGTGGCAATGTTGATCTATTTATCAGAACGAACACATTGTGTTCTGATTTGAGGGAGCAGGGATTTAGGATTTTTTTTTTTATTCAACTACTCTAGTTATTTGTAGCCTACTGTGGTTTTTGGTGATTCCTAATACACTTTCATACAGGTTTCTAAAATATAAGAGGTTCTCTTTTTGGTATTATAGGTGATTTTACATAACATTCTGTGTTTTCTTTTACTGATAGTGTGATCAGCTTGCTGATTTTCTTTTTATTTTCTTTCATTGATACTAGTATGGTGTCGTTCAAGATAGGTTGACTATTTGGTGGACAAGAGTACTGGTAAAGTCTGATTATTAGGATTTTTATTTTTATTTTTTTATAGTATACTGGATACTTCTGCAGATGGAGGGTGGTGAATACTCTGGAGTTGGGAGAGGGGCAATGAGGTACACTCCGATTCCATTAGTTGGGAGGCCTAGCACCAGTTTTCAGCATTCACCTCTCACATCTACACCTATGCCTAATCTTGGAGAGTTATCAGATGTCAATGACAGTTACTCTGGTCCGCCACAACTGAGTGCAGTTAAATCGGAAGTACCTGACACAAATATTGGAGATCCTTCAGTGGAGATGGTAGCAGGCATAGCGAAGCAGATTGGGATCTCCATAGGGGAGAGTATTGCCGCATGCCTAGAGTCAAAGAGGAGCAGTGGGATGGGGTACAATGTTGCAGCAAACACATTCAACTCAGGAGGGAATGTCCCTTCCCTGGTAAACATGGTGGTGAAGTCTGAGATTAGGGAGCCAGTGTGCTTTAGAGGTGATGGCTCTGATACATGCACAGTGTATGAATGGGAGTCAGTAGTCAGGATATACTTGCGAAAAAGGGGGATCTCAGTGGCAGAGCAGGCTGAGGAGGTCATGAGTAGGCTCATGGGGAGGGCACGAGAGGTGGTGAGAGTAGGCATACGCAGTAACCCCTCTTTTGATCTGTCTAGTGGCCCAGGTCCTATTTTTTGTATGCTAAAACAGCACTTTAGTGACACTGCTTTCTCCACCATGCCGTTAGCTGACTTTTATTCCACCATCCCATTCTCTGGTGAGCAACCTTTTGATTATTGGCTCAGACTAAACAGGGCTATGGACGTGACCGAGGACTGTCTAAAGAGACAGAGTAAGACAATTGACGATCCATCTCGTGAGCTTTTTTGTGATGCTTTTTTGTGATGTTTATTAGACATTGCCCTGACCCTGAACTGTCTCTCATATTCAAGTGCAAGCCTTTACCACAGTGGACAGCTGCGGATGTCCATGAGAGGCTGGTTGAACACAGAAGGAATCCGAGACAATCCTCCTGGCCAAAGGTAACCCCTGCCATCACTATGCTGCGACAGGAAGTCGGTGCAGCTGGTCATCCCACATCACCTGTTGCTAAGCCTATTATTGAGCCTGCTCCAATGCCTACAACTCAGGCTTCCCAGGGGCCCACGGACCAATTGGAGCATATCATTGGTATGCTGGAGCGTGTTCTTGAGCAAAGGCCTCAGCAACGCCAGTTTCAGGGTAGGACAGACAGTCAGTATCCAAGAGGCCAAAATAACAGAGGCAGGCCCCCGGTGGCCTGTGAGGTGTGCAGGGATGTTGGGCATACCACACGTTCCTATTGTGTGGCCAATCACCTCTGCTTTCTCTGCTATGCATCTGGCCATGCCCGTGTGGAATGCCCCAAGTTTACAGCGTGGCAACCATCTGGTGTGGTGTCTTCAGAACCCACCTCTTGACAACAGGGAAACTAGAGGGCCAGCATTTGGGGGGGGGGGGGGGGGGGGTGTTGGGCCTTCTATCGATACCCCAGTAATGAGAGATGATGATTTAGAGTCCATTTACAAGAGTGTGTGTAGTGAAATGAGAACAGTGACTGAAGTTGTAATGCAGAATACACAGAAGCTTTCCCCTTATGACGATCTGTTTCATGCAAAAGTATGGCTTGGCGGCAAAGTTGAGGTGAGGACCATGCTCGACAGTGGGTTGATGGCTTGTTCGTTGAGTGCAAAGATTTTGCCACAACTCTTACAGGAAGGAGTGTTGAAAAGCCCTGCATTGAGCCCAACAGACACGATTCTTGTGGGATGCGGTGGATCAAAGACTACACCCTTAGGAGTGTGTGAGCTGGAGATGGAGGTGTTTGGCTGTCGTGTCCCAACATTCGTGGTTGAAAATCAGGGAGATGACCTCATCGCTGGCAGTAACCTCCTAAAGTACTTGATTCGTCAGCTAAAGATATCAGGGGACTTGTTGAACAAGGGGCCCACATCTGAACACGGTGAAGCTGAACACCACAAGTTATTGAGTTTGATGGCCAATGTGGAGATGTGGACAGGAAATGACATCCCTGACAAAGTGGGGACGTGAAAATAAAAAGAGCCGTGACTCTAGAGCCCTTCAGTGAACATTTGGTATGGGGCAGGTTACAGAGTGTGAACAACATCTCAGCTGGAGCCCAGCTGTGTGAAGTCAAGACCGGGATCAGTCCTGATTGGGAAGACAGTGGCCCTGCTGAGGAATGATGGATGGCTGCCAATGAAGGTGATAAATCCCTCTGGTAGATCAGTGACCCTCAGACGAAATGCCAAGCTTGCTGATGTTTATCCATGCATGGCCTTGGAGGATTTTGACTGCTCTGAGGTGGATGACGATTCACCACCCCTTTTGCAGCAACAGGTGCAGAGGGCAGATGATAACCACCGTGATGAATCGAGTCTGACTGATGATACATCCACCTTATCGGACAGATGTGACAGAGAAGAGGAACCTGGTGGATGTGATGGCAGTCCTGATTCAGTCTTACATGGTTTAGGGTTGTCTGACATAGATCTTGATTCCTGTGATGTGTCCTCTTCGGGTAAAGAAAAACTTGTGCATCTGATAGCTCAGTACCAGTCTATATTTTCCAGGTATAAGTTAGACTGTGGAAGGGCTACAGGCTGTCTTCACCGGATTCGACTCAGTGATGAGAAACCCTTTCGCTTGCCATACAGACGAGTTCCACCTAATCAGTATGAGAAGCTCAGGCTGGCGTTGAGTGAGATGGAAGAACAAGAGATCATAAGGAAGTCAAATAGTGAGTTTGCTTCACCTTTGGTCATTGTTTGGAAGAAGTCGGGAGACCTGAGACTCTGTAATGACTTCCGATGGATTAACGCACGCACCATCAAAGACGCCCATCCTCTTCCACACCAGGCTGATGCTCTAGCAGCATTGGGTGGCAACGCCTACTTCTCCACCATGGACCTCACCTCCGGCTACTACAATGTTGAGATGCACGAGGATGACCGGAAGTATACAGCCTTTACATCGCCATTCGGACTATACGAATACAACCGCATGCCACAGGGTCTGTGCAACAGCCCTGCCACCTTCATGCGGATGATGCTTAACATCTTTGGGGATCAGAACTTCCTCAGTCTACTGTGCTATCTGGATGATGTCCTGGTGTTCGCGCCTACAGAAGACCTGGCCTTGGAGCGCCTGGAAATGGTCTTCGAACGACTTAAGGCTCACAACCTTAAATTGGCTCCGAAGAAATGTCATTTCTTGCAGAGCTCTGTGAGGTTCCTGGGACATGTCGTTAGTTCTGATGGCATCGCTACGGACTCTGACAAGGTAAAAGCCATCACTGCGCTGACAGAAGCTGACCTCATGGAAGAAGGTACAGAGATTCCATCACAGCGGAAGATCCGGTCATTCCTGGGAATGGTGGTATACTACCAGCAATTCATTGAGGGCTGTTCCGCCATAGCCAAACCGCTGTTTGGACTTACGACTGGGAACAAGGCTCCTCGTTGGAAAGGGAAGAAACGCCGGCCTCCTCGACGGACAATGACTGCGGCAGATTGGACAGATGAGTGCCGGGATGCTTTCCATCAGCTGAAGCAGGCCTTACTGGACCGGGTCGTTTTGGCCCATCCTGATTTCAGTGAATCTTTCCTGCTCTCAGTGGATGCCTCCAGTAATGGCCTTGGTGCAGTTTTGTCACAGGTGCCTGTGGGTGGGAGAACAGCAAGACCAATTGCTTTCGCAAGCAAGTCACTCACCTATGCACAGTCGAAGTATCCTGCGCATAGACTGGAATTTTTTGCTATGAAATGGGCAGTCTGTGACAAGTTCCACCATTGGTTGAGGGGACACCAGTTCACAGTATGGACTGACAACAACCCGTTAACGTACATCTTGTCCAAGGCAAAACTGGATGCGTGTGAACAGAGATGGGTTGCTAAGCTAACCCCATACCAGTTTGACATCAAATACATCCCTGGTCCCAAAAATATTGTTGCAGATGCCCTGAGCAGAGAGCCTTTCATCCGGCCTAGTGCACTTCATCGTCTGACGAGGGGGGGCGTACAAGGCATTGCTGGGTGAAGCTGACGCTGTGCGCACAGAACAGGTTCAGGATGTGTTCCGTTGGTCTAATCACCCATTCGACGTGACCTCCGATGTTGAGCCTGCGGTGGCATGCCAGTGTGTGACTGTTTCCCAACCTGGTGCCCTTTCGAGACAGGAAGTAGCAGCTGTTTTTGAGTCACACAAGCTGCAAAACAGTGATATGGGGCCCCATGCGCTGCTGCTGCCACAGCTTCCTCAGATAGTTATGCCATCAGAAGAGATTGGTGGAGAGGTGCTGTCACATGATCAACTCATGAATAAGCAAAAAGATGACCATGTGTTAAACAAAGTGATTTCCTTTGTTGAGAGAGGACGAAGACCTTCAAGAAGAGAGCGTGCTCAGGAGTCTGTTGATGTCCTTCGGTCACTGAGGGGCTGGGATAAGCTAACAATGAGGAGGGGTGTGCTGTATCACCTGTCAAGGAACACAGTTACAAAGAAGAAGATGTATCTGTATGTGGTCCCCGCTTCGCTGCAAGCCATGGTGTTGAAAGGTGTCCATGATGAGGCTGGTCACCAGGGCCAACAGCGGACTTTGTACCTTACCAGACAGCGGTTCTACTGGCAAGGCCTGGAGAAAGATGTGAGGGAGTATGTGAGGTGCTGTCAGCGATGCGTGATGAGCAAGACTCCTGAGCCTGAAGCCAGAGCACCATTGGAGAACATCATAACGACTGAGCCCCTTGAACTTGTGAGCATAGACTTCTGGTGTGCTGAGGATTCTGCAAACAAGTCCTTGGATGTGCTTGTCGCTACGGACCACTTCACCAAGATGGCACACGCCTTTTTGTGCCCAAATCAAACTGCTAAGGCTGTGGCTCATCAGTTGTGGCATAACTATTTCTGCGTGTATGGTTTTCCGAGACGCATTCACTCCGATAGGGGAGCCAATTTTGAGAGTGCTTTGATCGCTGAGCTCTTGAATGTTGCTGGTGTTCAAAAGTCCCACACCACACCTTATCATCCAATGGGCAATGGACCATGTGAGAGGATGAATAGGACTCTGGGAAACATGATAAGGGCTCTGCCTCCAAAGGCAAAGCACAGATGGCCGCAGGCACTCAAGTCTCTCACATTCGCCTACAATTGCACTATCCATGAGACCACCGGATATGCACCATTCTTGCTAATGTTTGGCAGAATACCGAGACTGCCTGTTGACATGGTCTTCAGTACGGTTCTGGACAACCCTGAGGTTGTGAACTAAGTACATCCAGCTCTTGCGGAAGGATCTGAAGGAAGCTATGGGAATAGCACAAGCCACGGCAGTCAAGCAGTTGAGGAGGCATGGTGACATATACAACCGAAAAGTTCGGGGAGCACCTGTCAAAGTTGGTGACCGGGTATTGTTGGCCAACAAGGGAGAGCATGGTAAACGAAAGCTTGCTGATCGGTGGGAGAACACCATATACCATGTTGTTGGGATGAATGTTGACAGTCACACTTTCAAGATTCAGCATGGCTCCACTGGCCAAGTGAAAACAGTGCATAGGAATCTGATAACACCAGTCAACTTCCTCCCGATCTCGGATGCTGCTTCTGAGGAGGAGATGGACATGTCTGACATGTCTGAGTCTGAAGATCTCAGTGAGCGGCGTAACCATGAAGATGAGGATGGAGCTTCATCGGTTTCTGCTGAGTACAGAACCAGTGTCTGGGTGTCAGAATTGCCTGCAGAGGGGACTAGTGTCATGGGCCAGGAGGATGATGGTGCCCAGGACCCTCCAAGTCTTGATCCAGCTCTGGGATCATCACAGCCTGACTACCCTGCTCTACTTGATCCAGCTCTGGGATCATCACAGCCTGACTACCCTGCTCTACTTGATCCGGCTCTGGGATCATCACAGCCTGACTACCCTGCTCTACTTGGCAATATCCTTGGGGCACTGGTATCTCAAGATTCAATTGAGCCTGAGAGTGCACATGTGAATGATGGACTGTCTGATGATAACAGGTCTCATACTGACCGCACATGTACTTCCATGTCTGACATGAATGACAAAGATGCACCTATCACCACACAACACGATACTGCCATTTCAGTTGTAGTTGGAAGGTCATTGAGTCATGTTAGGTCGAGAGCAGGCAGGTTCTTTAAGCCTGTGTCATGGTTAATTGAGATGATGGATCATAGATATGAGATAGTTTGAATTTTTCACTCAATTGGGGTTCAGGGTATTTCTGTTTTATTTGTTATCATCTTTATTCTAGTCAGAGGAAAGAGATGAGATTTTTTTTTTTTTTTTTTTTACCGTGCCTTTTGTGAGAGAGTCTCACATGGTGTTGATGGGAGGCTGGGTTCTGGGGAGGGATCCGGTCTCTGGACGTTTTGGGTTTAGTTTGAGCTGTTAACAGTCATAGTGTATATTTAACATGTAACAGGCATGTTTCGCCTATGAGGAGTAAGGGGTTTGGCCGACCAATTGCTTTTCTAATTCTTGTGAAGAATAGTCTTTTGACTGGACTACGTGTGACTGTTTTATTGCAGGGTCTGCATCCTCAAATTAGACTTGGAAAGATGTGATTTTCTTTTAATGTAATTTGTATTATGCTGTAGTGTTTTGTGCCTGGTTTGGATAATTTTTTTAGTTTTTTTTTCTTTTCTGTTGGGAGTGTGTGGGCAAGTGGAATTCAGCAGGGGGGAATGTAACAGAGTTTATTGTGATTCCACTTGTCAAGGTAACTAAGACCCAATAGCATGGCACTTAATGGTTCTAGGGATTCTTATTGGTTGGTGGGCGTTTCCTTGTGGGCTTCAACCCAAGTGTTCACGTTAGCATGGCACCATTACATGAGGAAGCAGCCCATGGTAGGTTCACAGACAGTACACCAGAATGAACATAACATTCCTAAATGTTTAACTCTCACTACTAGTTGGAAGTATTAATGTAGGCATGTTGACAATACATTGTAGAAGGTAGCGACTGTATGGTAAATGTGTTAAAATAATAATTAAGTGAGATTGTGTCGAAAATGTATATAGCCCACATGTTAGTAGGCTAATTATTCCCAATTCTTCTCTAGTGAACGGTGTTCGAGGGGTCTGATGAGCCGACCACATAACCTGTCTAACCAGGATCTTTTGTGTGTTACCAGGTACAAAATATTGTCATTTGATTGTACATTGTTTATTATTTCATGTTATTATATTGACCATTACATGAGGAAGCAGCCCATGTGAACGGTGTTCGAGGGGTCTGATGAGCCGACCACATAACCAGGATCTTTTGTGTGTTACCAGAATAAACCACCCAAGACCGTGGAGCAAGTGTCTGTCGTTCAATTAAAAAAGTACACAACGCATTGGTTATACCTAGGCATGCTCTAATTCTCATAATGCACTCCTGCACGTGATGTAATGCTTAAGTAAAGCACTACGGCCCAAAGTGTGTATGGGGTAGAATTTCCGGTGTATGTACTTCCCCTGGAAGCTGCCTCCGAACGGACCAAACTTTTCCCGAATCCTGTCGGCAAACAAGCTAGAACGTCCCGGTCATGTAGTAAATTCTTCAGGCAAAGCGTTGCAGTGGCTTAAACGAGGAAATATTGTGCACTTCACACGTTTCTATAATTGTTTTGTCGAAACCGGAAAGCTTGTAGCCGGTACTTCCTGTACTTCTGTTTTCACACTTTAGGATGCATAGCTTTACCAGCCTAAAAGCAAGTGCGTCTCAGTTTGTGGGGTATCCATTTGGAATGGCCTTGATGTAGCAAGAAAAACAAGTAATACTATTGAAATGTTTAAATGCAGATATAAACAGGAATTCTTGGACAAGTATAAGTTAGATGAGCTTGAAAATAACGTGAACTAGTATTTTTGTAATTATTTATCTTTTGCTGTAGTGGATAGGTTTATTCTTTTTTGATATTGATAAATAACTTATATTAATATGATATTGTAAGGAAGGGGCAGGACCAGATATGCTTTGCTTCTTTCTGTCCCTTCTCGAACAAAACCATTTGTCTGGAGCTATGTTGATTATTGCTTCCATGTCTAGAAAGATATATTTAATTTAATTTGTATTTTATTTTATTAACTTTTTTATTTACTTTTTGTTATTTTTTGTTATTACAAATGTGTGTGTTTATGGTTGTTCGAGATAAATAAAGATCAAATCAAAATCAAAGGTATATGACCTATACCAGGTGAAAAATACTGTACTTCTACTCAAAGACGAGTCAATAACAATATCAAGAACTCATTTCGGTACTCTACTCAAGACAAAGTACCGTATTTAGCAGCTTTGGCAGCAGCAGCACCATTTGGATATCCTCCAGCTCCACCCTGAGGTGCTCCATATCCACCCTGAGGCACTCCGGCTCCACCCTGTGGTACTCCATATCCACCCTGGGGCACCCCGCCACCACCAGCTCCAGGACCTGCCACCCAAGATGGTAGGACTGTTAGCAATACCAGTGTCATGTATTCAGTGGTTCCCAAAGTGGAGGGGTCACGAGATGATACAAAAATAATAACAATAAAAAAGATAAATTTTTATTTAATTTTTTTTGTGTGCAGTCAGGCCACTGAACTTAGAAGCAGGCCAGTGTTTCTAGTTGCAGCGGCACGATAGTTAGATAACCTAGGTGGGGATTGGGAACAACCAGGAGATCACTGCAACTCACACAAGTTGGAGAACTATCTCACTCACTCACACACACACACACACACACACACACACACACACACACACACACACACACACACACACACACACACACACACACACACACACACACACACACACACACACACACACACACACACAAGGGAGCCACATGTGATTGGTGGAGGCGGGACCATTACAATAAACTAGAAATCCATAAAAATCAGTGTTGTTGCTAATCATTGACACATGCTAGCCTGTAATAATCCCCCCCAGAAAAATCTACTTTGCATTTGATATATTGCAAATATATGCCATCACACACACTGGCATTTAAAGGGTTAGAATTATAAAATGAATTGAATATGTGGTGTTATGATCAGGGCTGAAGTTGAATAAAAGATTTATGAAAGAAAAAGTGGTAAATTATTTCAACATATAGTAATATACATATAGGGTAACACTTTATAATAACACTCAGTTATAAGACCTTTATAAGGTATTTGTAGATAATGAACTAATTATGAACAAATAATTTATATACATTCGTAAATTATTATTAAATTATTTATAACTATATTTGTATAACATTTACAAATTAGTTCTACATTATTTATAACTCATTATCAACATTGTTTGTACTTGATTTGTTCATCATTAAATTATGTTGTTTAATGTGTAGTAACTAGGGGTGTAACGGTACACAGAAGCCACGGTTCGGTACGTACCTCGGTATTGGGGTCACGGTTCGGTACGAGTTCGGTACAACAGAAAAAAAATATTTATAATTATTATTATTAATATAATAATTTTCTTATACGTTTTAAATTTTTTTTTAATTTAATTTATATATTATATTTATTATAATGATTATAATAATTATTATTAAATAGAATAATTTTCTATAGGCTTGCTGTGGTAGTCAGTGATACTGGTGTCATTCTGTGTTCAGGCATCCAGAGTAAATGAATTGCCTAGTGCCCCTTTAACAACTTATAGGCTTGGTAAGTTTCAGTTTCACTTCTAGAGAGGATTTAACTGCACGAGACTGAATACTAGAGAACAGATGACAGAATGGCAGAGGATTATTTGGATTTAAACACAATAGCAGTTCAACTGGAGAGGAGCTCAGATGATCAGTCCGAAAAAGTATGTTTCTTTTTTTAATTTGATCAGCGTGAGTCCGGCGGGGGAGAATGTTGTTGTTGTTTGTTGGCGACGCGTGTGTGTGTGTGTTGGCGATGCGCGGCGTGTGTGTGTGTTGGCAATGCGCTGCGTGTGTGTTGGCGACGCGCATCATGTGTGTGTGTTGGCAATGCGCTGCGTGTGTGTTGGCGACGCGCATCATGTGTGTGTGTTGGCAATGCGTGGCGTGTGTGTGTTTTGGCGACGTGCGGTGTGTGTGTGTGTTGGCGATGCGTGGCGTGTGTGTGTGTGTTGGCGACGCGCATCATGTGTGTGTGTTGGCAATGCGTGGCGTGTGTGTGTTGGCGATGCGCTGCGTGTGTGTGTGTTGGCGATGCGCTGCGTGTGTGTGTGTGTCTTTCCATTGGTTTCATTTGGTTAACATTATTGGGCAAACAAGAAAACGAAAAAAACTGTACAATTGTAATGACCCTGCAGCTGTTCTTCTAATGTAAATGTGCCTTTCTCCGTGCACTTTCGCTCGCTCTGAAGTCAGACTCTGTGTGCCCGGCCACACGCGCTGTTCTCGCACGGAACCCGCGAGTGCCTGCATGTGCGACTGGTGTGTTTGCGCTAAGGCGTATTCGTCGTATGCTGCACGTACCCCACGGTGACGGCCATACCATAAATTCGCGGGATGAATACACGTACCGTTACACCCCTAGTACTAACACATTTGTAGATGCTTTGAAAAATGGATATGAAAAAACTACTATACTGTACCTCCATTTATTTGTTCATGTTCAACAAATTATTTGTTAAGACATTCATAAAACATCTATAAATCATTTGCAGATGCTATTGTGTGCCCTAATATAAAGTGAAGCCTATGGCGGTTAGGTGGCCGAGCGGAGATTGCGTTCGTCACCAGCCCCGGAGCTGAGCTGGATTTGCCTGTTCGAATCCAGCTCACAGCTCCGGGGTTGTCACCAGCTTGGCTGGCCGTCTGCACTGATACAATTGGCTGTATCAGAGGGTGGGAGAAGCTGGCGGGGTGGGTCCGGGTCGTTGTAAACAGCGACTCCTACAGTTCGGTCGGGGCGCCTGCTAAGCGCGGATTGGACGTGAGGGGGATAGTGTGGTCCTCCCACACGCTACGCCCTCTCAATGAGAATCCGCGCTGCCAGGTGAAAAGAAGCGGTGATTGGCTGGACGTGTGTCGGAGGAAGCACGTGATAGCCTCCACTCTCCCAGATGATCTGACTGTGGGGGGTAAGTGCGCAGCGACCAGGAAGGGACTGGGAATTGGCATACGACTAACATTGGGATGGGAGAAAATCTGAGGAAAATGGAGGGGGAAAAAGACCAATAAAAAAAATAAATAAATAAAGTGAAGCCTATTCATAATTAACAAATGTCTAATAGTTTGTTTATTTGTGGACTTTTATGAATACACACAAAGCAATTACCAGACTTGTCTTTTCATGTTTAACAAATGATTTGTTAAGACATTCATAAAACATCTATAAATCATTTGCAGATGCTATTGTGTGCCCTAAACTGAAGTGAAGCAAACACATAATTCAAATGTAACGTTAGCGCCCACCACATCAAGTACGTCTACACAACATATAAGAGTTCTAGGTCGGAAATTATGGAATAGATTTACCAACAAAAAAGGTGTTTAGCCTGGTCATACATTAGAAGCGTGGGGCAGCACGAATAACTTTACTCTGCTAATGTATCGTGCTTCCATTCAACAGACGGCAACACACGTGAAGTCAAGTCTCACTTGCGTGATACTTCCTCTATATACTCTGGCAAAACCTGGCCAGGGTACTCCTGGGTCCTAGTTCCCCCACGTTACACTATATGTTATGCACATGTTTTTTTTTTTTTTTAAACTTAAATTTTTATTAACAGTTTTAGACAAACAGCACTTACAAAAAAAAAAAAAAAAACTAACATCACAATAACAAAATAACAAAAAACAGTGCACATAAATATTTACATGGGTATCATGGTTAGTTGTCTGGTTCCCCTACAGTTGTTTTCCAGGTACTTAATACAAAGGCTGATTGTGTATCTCCCTTAAACAGGCATAAACAAGTAATTCCTACTCAAAGATGATAAATACTGACTAAGGCTTGTATGTGTGATCTGGGTCCAGAGACCCTCCTTGAGCTTCTTTCTTCCCTTATCCTTCGTCCTTTTTTTTTTTTTTTTTATTAACTTTCACTTTGCCTTTTGATTCACCCATACACAAACCACATCATCCCTGAATATTAATATCACATCGTTAAACAGACATAAATAATAAAGTATAAAAACATTCAGCAATTGTAATATCCCAAAAAAATAGAAAATACTAACTAAAGCATAGGTGTGTGACATGGGTTCAGAGACTCTCCTTGAACATCTTTCCTCCTTTACCCTTCGCCCTCTTGTGTTGCATTTGGTTCTTCCTCTGTGATGTCGTTTTCGTTCCCTTTATAATCCTCCCACTTTCCCCATCTTTCCCCAAAATTTTCTCTTCCTGTAACCTCAGCATGTGTGTTATCCTCTCCATATCCTGTATTTCTTCCACTATTCCTACCCATTGTGCTATTGTCGGTGGGTCTTCCTTGTACCACAGTCTCGTTATTGCTTTTCTGGCCGCTATCAACATTATCTTTATTAAATATTTGTCCCCCCCTTGTATTCCCTCGTGTGTCAGGTCTCCTAAGTAAAGCACCAGTCCTGTTTGTGGTAACCCGTATCCTAATATTCTGATCATTGCCTCCCCTATCTCCTCCCAATACCCCTTCAGCTTCTGACATCCCCAGAATATGTGCATGTGATTTGCCCCCTCCTTCCCACACATCCTCCAGCATGCTCTTTGTGTTGGTGCATATTTTCCCTTCAGCTCTGGGGTTATAAAGAATCTGATTATGTTTTTCCATCCAAATTCTTTCCATATTCTCGATCCTGTTGTTGAATGTTGCACCTCGCATATGTTCCCCCATTCCTTCCCTGTTATTCCTATCTCTAGTTCTCTCTCCCATTTCTCCCTTATATAATCGGTCGTGTGTCCCTTGCTGGTCATTATAGCCCGGTACAGTGCTGATATTACCCTTCCTTTCCCTCCTTCGTATGCCCTTACTATCAACCTAATTATTCCATTCTGTTCTTCTTCCTTGTCCCCTCTTATTTCTCTATTATAGTAATCTCTAATCTGTAGATATCTGAAGTGGTCCTTGTTTTCTAGTCCAAATTTCTCCTTTAATTTTTGTAGTGTTTGCATTTCCCCCTTCTCTATCATTTTGCATATCGCTGTTGCCCCCCCCCCCCCCTCTCCCACCTTCTGAATCCATGGTCTAACCTCCCTGGTTTGAATCTCTTGTGCTACCCATCTCAGGACCCCTGACTACTTCTCCAATTTGTGTGTTTTTACTACTCTGTTCCATATGTTCAAGGTGCATTTGGTGATTGGATCTAATAGTCCCTCTTTCTCTTTAAATAGTTCCCTATCTCCCACCAGAGCTTGTACCTTGTATCCCTCCCCTTCTTTTTCAATGTCTTTCCATCTTGCCTCATATCTGTCGTTACACCAGCACGTCACTGCTCTCAGTTGTGCTGCATAGTAATAATCTTGTAGGCTGGGTACTGCCATCCCTCCCTCTTCCTTTGGTAGTTGTAGTGTTTTATATCTGACCCGTGGTCTTCTCCCCGCCCATATGAACCTCGATATCAGTCTGTCCCACTCCCTGAATTGATTCTGTGGTATTTGTATCGGTAGTGACTGGAATAGGTACAGTAACCTTGATAGTATGTTCATTTTAATGACCTCTATTCTTGAATTGAAGTCCAAGGGCATTACTGTCCATCTCTCTAAGTCTCTCTTGATGTTCTGATTTATCTGTGTATAGTTCGCCTCAAACAGTTTCTCCACCCCTCTCGTGAGGTTCACCCCTAAGTATTTAATCTTGTCCATGTCCCATCTTATCCCGTACTGTTGTCACGTTTAGTTTGTATCCTGAGTAGTGGCCATATTCCTTCAGTAGATCCATCAGTGCCGGGAAGCTCTTGTCTGGTTGCCTCATGTATACTATCACGTCGTCTGCAAATAGGCCTAGTTTATATTCCGTTCCCTTTATCCTTACTCCCTTGATGTCCTCGGTCTGTCTGATCAGTTGTGCCAGTGGTTCTATGAAAACGGCGAAGAGCGTCGGTGAGAGACAACATCCCTGTCTGGTAGCCCTCTCTAATCTGATTCTATCCGTCAAGCTGCCATTCACCTTAACCCTCGCTGTCGGTTCTTGATATAGCGCCTTGATCATCTTCATCGCCCTCCCGTTCAGTCCGAACCTCATCAATGTTTTATATAAAAATGTCCAGCTCACACTGTCGAATGCTTTTTCTGCATCTAGGCTAATCAGTACCGCGCTACCCCCTTGTTTTTGTATCTCCTCTACTATGTGTAATGTCTTTCTCACGTTGTCCTGTGTCTGTCTCCCTTTAATAAATCCAGTTTGATCTTCATCTATAATGTCTGGCATAAACGTCTCAAATCTCTTTGATATTATCGATGTATACATCTTGTAATCCACGTTAAGTATGGACACAGGTCTGAAACTACTACATAATTCCCTATCCTTCCCTTCCTTCGGTATCGTGGTGATTATGGCTTCCTTCCACGAGGGGGGCATTTTACCCTCTTCCATCATGTGTCTGAACGCCGCCCCTAACATGGGTGCTAATTCAGTTCTAAATGTCTTGTAGAATTCCGATGGGAATCCGTCGCTCCCCGGAGACTTGTTCTTTTTAGCTCTACTAATTGCCTCTTCCAGTTCTTGTTCCGTAATTATTTTATTTAATTCTTCATTCTGTTCTTTCCCTATCGATGGTAGCTCTAGCTTCTCCAGATATGTTTCTATTTCCTCTTCTCCCGCTGCTTTTGGCTGTGTGTATAATTTCTCATAGTATTCTCTAAATGTCCTCTCTATTTCAGCTGGGTCCCTCAATATTTCATTAGTCTTTGTATCCCTTATTGTGTGTATCGTGTTCAACTTCTGTTGTGTCCTAATTCTCCTAGCCAACAGTCTGGTCGCTTTTGGTCCCCCTTCATAGTACGTTTGTTTCATGAACCTCGCTTTCTTTTCTATTTCCATCAATAATTCCCTATTTATCCTGGCCTTTACTTCTTTGATTTCTCCGAGCGTTTCCTGTTCTTTTGATATCTGGTGTCTCCCCTCTAGTTTCTTCAGCTTCCCTATCAGATTGTGATATGTCTCCGTTCTGGCCTTCTTCAGCATTGCTGTTTTTTCCATCAATTTCCCCCATATCACCACCTTCAGTGTGTCCCATAGAATGTTCGGGTCTACCGCCCCGTTGTCATTTTCTTCCTTATATCTGGCTATCTCCTCCTTGATCTGACTCACCACCCCTTTGTTATTTAATATTCCTACATTTAGTCTCCAAATCGTGTTCCTCCGTCTCCCTTCTAGATCTACTGTCAGATATATGGCACTGTGATCCGATATGTCCGCCACTCCTATACTGCTCTCCCGTGCCCTGTAGCTGTCCCCCGTCGTCATCAAAAAGTAGTCTATTCTCGCATATGTCACGTGTGGGTGTGAGTAATGTGTGTATTCCCTGTCCATGGCGTGCATCCCCCTCCAAACGTCTGTAATTCCCATTTCCGTCATCTGAATATTCATATATCTACTGATGGATGCTCGTCCTTTTCTAGTACTCGTGGTGTCTAGGTCGTGATTCAGTACTACGTTAAAATCTCCCGTGCATATCAATATCCCTTCTAGTTCCATCACTATCATATCAAAATGGTCTCATATAAATCCCTCTCACTCTCTGGGGGTGCATAAACATTCACTAACGTAACCATTTGGCCCTCCATTTTCCCCTTCACCAGAACAAACCTTCCCTCCTTGTCTCTTACTTCCTTGATCAATTCAAATTTGACTGTGTTTTTGATTAACGTGATTACTCCTCTCCTCGGGTTTTGTTTAAAGGAACTATAGTATGCATTTTCATATACAAATCTCTTCAGTTTCTCATGATCCTGTGCTACCAAATGTGTCTCCTGCAGAAAAATCACTTCCATCTCACTTTTTTTACATTTCAACATCACTTTGCCCCTCTTTATCGTATTATTCATTCCATTAACGTTTAACGACATCATTTTTATACCTTTAACCATTGTCATCTTTCTTCTTCTTTCGTCTGTCAGTCCCCCCCATGTCACACTCATTCCCCCCTCCGGTTGGAGCCTCCGCTCTCTTCACCGAATACATATAATGATTAACATAAATAAAAAACATAAACTTTACATAAAGTGCTCCCAAGGCGTTCGGGGGGTCCCTGTGTCCCCCCCTGTCCCCTGCTGGTGGGTGAGGGGTAATTGCTCTCCTAACGAGAGGCCCCCTCCTGACGGCTTGGGGGTTTGAAACCCTTACCCCCAATCGCTCTTCATATTTGTCCAGCTTTCTTACTGTTTTTTTTGTTGCTGTCGAGCTCCTGGTCAAAAGCGCTCTGTCCTTCCTTCTGATCAAAGACCCTCTTTTCCTGGTCCCTCTCAATGTGACTCATATGTTTCAATGTCCCTCCTTCCTCCCATACCCTGTGTGCGGTGTCTCCTGTGTACCCCTTTTTACTTTATTTTCCTCCCCTCTATTTTCTATGTGATGTCCATTTATCCCCTTAATCCCTCCCAACTGTGTTACTCACAGCGTGTGTCTATGTATTTGTTTCAGTATGTTCTGTGTCTCGCCTATCAAACCTAGTTATTAGTGCTGTCAAACGATTAAAATATTTAACTCGATTAATCGCATGATTGTCCATAGTTAACTCGCGATTAATCGCAAATTAATCGCATTTTTATTTTTAATAATTTTTTTACCTTAAACAGATCTTTTTCAAGTTCCAAGTTTTAATACTCTTATCAACATGCGAGTCAACAAATGCTTGCTTTGTGCAGCCATTTAACACAAAAGGATGACCCTCATGCATTGCAAATTTGCATCAAATTCAAAACAGAGTGATGCACAAAATAACTTAAAAGAAAATAATAATTTAAAACAATGAATAAAGTGTGCATGAAATAATAGGGAAAAGAAAACGTTAGGAACTTGTTACATTCACACACACAAGGGCTGATTAATCACACACCCCCCTCTCTCCCTCACACACACACTCTCCCAGCTCTTTTTCTCTTTTGCCCCTTCCTCATCTCTCTCACCCCCCTCTCTCTATATATCTCACACACACACACACACACACACACACTTCAGAAACAAACATAGTATCAATGAGAGCATCAATAATATACCTGAGTGAAGTCTAGTAAATTTTTTTTTTTTTTTTTTTGTTAATCTTGAGTTAAAAAAATTAGTGGCATTAATAGAATCGGGAGTTAACGCGATATTAACGCGATATATTTGACAGCCTTACTAGTTATATTTCCATTTATTTCCTCCATCAGCTTGTGTATTATGTGTCCATGTATACGTTGTGTTCATTTCTATATCCTGCCTCTACCTGGGAATGTGTGTTTATGCATATGTTATTTCAGTTTCTATATTTTGTCTCTATTTGAATAGTTTTTTCAATCTCTTGTGCGTGTACTCATCCGTTCGCCTCCTCCCGCCTCCTCTCCGTCTCTGGCCTCCTCATCCGTCTCCGTCCTCGTTCTGTCACGTTTCACCTCGGCCTTCTCCTCTCTCCTCCCTCCTCTCCCTGGTTTCGGTCTCCTGCTCTGATCCATCTGCGTGCCCCCTCCAATCTCTGCTGCAAGCTCCGCGTCTGGTCCTCCTGCCTCCTTCCTTCTCCGTCCTCCGTCATCTGCATCCCCCGTCGTCTCATCTCCCGCTCCGCTTCTCGTGCCGTCGCATACGTCGCCGCCCCTTCCTCCCAGTGAATCCTTAGCGAGGTCATGGGTGACTGGAATCTCATTCCGTTTTCTTTCAGAGTTTTCTTCAGTCCCGCGTAGGACCTGCGTGTTATTGCCACCGCTGTCGAGTAATCGTGATCAAATGATAGTCTTTTCCCTTCGATTTCAATCTTCTTGGTCCACGCGGTTCTGAGTATCAATTCCTTAATCTCAAATCTCAGAAAGTTAATAATCACCGCTCTCGGAGGTCTGTCCGGTTTCGGTCTCGGAGCCAACGCCCTGTGGGTAGAGCTGCCGCGATAACCGCATTACCGCGGTATCGCTGTTGCATCACGCTCACCGCAGAGTTAGGCTGAATACCGCGTCACCGCTGTTTTTTATCATAATAATAAAGTTGGCTTGCGGCTTGCGGCTCTGCAGATATACCCTACTCGGTTCCAAGCGACCCTATTGGGTAGAAGTGGTACCAGAAAAGTCATGTGAAACATTGCAGACCACTGACTGGTCAGAAGAGAGACGCGTCACACTTTGTAGCCTCAGTCTGAACAAAAACAGAACGCCGGCGCCGCCATCTTTACTGCCTCGCTAAGGATGCATTTCGTTCAGGATTTGTTTGCGACAGAACCAAGCAATAAACAAAAAAGAATGGATTCACTGTGTATTCTGCCTTATTTATTGATGAAACAAAACCGACATCAACCCAATTTACCACCGAGCGGAGAGTTTAGTGTCACAACAAGATCGCTGATGTGTTAAGTTTGTTGTTGTTAATACTACCGTCAGCCGATATACACGAGAGGTAACGTTAAACCCGGGTTTGCTTGGTAGAATACACAATGAGAGGTAACGTTAGCTTTGGCAGAATAGACGCAACGAGAGTCTGGTTAATGTTGTTATTGATTGATTGATTGATTGATTGAAACTGTGTTAAACTCTGGCTTGCTGCAAGCCCTCGGACATCTATGCCCACGGAGCTTTCAGTGTACACAAGCGAGCGGCCCCGCCTGCATTCCCACACGGAGACAAACGGAGTAGTACCTGGCTGCAGTGGAAAAGGAACGAAGTACCAGGTGCCTAAAGCGGGTCGAGTCGAGTAGGTACTATGCAGTGGAAAAGCGCCATTAGACTAGAGGCAGGCTATAAGAGTAGACTACTAAAAAAAAAAAAAAATGCATTCAAACTTTTTTTTTTTTTTGTGCGCACTGTGCGGTAATTACCGCGGCGGTAGGAAATATTTCGCAAATTCGTGCGGTAAGGAAAATATCAATACCGCGGCAGCTCTACCTGTGGGCCCTCTGAATCTCCAGTTTTTCCAGTCCCGTCTCCTTCAATTGCTCCTTGATAAGCTTTTCTACCTAATGGGTCACCGATTCCCCTTCGACTCCTTCTTTCAATCCCCATATTCTGATGTTATTTCTCCGTGACCTCCCCTCCATGTCCGACATCTTTGTCTCCATCTGTTCTTGTTTCTGAATCGCACATGTTAATACCTCGTGTATCTCCGTGTTCCATTCCTCCGCTTGTGCCGTCCTAGTCTGTAACTCGGTCACGTTTCTGTCCTGTTCCGCCATCTTCTCCTCCACCCTTTTGAGTTCTGTATTCATTTCACCTCTGAAGTCCTCTTGTTCCTTCCTCAATTCCTCCCGTAGCTTCCCAATATCATTCCTTATCGTGTCCGTGTTCAGTTTTATCGCCGCTGTTATGTTCTCCAGTATCCCGGCCTGCATGACCACGGCCCATCCTGGCATTCCCGTGTCTGCCTCAGCGGGACCTCCCCCTTCTTCCGCCTGTCTTTTCTCGGCTTCGCTTCGGGGACTCTGTTTCTTCAAATTCTCTTCTTCTCGTGTGTTCTCCATTTCTCTTTCCTTCACAATCGTTGTCTCTTCCTTACTTCTTGTGTGCATTTTCATTTTTAATTACTTTTCGGGTCCTTTTTTATCCGTTTTTTCGCTCATTTGACCAGGAGCTCTATCGCACGTGTGTTACCCGTCTGCTCTCATACCGGAAGTCCACATGGACTATTGTTATTGGACACAAGCCACACACATGGGCCCTCATGCACATGTATTTTATATGTTAATAAAATTGCATTTATCTATAGTTCTAATTCTGTCACTGTTTGATGTCACAAAGAAGGGTGTATCCTAAAGCTGTCTACAACATTTGTAACAGGTGATGAAAAAGTAAACAAATAATTAACTGTATTAGACATTTGTTAATGATGAATAGGCTTCACTTTAGATTAGGGCACACAATAGCATCTGCAAATGATTTATAGATGTTTTATGAATGCCTTAAAACCTGTTCCCCCTGTGCGGTCCATCGGCGGACCGCAAATGACATCTGGTCATAAATAAATATTTTTCAGAGTGTTGTATAAAAGTTTCAAACGTATTCAAGTATTAACATCATGAACATGTCACAACAGCATGTATAATGTATATTATCATCAATACGTTAGTTTAGCAATAGGTTAAAAGTGTATTTGCCCGCGTCCACCTCTTGTTTGATGTGGTCGTTTAAATAGAGAAGGCATGTGTCAGTGGAGTGGGATGTTCTGAAGCCAGATTGGAATTCGTAGATTAGATTTTTTTCCGCAAGGTATTTTTCGACCTGTTTGTATACAATTTTTTCCATGACTTTCGAGATGGAGGTTAGGATAGAAACAGGGCGGTAGTTGCCAGGGTCTAATTTACTGCCTTTTTTGTGCAGGGGTGTTACTCTCGCAATTTTGAAGTCCTTGGGGACGTGTCCCTGTTTTATGGAGAGGTTTATTATGTGTGTGATGACTGGGGTGATGGCGGCTGCTGAGTCTCTGAGGAATTTGGAGGGGATGTTGTCATGGCCAGTGGCTTTGTTAGGTTGGAGGACACTCAGTTTTCTGAGTACCTCATCTGTTGTTACCATTTCCAGTTTGAAGTCGTCTTTGTGGACCCCTAGGTTCTTGTAGTATGCTACTATGTGTTCTACCCCATACTGCCCTGAGTGGGAGGGTAGTTTGTTTACCAGTGTTGTGGCTATGTTTGTGAAGAAACTGTTTAAGTAATTGGCTACATCCAGCTTGTCTGTGATGAGCGTGTTGTCCGTCTTTATGTTTATGTTTGAGAATCTGGTTTTAAGTTTTTTACTGCAGCCTAGTTGGTTATTGAGTAATTTCCAAAGTTCACATGGTTTGTTTTTGTTTTCCTCGGTTTTGTCATTGATGAAGTTTTTTTTGCTGTTTTGATCATGGAGTTTACGTCATTTCTTAGTCTGTTTCTTTCCAGTTTGAGTTCAGTCACGTGGGCTTGGAGTTCACTGCTCGTGCTTTTGGTTAGCTTTGACTGACTTTTTTGTCTCTGGTTTTCATAGCGGTCAGTATTTCAGTGTGCATCCACGGCTCAGCGCGATTTGTTACCCTGGTGGTTCTTAGGGGGGCCATGTTGTTTAGTATTGTTGAAAATTTGTTTTTGAAACCAAGCCATGTTTCTTCAACCAGTGTACCATTGAGCTCATATGACCAGTCCAGACTCTCCAGTTCAAGGTTAAAGGCCTCGCTAGAGTAGGTTTTGAGGTCTCTAGATGTGACTGTTTTGTGACAGCCAGCCTTTTGTTTTAGCTTTTTGCGGGTACAGAATATCATATAATGATCACTTAACCCGCATGCTATAACCCCTTTATTGGAGATCTTGGACTTGTCAGAGGTCAGGATGAGGTCAATGGTAGTCTGAGTTGACTCACATACACGTGTGAGTTGGGTGATTAGCTGGCTGAGGCCGTGCAGATCACAAAACATACTGAAGGATTTGAAGACGGTTGCATCTTTTTGTTGCATATCCGTGTTCCAATCCCCAATAAGAATCTTTTCTGCATCCTCAGCTCCAGCTAAGCACGCATCCAACACATCATAAAAGCCATTTTGGCTGGACCTACAAAAGGCCTTCGACACTGTCAATCACACCATTCTGATTGACAAGCTAAAAGCAATTGGTTTTGATAGTCTATCAGTGAGCTGGATGCAATCCTACCTGGAGGGGAGAGAGCAGATGGTGGAGGTAAACGGTACCCTATCCCCCCCCTCACAGTGAGCTGTGGTGTTCCACAAGGAAGCATACTAGGTCCGCTACTGTTCCTAATTTATGCAAATGACATGTCGTCAGCTTGTGACTGCAACTTGTTCCTGTTTGCGGACGACTCAGCCCTGCTGGTCTCTGACAAGAACAAGTTACAGGTTGAAAAAACCCTCAGCTCAGAACTAGGCAAAATCTGCATATGGCTCGCTGATAACAAACTATCATTACACATGGGCAAAACAGAGTCCATTCTCTTCGGTTCAAATAACAAACTCAGCAAGACCGACGGCTTCTCAGTTACAGTGGGTGACAATATGGTCACAAGGAAAGAAGATGTAGTAAAAAAAAGTCAACCAACGAACACGATTCTTGTACCGGATCTCCTCACTGGTAAACAAGAATACCCTGAAGACTCTGGCAGGAGCACTCATTCAAGGGTACTACGACTATGCATGCACCTCATGGTACCAAAGCACATCAAAGGCACTAAAAACAAAATTACAAACATCTCAAAACAAACTGGTCAGACTACTGCTTGACCTTACTCCTAGAACCCACCTCACCCCTGCCCACTTTGACAACCTAGGATGGCTTAGAGTAGACGACAGAGTACAGCAACTTGCAATGGGCCTGGTCTACAAGATACACTACACCAGTGCTTCTCAAACTTTTTCTGTCAGGCCCCCCTTTGGCGGACCAAAATATTTTGGGCCCCCCCTCCCCCTCGCCCCAACAAAATAGTCATGAAATGGGCCATGTTTAAATTGATTGAAATAACACCAATATCGTGACCTTTCAAATTGGCCCTATATTTTGTTTTCAGAGCTGTCATGGATGAAAAGCCAGCTTCACACAGATACTGTATGTGGTGCTGAATGGTATCAACACCTTAACTGCTGCATCATGAGATACTTGGTGGGCCATGAGATGAGATACTTAGTACTCAGCACCACACTCTGAAACTAGCTCTCTAGGTGGTATCAGATGAGATTTCAAAGAGTTCTTCCAAGAGTTTGGATGGAGATGTGTCAGGAAGCTTTTTTATCCCGAGTAACTTGGTGATCCTTTTCTGTTTTATTAAATAATGATTTTCAGATTTTGAGAAATAGTATTTTCATGGAGAACAGTGCAGCTGCAACAGATAGCACTTTAGTGATAATTTTCTGTAATATTTTTTATTTATTTTTTATAAATCTCAAGGCCCCCCCTGTCATGCCTCTGCGCCCCCCCTGGGGGGCGCGCCCCCCACTTTGAGAAACACTGCACTACACGACCAAGGTACCCATGTACATGTCAAAATACTTCCCAAAGGTCAGTGAATACCACGATCACAACACCAGAGGGAGCTCCACAAATCATGTTAAACCCAGATTCGGCTCAAATAAGGGACTAAACACATTTAGCAATTATGCCACATCAATGTGGAACGCCCTACCCAAAGCTGTAAAGGAATGTGAATCACTACCCACTTTCAAAAACACTCTCAAAAAACACCTACGGGAGACTGCAATTCTAAACTGGCCCCTGTAAATGTCCTAACACAACCCCCCCAATGTACAGTAAATGACCAAGCATGGTCTTGTCAATATTCCAATGTACAGTTTTGCTTGTTCAGTTGTACAGTGTCCCCCGCCCCACTCCTCCTACCCAACCTCCCCCCCCCCCAACCTCCTCCAATGTACAGTTTCTATGTCAAATGTATATACTCTCTTTTCTGGACTCTTTTCGTATCACAAACAGTAGTGTATTTGCAAATCTGGTATGTCATAAATGTATAGATGTAGCAGTACTGTCTATCTGTATGTCATGTATGTCATATATGTTATGATGAATTGAAAATGGGGGACCCTGATGTAAACAAGACGAAAGTCTTTCTCTGGTCTGCATCCCCTTAACAATTGTATGTATTGAGCTGTACTGTACTGTACCCATTCTGCAATCTGTTAATACAATTTTCAATCAATTAAATCAATCAATCAATCATTAGATAGATTTAACTTTTCGATTTGACCAATTCTATCCGCGAGGGCGACCATTTTGGATATTTTGAACCATGGGAATTGTAGTCTTTTTGCGGCCATTTTGTAGCAGAGTTCCACAGATATGGTTCTGCGTTGAACGTTTTTAAAACTACACTTCCTGGAAGATTTTATGGGGTTCAAGGTTCAGAGTTCTGTATGAATTATTTCAATAACTGTTAATATTCGGGATAATAAGCCACAAAAGGTAACGTTTTTGACAAATATTGAAAGGCTTTCAAGTTTCTCTTCCCTATTGTTAACATGTAGGAACAATTAGATCTGAAATTAGTTTCAAAACGGTTGCACTGTGGGGAAAATAAAAAAGTACAGTAGATTACAGTAGATTTCATTATCTGTTCTTATGCACGCCTGGTGATACTAAATCCAAATTGAACTCGGGCATTTGAAAGATAATATATGTATATATATAAATGTGCGAATTGGCTATAATAAGGTCATTTATAAGCCTCCTATTCTATATTCTATAATATTTCAAATTGCATCGGTCCGGATGGGAGAATTCAGTATTGTATCTATAGAACCTTCTGTTTAATCATCTTCCCTTTATTAATTTCCTTAGATTATTTGTACACATGATCTCAAGAAGGTACTGAACGAGATCAGTGGCAGTTTCTAATGTTTGGTCATTATTAGCATGGTGTTATTCACTGTCAAAGATGCAAAGAAAAATCATAATTCATATTCTCCTTTGTTTCATCACAATTTAAGCAAGCCTAGTAACAGACACAATATTTCGGACACTGTGAATACATTCCCTGAGGTCCGTAGATGTGCCTAGATACCAAGAATATGCAAATGGACCTTGTAGAAGTGGAGCAATATTCCATTTACCTAGGTATATATTTTAGGCGGATTTTCAGAAAATAGGCTCCGGGTGGCGTGAATACTTTCCCTAAGGGTGTTACACTTCCGTGTTCGGTTTGCGCGGCCTGATTGGCCACTGACGTTTCTCTCAGCGCCCAATAGCGTTACCCCTAACAATCGTGCCTAGCTTTCAGAACTTCTCTCAGTTCCACAAGTCCGTCACATCAGCTACCTACCTGCATCAATATACTACTAACTATCAACTAACTCGCTACCGCCGTGCATCAATATACTAACTAACTAGCACATCAATATACTAACTACTACCGCCGTGCATCAATATACTGCTACCGCCGTGCATCAATATACTGCTACCGCCGTGCATAAATAACAATTAGCTGCAATTTGCATACCGCCCCAACAGGTCCACGGAGGACGCCATAGCCCATGTGCTGCACACAGCAGCATCACACCTGGACAAGAGGCAGGGGAACTATGTGAGAATGCTATTCATCGACTACAGCTCGGCATTCAATACCATAGTCCCCTCCATACTCATAGCCAAGCTCAGGGACCTGGGCTTGAACTATGACCTCTGCCAGTGGGTCTTGGACTTCCTGACTGGCAGACCCCAGGTGGTGAGAGCAGGCAACTGCACCTCCTCATCCATCACCCTCAACATAGGGGCCCCCCAGGGCTGTGTTCTGAGTCCCCTCCTCTACTCCCTGTACACACACGACTGTGTGGCTCAGCGGAGTAGCAATACAATCATCAAATTTGCTGACGACACAGTGGTGGTGGGCCTGATCTCTGCCAACGACGAGAGGGCCTACCTGGAAGAGGTCAAGGTCCTGGCGGGATGGTGCCAGGAAAACAGCCTCTCCCTGAACGTCAGCAAAACAAAGGAGATGATTGTGGACTTCAGGAGGTCGGGGGTCAAGGACTACAGCCCCCTCAGCATCGACGGGGCACCGGTTGAGAGAGTCAACAGCTTTAAGTACCTCGGAGCCTACATATCCGAGGACTTGACATGGACCACACACATTGACAGTGTTGTGAAGAAGGCACGACAACGCCTCTACTTCCTCAGGTGCCTAAGGAAGTTCCAAGTCAGTCAGAAGATCCTTAAGAACTTCTACTCATGTACAATAGAGAGCATCTTGACCGGCAACATCACCTCCTGGTTTGGGAATAGCACTGCACAAGACCGAAGCAGACTACAAAGAGTGACACGTTCAGCCGAACGCACAATTGGAGGGGGGCTCCCCACCCTCCAGAACATTTACAACAAGCGTTGCAAGGGCAAGGCTAAGAGAATCATTAAAGACTCCAGTCACCCGAACAACTGCCTCTTTGAACTGCTGCGGTCAGGCAAGCGATACCGGAGTCTCAAGGCGAGCACAGAAAGACTCAGAAGAAGCTTCTATCCCCAGGCCATCAGGCTGCTAAACGAACAATGAACACTACACAACAACAACCACCAAACGCACATAGCACACACATCCACACGCACACACTCACTTTAAACAAACACACTGTAGCACCCACTCCACACACTTTATAGCACACACCCACTTTAAACAAACACACTGTAGCACCCACTCCCCACACTTTATATTTATTGATGAAGGATTGCACTACAACTCGTACACCTTACTGTAAATTGTACCTAAATTGTACCTCATCCCATTTCTGCTTTGCACTATATAGTACTGTACATTAGTACACTGCATAGTATTGTATATTATATGGTAACTCAGAACATTGTACATATGTCTATACCGAACACTGTGACCTCATTTTCTTCTTCTAAATTACATGCTATACTATGTTATTTGATACTATCTTGTCTAGCACAGTCTCTGGAGCGTAACAGTAAGAAGCATTTTGTATGAAAGTATTCTGTACTTCTGTATGACAACTATTAAAGAAACTTGAAACTTGAAACAATACTTTATTTATATTGATGTGATGTCGATTGATATGAATAGCTAGTTACGTTAATATAGAGAGATGAAAACAATACGTTATTTATATTGATGTGATGTCGATTGGTATGAATAGCTAGTTACGTTAATATAGAGAGATCAAAACAATACGTAACTTATTTATATTGATGTGATGTCGATTGATATGAATAGCTAGTTACGTTAATATAGAGAGATGAAAACAATACGTTATTTATATTGATGTGATGTCGGACTTGGGCTGTGGAACTGAAGGACTTGGGCTGTGGAACTGAAAGCTAGGCGCGATTGTTAGGAGTCGCGGTTGGGCGCTGAGAGAAGCGTCAGTGGCCAATCAGGCCGCGCAAACCGAACACGGAAGTGTAACCCCCTTAGGGAAAGTATTCACGCCTCCGGGTGGAAGAGGTTAACAAATCATTTGTTGAACATGAACAAATAAATGGAGGTACAGTATAGTAATTTTTTCATATCCATTTTTCAAAGCATCTACAAATGTGTTACTACACATTAAACAACATAATTTAATGATGAACAAATCGATTACAAACAATGTTGATAATGAGTTATAAATAATGTAGAACTAATTTGTAAATATTATACAAATATAGTTATAAATGATCTAATAATAATTTACGAATGTATATAAATGATTTGTTCATGATTAGTCCATTATCTACAAATACCTTATAAAGGTCTTATAACTGAGTGTTATTATAAAGTGTTACCACATATGGTAATATATTTGTTTTATTTACAAAAAAACAGAAAATCAAAATCAGTGTTGTTGCTAATACATATGCTAGCCTTTTTTGTAACAATAATTTGTGATGCCATCACAAACACTGGCATTTAAAGGGTACAAATAAAAAAGTCCTGCACTAGAATGCAGGAAATTAAGTCTTTGTAACAAAATATTTCCTGGTGGGGGACCCCCAGACCCCCGCTTAAAAAGTGGCCTGACTGGGGCTATATTTTGCACTATATGTCCTGGCCTGAATGATTTCCCCAGTCCGGCCCTGGTTAAAAGCCTCCAATGCTTATTAGTGTGTGTGCGTTTGAATGTTTGCATGTTTCAACCATACATTCCCATAAAAAAAATGTATAATAATAATAATAATTAATAATCTTAAAAAAAAAATTGTACCTCCTATAATAGTCGCGGCTCTCTGACACGTTATTTCGGGGGTCGCGGCCTGAAAACGTTGGGAACCCCTGATGTATGTGACCTCTACTCAAAACATTACGGTACTCTACTCAAAACATTATGGTACTCTACTCAAAACATTACCGTACTCTACTCAAAACATATACTCTACTCAAGACAAAGTACTCATATTTTTATTTGGCCCACAAGAAGTGATATTGCTACACCTCTATTTCATATGATAAAAACTAGAAGGTGTTATGGCAAGATGGATGAAGCTGACCAGACATGTGTCAGACACAGTGACTATGTGCTTATTTTATACCGTATTTAGCAGCTTTGGCAGCAGCAGCACCATTTGGATATCCTCCAGCTCCACCCTGAGGTGCTCCATATCCACCCTGAGGCACTCTGGCTCCACCCTGTGGTACTCCAGCTCCACCCTGTGGTGCTCCATATCCACCCTGGGGCACCCCGCCACCACCAGCTCCAAGACCTGCCAACCAAGATGGTAGAACATGATCCTTAATAGGACTGATACTGATACCATTATCAGGTATATGACCAATACCAGGTGAAAAATACTTCTACTCAAAGGCAAGTCAATTACAATATCATTAACTCATTTTGGTACTCTACTAAAAACATTATGGTACTCTACTCAAAACATTATGGTACTCTACTCAAGACAAAATACTCATATTTTTATTTGGCCCTCAAGAAGTGATATTGGTACACCTCTACTTCATATGATAAAAACTAGAAGGTGCTATGACAAGATGGATGAAGCTGACCAGACATGTGTCAGACACAGTGAGTGATTATTTTATACCGTATTTAGCAGCTTTGGCAGCAGCAGCACCATTTGGATATCCTCCAGCTCCACCCTGATGTGCTCCATATCCACCCTGCGGCACTCCGGCTCCACCCTGTGGTACTCCAGCTCCACCCTGTGGTACTCCATATCCACCCTGGGGCACCCCGGCACCACCAGCTCCAAGACCTGCCAACCAAGATGGTAGAACATTATCCTTAACCTGTTAACCTTTTCTGAAAATCCGCCTAAAAATACATACCGCTGCTGTCGGGACAAAACCTCATAACTCCATTTTTTGTATTTTTTTTGTATTATATAAATCAACTCCGTAGATCATCCTCCATATGTGTGTGTGGGTTTTACAAAGTTTAAACAATGGGAAAGCATTAAACCGATCATCTGTCTAAACCTCCTAACTCTATTCACCCTCAAATCTGTGTTAGTTTTTTTCATCTGCTGAAAAGTTGGGTTTTTGGAGTTATGAGGTTTTGTCCCGACAGCAGCGATACCTAAGAAAATGGAAAATTGCTCCACTTCTACAACGTCCATTTGCATGTTCTTGTATGGACATCTATGGATCTCATGGAATGTATTCCCAGTGTCAGAAATATTGTGTCTGTTACTAGGCTTGAGTAAATTGTGATGAAACAAAAAATTATGATTTTTCTTTGCATCTTTGACAGTGAATAACACCATGCTAAAAATGACCAGACATGAAAAGCTGCCACTGAGCAAATTCAGCACCTTCTTGAGATCACATGTACAAAGAATATAAGTAGGGATATCCGATATACCGATATTGTCCAACTCTTAATTTCCAATACCGATATCAACCGATACCGATATATGCGGGGTTTCCCCCCCAAAAAAACGGAATAATTTCAGGTAATTAACATTACATATCTCTTTTTGTCTGTCTTGCGTTGCTGGTAGGGTTAGCTCGCCTAGTGCAGCTTTCAATACACAGTAACAGGAGTTGGTTGGGCTTGACGTGCCGAGACAGCTTGTACACAACCCTCAGCCTGTCTGGCCTCACGTGGTATGAGGCTGTAATCCATCACCTGGAAGACAATAGGCGTGGGAAGAGGACTAACAAGCCAACTCCAAAACCCTCCCCCAGAGATGGGGGTTGGGCGTGGGGCCAACAACCCCATCCCGTAGAAAAACAAACCGTTACAAAAACGCCGACAACAGAACAGACCTCAGCCCTGGAAGAAAAAGGATCCTCAATGAGAGGAAATATGACGCTGTGTGATGAAAGCTGTCAAGTCACAGAAGTCACAGAGTCGAAACCCCTTCTGTCAACCAGAGACATACGAATTGGAACATGGAACGTCAGGACCTTGTATGAGACCGGAAAAACCATACAAGTAGCAGCAGAAATGAGGAGATACAAACTAGACCTTTTAGGAATTAGTGAGTCACGATGGACGCAATCTGGACAACAAAGACTGCAGACAGGAGAGCTGCTACTCTACTCTGGGCATGAAGAAGACAAAGCCCCTCACACCGAGGGGGTTGGCCTTTTGCTATCAACAACAGCAAAGAAAGCACTGATTGGATGGGAGGCACATGGATCAAGAATTATAACGGCCACCTTCAGAACCAAGAAGAGGAAAAATCAAGTTGAACGTGATACAATGCTATGCACCAACCAATGACAGCGATGATGGAAAAAAGGATGATTTCTACAACAGACTACAGAGCATCCTGGAACAACAAAAAGGAAAAGACATCAGCATTCTCATGGGAGACTTCAATGCAAAGATTGGCGGAGACAACACAGGCTTCGAAAAAGTGATGGGAAAGCATGGCCTAGGAGAAATGAATGAGAATGGAGAAAGATTTGTGGACACCTGTGCCCTGAACAACCTGGTTGTCGGAGGAAGCGTCTTCCCACATAAGAGGATCCACAAGGCAACCTGGGTATCACCGGATGGAGTGACCGAGAACCAGATAGACCACTTCTGCATAACCAGCAAGTTCAGGAGATCACCACAAGACCTACGAGTAAGGCGAGGAGCAGACATAGCATCAGACCACCACCTACTAAGCGCTACGCTCAAGTTGAAACTGAAGAAACACTGGATGGAAACAACATCAAAGAAACAGATATTCAATGTCCACCTCTTAAAAGACACACAGATAAGAGAAGTGTTCACACTGAAGCTGAAGAATAGATATCAAGCCTTGCAAGATCTAATCAGTGACAAAGGAGACCAGCAAGACCAATGGGAAAGGATAAGGGAAACTCTCACAACAACATGTAAGGAAGTGATAGGAATAAAAAAGAGACACCATAAAGAGTGGATATCAGCAGAAACACTACGCAACATAGAAGAAAGGAGACAGAAAAAGGCAGAAGTTAACAACAGCAGAACAAGGGCAACCAAGGCAAAAGCCCAAAGAGAGTACACTCAGGCAAACAGAAAGGTCAAAAGAAATGCCAAGAAGGACAAGCGAAACTACATTGACAACCTGGCTAAAGAAGCAGAAAAGGCAGCAGCAAAAGGAAACATGAAGGAACTGTATGACACCACTAAGAAACTGTCCGGAAAGTTCAGCAGACCAGAACGACCAATCAAAAACAAGGAAGGAAAGACCATCACAAGACTGGACCAACAGCAAGAGGGATGGGCAGAGTATTTTGAAGAACTCCTGAATAGACCGACACCACCTAACCCCCCGGACATTCAACCTGCGGAGACTGACATAGTCATCAACTGTGGAAAGTAGGGATGTCCAATATTATCGGCCGACCGATATTATCGGCCGATATCGGCAGTAAAATGTGATATCGGAAAATATCGGTATCGGTTTAAAAACAAAAAAAAACAATAACAATATTTGTTATATATATATCCAGTGAAATTATTAGTTACCTGAAATTATTAAGTTTTTTGGACGGGGAAACCCTGCATATATCGGTATCGGTTGATATCGGTATCGGAAATTAAGAGTTGGACAATATCGGAATATCGGTATCGGTAAAAAAGCCAATATCGAGCATCCCTAGTGGAAAGCCCAGCAAGCAGGAAATCCAACAGGCCATTGCACAACTAAAGAATAGTAAGGCAGCAGGACCAGACAACATCCCTGCAGAGGCACTGAATGCAGACATAGACACCTCGGTAGAGATGCTACACCCTCTGTTTGAGAAGATCTGGGAGAAAGAGGAAGGGCCAACAGATTGGAAAGAAGGCTACTTGGTCAAAATACCTAAGAAAGGAGACCTCAGCCAATGCCACAACTACAGAGGAATCATGCTTTTATCAGTGCCAGGAAAAATCTTCAACAGAATCCTCCTCGAACGAATAAAGAAAGCGGTGGATCCGCAGCTAAGAGACCAGCAGGCAGGCTTCCGGCCCAATAGATCATGTGTGGACCAGATTGCAACCCTCCGAATCATAGTTGAGCAATCATTGGAATGGAACTCTCCACTATACATCAACTTCGTAGACTATAAGAAGGCATTTGACAGCCTCCACAGAAACACCCTCTGGAAACTGCTTCGACACTACGGCATACCAGAAAAGCTTGTCAACATCATGAGGAACTCCTATGAAGGAATGACCTGCAGAGTCATACACAGCGGACAGCTCACACGAAGCTTCCAAGTGAAGACCGGAGTAAGGCAAGGTGGTATCCTGCCCCCTTTCCTCTTCCTCCTGGCCATCGACTGGATATTGAAGACCACAACAGCACAGAGGAGAAACGGGATCCAGTGGACACTCACAACACAACTGGACGACCTAGACTTCGCAGACGACCTTGCCCTACTATCCCACAGTCGACAACAGATGCAGGAGAAGACTAACATACTGGCAGACACCTCAACACAACTAGGCCTCAACATCCACCAAGGAAAGACCAAAATACTCAAGATCAACACAAACAACAAAGACCCAGTAAACCTGGAGGGAACAGCACTTGAGGAAGTAGAATCCTTCACCTACCTAGGTAGCATCATAGATAAGAAGGGTGGCACAGAGGCAGATGTCAGAGCAAGAATCAGCAAGGCAAGGGCCTCATACATCCAACTAAAGAACATCTGGAGCTCCAAGGTAATCAGTCAGCAGACAAAGATCAGACTATTCAAATCCAACATCAAGCCAGTACTCTTATACGGATCAGAGACGTGGAGGACAACCAAGATCACAATGACTAGAGTGCAGTCATTCATCAACAGATGCCTGAGGCGGATCCTGAACATCCACTGGCCAGATACCATCAGTAACAATGATCTCTGGCAGAGAACGGGCGAACAACCAGTGGAAGAACAAATCAAGAGAAGAAAGTGGGGATGGATCGGCCACACACTAGGCAAACCAAACACCAGCACCACCAGACAGGCCCTTAGATGGAACCCCCAAGGCAAAAGGAAGAGAGGCCGGCCCAAGAACACCTGGCGCAGGGACTTGGAGACAGACATCACACAGAGCGGACTGACATGGAAACAGCTGGAAAGCAAAGCACAGGACAGAGGACCCTGGCGAACTGTTGTCGACGGCCTATGCTCCCCCAAAAGGAGCGATAGGCGTAAGTAATCTCTTTTTGTGGAATTAACACAACATTATGCATACTTTTGACAATAAATAAAATACGAATTTTTTCTTACTTGCTTGCCTGGGTAAATAAAGGTTAAATAAATCTAAAAAAAATAATACATTTTTTATTTATTTTTATTTTGAAAACCGATACCGATAATTTCCGATATTACATTTTAATGCCAATATCGGCTGATAATATTGGTAGGCCGATAATATCGGACATCCCTAAATCTAAGAAAATGAATAAAGGGAAGATGATTAAACTGACTGTTTTGTAGATACAGTATTGAATTCTGCCATCCGGACACATGCAATTTGAAATATTATTATAGAATATAGAATATCAGGCCTATAAATTACCTTATTATAGCCAACTCACACATCTATGGATCGGGCCAAATCTCCTCTTTCAAATGGCAGATTTCAATTTGGATTTAGTATCACCAGGCGTGCAGCAAAAACCGTGAATGAAATCTACTGTAAATACAGTCCGTTTTTTATTTTTGAGACAGGTCCGCCATTTTTTATCGGATTGCAATGCGGATGGTTGCTAAACGTTCACAGAAGGTAGACACAATAACTGCGCTCCAATATATGCCAATAACATTGAGTTTTGTGGTAGATAATCCCAAAAAATAAGAGAAATAAAAAAAATTTATACACAAGTAATTTGCTTGCAGGAAGCTGGCATGGGCTAAATGTAGTTTTTCGAAATTTCAACGCTCAATGAGAGCTCGGGATGACCTCTCCTCATATGACTACAAATCAAATTGCGACGCAAATTCAAAATGCCGGATATTCGCTAAATTATGAACACATTCCATGAACTAAAATCTCACTAATAACTAGGGGTGTAACGGTACGTGTATTCGTCCCGCGAATTTACGGTACGGGCGTCACAGTGCGGTACGCGCAGCCATATGAAGAATACGCCTCATACCACTAGGTGAAACTAGGGTTGCACATTTTACAAATATATGCTCAATATCTTTACTTTACTTTACACTGGCTTACATTGATCTTTAACGTTAAATATTAAGCTTGTATTGCCAAATGTAGATGATGAATAAAACATTGAAGCTTAGGCATGATGACAACGCGCACTGACACTCTGCTCTCCCCTCCTCCCCTCCCGTTTACTACAGCCTTTCGTGTCCCTAAAACAAAACCATGGATGAATTATATGTTTGTAATTGTAACACAGTAGGGTCATTACAATTTTACAGTTTTCTTTCATTTTCTTGTTCGCCCAATAATGGTAACCAATGGAAAGACACACACGCGCGCGCGCGCGCGAACACACACACTAACCTTCTCCTGCGGACTTTCTCACAGCTGATCGGAGAAGAAGAAAAAAGCACTACATACTTTTCGGACTGATCATCTGAGCTCCTCTCCAGTCAAGTCAAGTCAAGTCAAGAGTTTTATTTGTCACGGCATACAAGTATACAATGAAATACGGGTGGTCTTGCCCGCAACAATGTGCAATACAGTGGTACAACATGTAATAGAATCCAATAAAAAACAACATTGTGCAATAAACCGGTAACAGGTAACATGGTGGGACATCTCGGTATCTGTACATAGTTATTTACAGGGCATATAGGACATGCTAGGTAGCTTAGGTAGTGCAATACACTGTTACTGTTGTTATACTAATATTAAAGTGACCTTTCCTTTTTGGCCATAAGTGTGGGCGTGTGCGGCATGAGTGTGTGTCTGCTCATGTTAAAGTGTTAAAGTGGCTGCTGTTGTGTGAGCGTGCACAGCGTGCGTGTTGTGTGTGTGCTCATGTGTGCTTGTGTGTGGATAGATCAGTGTTCTGTGGCACTCAGTGTTCATTGTTCAAGGCTCTGATGGCCTGGGGGAAGAAGCTGAGCCTAAGCCTCTCTGTCCTAGTAGCTGGGGTTCGCAGGCGTCTGCCTGACCTCAGCAGCTGGAACAAGCTGTTGTTGGGGTGGTGGGGGTCTTTCATTATTCTGCAGGTTCTGGATTTGCACCTCTTGTTGTATAGAACCTGCAGGGGAGGTAGTGCAATACCCGTGGTACGCTCGGCTGAGCGCACCACTCTCTGTAGGGCCTTCTTGTCCTGTGCCGTGCTGTTTCCATACCAGGCAGTGATGTTTCCAGTCAAGATGCTCTCTACAGCTCCGGAGTAGAAGGACTGGAGTATCTTCCCCGATACTCTGAACTTCCTTAACTGTCTCAGGTGGTAGAGGCGCTGCTTCGCCTTTTTTACAACTGTGTCTGTGTGTTGACCATGTCAGATCCTCTGAGATGTGGACCCCCAGGTACTTAAAGCTGCTCACCCTGTCCACGGTAGCCCCGTTTATCATCAGTGGTGTGTGTGTCTCCTGCTGTCCTCTCCTATAATCCACGATCAGCTCCTTGGTTTTACCAATGTTCAGGAGCAGGCTGTTGTCCTGGCACCAGCGTTCCAGTACCTCAACCTCCTCCCGGTAGGCCTTCTCGTCGTTGTCCGAGATCAGCCCCACCACCACTGTGTCGTCTGCGAACTTCACTATGGAGTTGGAGCTGAACTTGGCCACACAATCGTGTGTGTAGAGTGAGTACAGCAGGGGGCTCAGAACACAGCCCTGGGGGGACCCGATGCTCAGGGTGATGGTGTTGGAGGTCTGACCCCCCACCCTGACCGCCTGGGGTCTTTCACTCAGAAAGTCCAGTACCCAGGCGCTCAGGGCGGAGCTCAGACCCAGCTCGATCAGCTTGTCCACCAGTCTGGTGGGGACTATGGTGTTGAACGCTGAGCTGTAGTCAATGAACAACAGTCTCACATAGCCCCCCTTCTGTCGGTCAAGGTGAGAGAGGGTGCTGTGCAGTACCTGGGAGACCGCGTCGTCAGTGGACCTGTTTGTCAAGTATGCAAATTGCATAGGGTCCATATCACTGGGGAGGGAGGCACAAATGTGGTCCTTGACCAGCCTCTCGAAACATTTCATGACCACAGAGGTGAGTGCCACCGGTCTGTAGTCATTGAGACATGTTGGGGAGGGTTTCTTCGGTACAGGGATGATGGTAGACATCTTGAAGCAGGCAGGGACCACTGACTCCGCCAGGGATTGATTAAATATGGCGGTGAACACCGGGGCTAGCTGGTTGGCACAGGACTTAAGTATACGTCCTGTTATACCATCTGGGCCTGCTGCTTTCCTGGTGTTCACCTGCATAAATGCTCTTCTCACACTGTGTTCCGACAACGAGAGAGCGTCCCCGCCCCCCCGCGGTTGCCCCCCCCCCCCCCCCCCCTCCACAACAGCCGGCGCACCAGTGACGTCACTAGCCGGAGAGCTAGCATCGCCACTGTCTACACCAGTGGTTCTCAAACTTTTTACACCAAGTACCACCTGAGAACGTAGCTGGCTCTCCAAGTACCACCATATGACCGGCATTAAAATACAGTCTATTCAGCTATGCACAGTTCACGCAGGAGGCAAATGTATTCCTAATACCATTATTTTGTCAGACACAGCCACAATGTACAAAGGGATAGCACTAGAACTAGCAAACGCTTCCACACAACTCATACAATGCAAGGGGCATTGAGAACATAATAACTAACATTCTCACATAGCAAGTGAGAAAATTAAGAACAACTGTATTTCAGCAAATGTACTTAATTCTCTCTCTATCTCTCTCTCTCTCTCTTCTCTCTCTCTCTCTCTCTCTCTCTCTCTCTCTCTCTCTCTCTCTCTCTCTCTCTCTCTCACACAGCAAGCAATTGTCCGTCATTCTCTCACACACACACACACACACACACACACACACACACGCGCGCACACACACACACACACACACACACACACACACACACACACACACACACACACACACACACACACACACACACACACACACACACACACACACACACACACACACACACACACACACACACACACACACACACACACAATTATTTTGTTACAAAAACTTAATTTCCTTCATTCTGGTGCAGGAACTTTTGAATTTTTACCCTTTAAATGCCAGTGTTTGTGATGGGCATCACAAATTATTGTAAAAAATAAAATAAAACACATATTCAATACATTTTTGAATGTTTACCCTTTAAATGCCAGTTTGTGTGATGGCATCACAAATTATTGTTAAAAAAACACAAAAAGTTAAATATTTACAATAGGCCTATATCAAATGCAAAGTACATTTTTCTGGGGGGGATTATTACAGTCTAGGCATGTGTCAATGATTAGCAGCAACACATATTTTGATGGATTTTTTGTAATGTCAGATTTAACACCAACTCTTTTCAGAAAAGTGGGAGTATTTCATTTTTTATCTGACATTACAAGAAATCTAAAAATAAATGGTTATGATCAGGGCTGAAGTTGAATGAAAGATTTATGACTGTTTAGACTGCATTACTCTCTGTCACAGTGATCTCCTGGTTGTTCCCCACTTAGATTATCTAACTATCGCACTGCCGCAACCAGAAACACTGGCCTGGCCTGCTTCTAAGTTCAGTGGCCTGGCTGCAAATTTTTTTTTTTTTTTTAGCTTTTTTGGAAATGTTTTCAAGTACCACCAGCAGTACCACCAGTCTGAGAACCACTGGTCTACACCAAACCGAGCGTAGAAAGAGTTGAGTTTGTACGCTCGGTTTGGTGTAGACAGTGGCGCTGCTACGGTGTTTAAATCCAAAATATTGATAAATCCTCTGCCATTGTTGTGTAACATGTCATCTGTTCTCTAGTCTTCTTCAGTCTCGGCTTCACCTTAGTTAAATCCTCTCTACAAGTGAAACTGAAACTAAGTTGTTGCATAAGTTGTTAAGGGGGCAGTAGGCAATTAATTTACTCAGTAGATGCCTGAACACAGAATGACACCAGTATCACTGACTACCACGGCAAGCCTATAGAATATTATTCTATTTAATAATAATAATTATAATAATTATTATAAATATATAATAATAATTATAAATATTTTATTTATTTTATATTTTGGTAAACAAACGTATTGTTGAAAATATACACTATGACTGCTGTTTTGACAGGATTAGGGTCTTTACTCTTGGCTACATTTGAAAAAAAATGCAACATTATGTCATACAGTCTGTAGACATGGATTTATGACGTGATGTCATTTTGGGTCCGGTACTGGACCCGTCGGACTTAAGAGGTTAATAGGACTGATACTTATACCAGTATTAGGTACATGACCAATACCAGGTGAAAAATACTTCTACTCAAAGGCAAGTCAATTACAATATCAAGAACTAATTTCGGTACTCTACTCAAAACAAGTACTCATATTTGTATTTGGCCCGCAAGAAGTGATATTGGTACACCTCTACTTCATATGATAAAAACTAGAAGATGTTATTACAAGATGGATGAAGCTGACAAGACATGTGTCAGACACAGTGACTATGTGATTATTCTATACCGTATTTAGCAGCTTTGGCAGCAGCAGCACCATTTGGATATCCTCCAGCTCCACCCTGTGTTGCTCCATATCCACCCTGAGGCACTCCGGCTCCACCCTGTGGTACTCCAGCTCCACCCTGTGTTGCTCCATATCCACCCTGAGGCACTCCGGCTCCACCCTGAGGCACCCCAGCTCCACCCTGTGGTACTCCATATCCACCCTGGGGCACCCCGCCACCACCAGCTCCAAGACCTGCCAACCAAGATGGTAGAACATGATCCTTAACAGGACTGATACTGATACCATTATCAGGTATATGACCAATACCAGGTGAAAAAGAATTATATTCGAAGGCCACAGATACCAATATGAGTACTAGCACAAAGGTATTTGATGATGATCAAGTTATGTTTATCTTACATTAGAAACATTATGGCAGTTTACTCAACTCAACAAAGTACACATATTTCTATTTGGTCAGCAAGAAGTGATATCGGTACACCTCTACTTCATATGATACAAACTAGAAGGAGTTATGACAAGATGGATGAAGCTGACCAGACTTGAGTCTGACACAGCAAAATGTCATTATTCTATACCGTATTTAGCAGCTTTGGCAGCAGCAGCACCAGCAGGATATCCTCCAGGTCCTACTCCTCCAGCTCCTAGCCCTCCAGCTCCTACTCCTCCAGCTCCTCCAGCTCCTAGCCCTCCAGCTCCTACTCCTCCAGCTCCTCCTGCTCCTGCTCCTTTGGTGGAGGACAGGATAAGGATTACAGTCACATTTTAAATGTAGCTCTTCTAGTGGAATAAGATTGCAGTTTCCTGTTATCTGTCGTGTTTCGACCAGAGGGAAGGTAGTAGAGAGAACTAGGGATGTTCGATATTGGCTTTTTTACCGATATCCGATATACCGATATTGTCCAACTCTTAATTTCCGATACCGATATCAACCGATACCGATATATGCAGGGTTTCCCCCTCCCCCAAAAACACAACAAATCTTTATGTATTTTTTTTAAAACCGATAGGCCTACCGATAATTTCCGATATTACATTTGAATGCCAATATCGGCCAATAATATCGGTAGGCCGATAATATCGGACATCCCTAGAGAGAACGTTTTCAGATTTATGCCCTATACCATCTGAAAGGTAATTCTACTCGAAGGCCACAGATACCAAGATACTGTATGAGTAGGCCTACTAGCACAACAGTATTTGATGATAATCAAATGGTCTTTATCTTTCAGTTAAATTAGAAAACTAAGTGGGAGGTTGGGAATGTATTTGATTAAAAAGTTAATAGTTCAGATTTTCAACAGAATATAGTAGTAGTAAAAAATTATCAATATCAAGAACTCATTTTGGTACGTAATCAAAACATTATGGTACTCTATTCAAAACATTATGGTACTCTACTTAAGACAAAGTACTCATTTGTACTTGGCCAGCAAGAAGTGATATCAGTACACCTCTGCTTCATATGATACAAACTAGAAGGAGTTATGACAAGATGAATGAAGCTGCCCAAACGTGTGTCAGACACCGTGACTATGTGATTATTCTATACCGTATTTAGTAGCTTTGGCAGCAGCAGCACCATTTGGATATCCTCCAGCTCCACCCTGAGGTGCTCCATATCCACCCTGAGGCACTCCGGCTCCACCCTGAGGTGCTCCATATCCACCCTGGGGCACCCCGCCACCACCAGCTCCAGGACCTGCCAACCAAGATGGTAGAACATGATCCTTAATAGGACCAATACCAGTATCAGGGATATGCCCTATACTAGGTAAAATAAATACTTCTACTTGAAGACCACAGATACCAAGATCTAGCACAACGGTATTTGTTGATAATCAAGTTATGTTTATTGTACATTAGAAAACTAAGTGGGAGGTTGGGAATGTATTTTATTAAAGTTGAGTTTGTAGGACTATAGTACAATCCCTTAGACTTACCAAGATATTACTATATGAGTACTTGATGATAATCAAGTTATGTTTATCTTACATTAGAAAACTAAATGGGAGGTTAGGGATGTATTCGATTAAAATGTAAAATAGTACAGATTATAGTAGTAGGCAGGGCGGCTGATTGGCGCAGTGGGCAAGGTGCTCGCCTCTAACGTGTGGGTTCGAGCCCAGCTCTCTGCGTTGCTACCGGCTGGCCGGTCGTTCATACTAACACAATTGGCAAGTGTTAGAGGGTGGGAAAGCTGGTGGGTGGGGATTTGACGTTGTGGACAGCGACTCCTACAGGTCGGTTTGGTGACGCCGGTGCGACGGAAGCAGGAAGTGACAGGGGCAGCGTGAGCCTCCCACGCGTTACTCCTCGCCACTGAGAGTTCGAGCTGCTGCGGTGAAAAGATGCGACAGGCTGCCTCCTCGTGTATCGGAGGGGACACGTGATGCAAGGCTTCTGTCCTCACTACAACCGACCTGTGGGAGGCATAGTCTAACAACGTTCAAGACAGGGGAGGGAAGAATTGGATATACGAAAATTGGGATGGGAGAAAAATAGAAAATGGGGAGAAAAAGTGGATAAAAAAAAAGATTATAGTAGTAGGCACAAATTGTCAATATCAATATCAAGAACTAATTTTGGTACTCAAAACATTATGGTACTTTACCAAAAACATTACGGTACTTTACTCAAAACAAAGTACTTATATTTGTATTTGGCCAGCAAGAAGTGATATTGGTACACCTCATGTTTTTTTTTTTGTAATGGGAGTGGCAATAGGGAGGTGTAGTCTGACGTCACTGGTTGTTCCACCCGTATAGGGATTTATCATTGGGAAAATGGATTATCGGCTATTGTAACAATTCTGCCGCATGGAATTTGAAAAACTTTCCACTTTTGCACAAAATGAGTTCCCTTCTATCACTAACATTATTGTTTAAGCATTTTTGGTTGAAATAAAATTTGGCGATTTTTTTTAATGATTAATTGCGAATATTTTCATGTTGATCTATAGATTGTGGATGAATAAGCACATAAATGTACACCATGCCAATGTTAATGCTTTATTTGTTTTAAACGAGACAATTTAGAAATGGGCAATGGGGAAATGCATTGGGTTGGACACGGGGTGGAACACGAAAAACGGCAATGACGTAACCACTACACCTCCCTATGGGAGTGGGTTTCTTCATTGAGCACTTATCCTTATCATTTGGGCACAAGTATATTGTGTTTTATTATTAAAATAACTATGTGCAGTTACCTCTACCTCTAACCCCCAAGCCTGAAACAACATTGCTAGCATTCCATGCATTTCCATTCAAATGGCTTGTAGTTGTTAGCAATGCATTCCCTGTTGAACCCAAGCCTAACATTGGTCTGTTAGCACAGCAAGCATTTATTTAATATGTTTGTGGCTAGTGGAACCTGTTGCTTTTAATGAATGCCACGCAGACATGCTAATAAACCACTTTAAGTGCCAACGCAGAAACATATTCCACCAGTTGTTACAAGTGCTGTTGAAGAAAAACAAACCAAAATGAAATTCCTAATTCAAAATAACACAGTATCTCTTCAATCACAAAACAATCCTTTAACAAATGTCCATTTCCCACCCACAGGGAGACGCAGTTACATTGCGATACATACAGTAGAGATGGATTCACTTAAAACTGCACTATGGAACATCCTCATGAAAACCCTCCCAACAACAATAAATTAAACACAGTAAAATACCCCATATGAGCTCTTCTGGTTGGGTTCGACCAGTACTGCGAAATCTATAAAAGGCACATTTCTAGAGTATAAAATGTGAGCGACACACATGTAAAACAGTGCCCGAAGCCACCTTGCTTGAAGACTTTTTTTGATTGCAGTTTTATCTTATCCTTCATGTTTTAACAAGGTGCAGTTACCTCTAATGACCATACGGTACAGACTTTCTATAGTGCAGGTTTATTATCTGCTAACATTATTTGATAGAGAATATATCAGACTTCTTCCGGTTGATGTTAATGTTGATTGTGAGTCCTGTGGATCACACCCCTCAATTCTCCTTTCATCCCTTTTCATATTAAACACTCTCCAATCTTCACATATTTTAAATTTATTTTTTAAACTGGCTACTCCTTTAATTACAGAGCAATTGATGCATATGTTGAATCTTTCTATCCGAACAGGAAGATTTCCTAGTGTCTGGAAATCTTCCCATGTTGCATAAAGGTGCTGTTATAGATTACTTAAATAATTACTATCCTATCTCCAAGTCACCCTGCTTAGCGAAAGTCTTGGAGTCTTTAGTGAATAATCAAGTCCTTTCTCTGAAATCACTCTGTACTCCACACCTATCTGGGTTCAGAGCCAACCATAGAATAGTATCAACCATCTCCTTAGTTGATAGTTGATTTAGTGACCTGTCAAAATCTTTTACTCTTAAAAAGATGAGCTACTATTGGTTTGGATAGAAATGCATGTGATTGGTTCCAAGATTATCTGTGTAAAGTCTGGTTATGCCCAATCTACATTTCTATCAATAACTAAAGGTGTGCCACATGGTTCAATTCTAGGTCCTGTCCTCTTCACTATTTATATTATGTTGTGTCTTTTCTGAATGGTCAAGCCCATCTGTATGCAGATGATACTGTTGTGTATTGTATTGCTGACTCTGTACAATTAGCCTTGTGAGAGTCACTGAATATAAATATCTTGGTGCGTGGCTCGATGACAAATTTACCTCCAAGTTGGGACAGAAAATTGGCTTCCTATACAGAAACAGAACCAGCTTTCCTTTAATTAGTACAGTAGGAAGAGAATTGTCAAAGCAGTTTTCTTATCAGTCAAGGACTATGGTGATGTAATTTATAGGCATGCCGCCGCCTCAACCCTTAAATACCTGGGCCCTCATTTATCAACAATTCTTAGAAAGTGTTCTATCTTTGTTCTTAAGCACATAATTTAGAATGTGTGTACGCACAAAAAAAACTGGATTTATCACACATGCGTACACAGGTCGTACGCACACCTGTCTTGATAAATATCACTCTGATCCTACGCTGCAGCTCGTGCACAGTTTTACATATTTGCATATAGCACCGCCCGTAATTAACCATATACGGTAATGGAACACCCCCATGAAATGTGGAAAAGTGGACTAAGCCGAGGGAAGCGTGTTATGGAGAAATACGTGACAGGCTGACAGACATACACGTACGGTTATGTCGGATATGATATCTATTAACTTAAAGACCATATTAACTAATAAAGACCGTGCTGGAATATGACTGCCTTTTTCCGTTTTGTTCGATTAATACTCAGGGATTAAAGTTCTCCTCAATTTTATTCCAAATCGCGACGGATTTTCCGTACATTTTCTACCTGCTGCATATGATTTCTAGAGGCATACAATCTATTTTGATGTTGGTATTGGGTAGCCTATATAAATAATAATACGAGAGCATATACAAGAACAATGAATCTCACTGCCATGTATGATGTAGCCTATACGCCATCAATACAATGATCAATACAAACATGAACTTGAATTCCATCATGTCTCTGTGCGGGAGCTCACAAGGCTGTTGTCACAATGTAAATAAGAACGTGCACTGAAACGTTACAGTATGTAGTTGGTTGATTATTTGTATGACAGTCAGTAAACCCTTGCAAAAAGTATTTATTTAATGAATTGAAAACATGCAGCATGCCTTTCCTCCCGGCAGCAACGACATTTATCAGGCAAATGCCCATCACTGAGTGGAATCCCTTTCTATTCACATAACTGCATTTGTGATGGAGCTTTGACTGCTACATGGGTGGTAGAGTAATAACAGTCTATTATTCGATCCATCTACAATATCACGATGGACCGTGCCATGTAGCCTATGTTATGTATAGCCTGCCTATGTGATCAATAAAAACACGAACTTGAATCCCATCATCATATTTATATGTTGTGTCTGTCCATGTTTATTACGTTGTTATTTCCCCCCCTATCTATGTAAAGCGACATTGGGTCTCTTGAAAGGCGCTATATAAAATGAAGCTATTATTATTATTATTGTTATTATTATTATTATTATCACGTCTGTGGGCGGAGTACACAAAAAATAAATAAATACTGTCTTTTACTTTTAGTCTCAGTGAAGTTTCAACGGAGCGAGGTAATCTATTCTAACCAACAAATTGAAGTAGAAATAACAATCTTATTTGGAAACATGACACAAAATAATAGTATGCCGCTTTTTATTTGAAACAATATTTAATCGCGTTTGGAGGTGGGTGTTCTGCGTCTGCCCCCCCGGTGCCAAACAAGCAGGCAACCTCTTGTTCGCACGTGAGCCCGTTATAATTACACTACTGTCCCTATTTTACAATGAACTATAATGAATTACGGGTCATACAGAAGTTGAACACGCCAGTGTTGGAAGTAATGCACGGAAGCTTATTTCCGCGTTGCAGACTGCAATAATTCTACCACCGGGCGCCCAGGTACGCATGCTCCGAGCTGTGCGTATATATACGCACAAAGTCAAGCACACGTTCAAGTCCCACACTTTGCTTAGAAATGATCGTACGCAGGGGTTACGCAACGTTGATAAATGAGGGCCCTGGACTCAATCTATCACTCAGCCCTCAGAAGGTTGGTTGGCTCTCTTTGTTTCTATACACACATGAGTGCATGCTTACTGTTTGCCTGTTTTACTGCAACACTACTATCACCGACATCTAAGAAGGGAGATCCCCCCCTTGAACGGCCCTTCTAAGGTTTCTCTCCTCCACACTGCCTGTGGTGCATTATTTCCTATTGCTAGGTTTTTGTGAGTTTTTCCTTACCTTCGCGTGGGGTATGTCTGGGAGTGTTGCATTCATTTAGCATTATTATTATTTTTTTACTTTATACCTTGCAAGGGCCCACATGTGGGCCCTCTTGAGGACGATTTGCCCACCGGCACTTTGGCGACCACTAGTGGCTCGGGTGTGAATATTTTGTAATACATTATATATCGAATTAAAGCCCCATTTGTTGCCTGTCGATAGCCCTTTCAGGTGACAAAATCCGTTCAGCGGTTCTCGAGTTACATGTCGATATTTGAGGTATTGCACAAATACTACTCCCGACTCTTGGGGCTCTAGTTCCGTCAATTCAATGGTTGTCGGACAAACACGTATATAATCGTTGTTTTGGCGGCCAATGAGTTAAGGTCCCCCGAGTTTGCTTTGAACATGGAATGAACTCCAACAGTCCTTAGATTCTCAATCAAGTTGTACAGGGCGTGTTTTAATTGATTTGTTATCTTGCTCTTTGCCTCGTCTTGTTATTGTTATGATTTTATATGCTGTGTGAGTTTATATGCTTTTCTTTGCTTATTTCTGTATGTACTGTACACTCAGCGTGACTGTAAATGAGAGAAACCTCAGTTGCCTTTTGAGTTTAAATAAAGGTTTAAAATTAAATCAAGGATTGCATTCCACTCGTAACCCTTGGCCAGATGTGTGAGTACACATATTGTAACAGATTAATACAGTGGAGTGTATCTAATCATACCATATTTAGCAGATTAATAAAGTGGAATGTATCTAATTATACCATATTATAACAGAATAATAAAGTGCAGTGTATCTAATTATACCATATTACAGTATATCAGATTAATAAAGTGGAGTGTATCTAATCATACCATATTTAGAAGCTTTGGTAGCAGCAGAGCAAAGAGCAGACAGACACAGTACATCATTTATTCTTTACCGTATTTAGCAGCCTTGGTGGCAGCAGCAGAAGGGTATCCTCCTAGCCCTCCAGCTGCGCCTAGCCCTCCAGCTGCGCTTAGCCCTCCAGCTCCGCCTAGCCCTCCTGCTCCTCCTAGTCCACCTTCTCCTCCTAGCCCTCCAGCTCCTCCTAGCCCGCCTGTTCCTCCTAGCCCTCCAGCTCCTCCTAGCCCACCTGCTCCTCCTAGCCCTCCAGCTCCTCCTCGCCCTCCAGTTCCTCCTAGCCCTCCAGCTCCTCCTCGCCCTCCAGCTCCTCCTAGCCCTCCAGCTCCTCCTAGCCCACCTGCTCCTCCTAGCCCACCTGCTCCTCCTAGCCCTCCAGCTCCTCCTGCAGCTCCTATGGAGGAGAAAAGATCGTGCATGTATTATCATTATTATTATTATCGTACTTTTTTTTTTAAACCGACCTGTGACGTACCCTGATGATAACCCCCCTCTTTATGTTTACTTTATCTCAGGTGCCGACCTGTGACGTACCCTGATGATAACCCCCCTCTTTATGTTTACTTTATCTCAGGTGCCGCCGGCCCTTTCCTGTAGAGAGTGCTGATTACACGATGATGACGGCAGCTGAGGGCAATCACTCATTAAGGGGCAGGTGGATAAAACCTGAGATGCTGCACACATGGCCTTTTTGTCATTTGCCACTATTGAGTGGATATCGTGTTGGTCTTTTTGCCATTACCTTTTGTGTATTGGATATTGTGTTGGCCATATTGCCACAGTAATTGTGTGGGACTGTGTGTGTTGTCCTTACGTGTGTTGCTAACCAGGGCCCTGTTCCTCGTACCTGGCTAACTGAGTTAGCCGGATAATTTTCAGGATAACTTGACTTAAGCCAGACCGTTCCGTTCCCCGATGCGCGATTGTCTAAATCACTATGGCAACAGATCAAAAAGTTTGAACCTGCTCCAGCGCAGGGTTAAGTTCAGTTAGCTGGATAACCTGCATGGCTGTAACGTCCCCCCCGGTCCTGCTGGACCAGACGGTAACTTTCCCCCCGGTTCGGCTGGACCAGGCATTGGACTTTCACAACCTACTTTCAGAAACAATACACCACTGCACAATACACCACTGCCATCTGGTGGCCTGATCCAGATGTTGCTGCTCTGTGGTCAAGCCATTCAGCTATGTTATATTATTTGCACCAATCTGTGTTTTGTACATTTGTTGTCTTTGTTGTTTGTATTGTTTCCACTGTTTTAGTGTTGTGTTCCTACGGTCTGTGTTTTGTAAATGTGTTCTAGTCTTGTGTGTCTCAGTATTGTACAATTGTTTCTAGTTTATTCCCCTGTGTTTCAGTCTTGTGTTGTTTTGTTACCACAGCTGTGTCCATTCAACAATCACCCTCTTGTCTCTAATTAGTGTTTGTATTTAAGTGTTGTCGGCCCATCATCCATTGCTGGGTCATTACTTCCTGTTACCCTTGTTTCCGTGTTGTCATTCGTGAAACTTCCCTGTATCCTGTGTTTCCTGTCATTTAAGTAAAGTTTGATTATCACTACGCCTGCTCTCTCCAAGCTCTCCGTGTTTACATCTGCATCTGGGTTCCAGTCATCATGCCATCTAAGCGTAATCGTAACACATGGCCACTCCCCTCGCAAAGAAATGCCAGCTCCCTTCCTGAAATAATTCTCAGTCTAGATCCCATTATATACCATTCTGAATTATGTTTTTGTGCTTCATTTTTCTAGAGGGGGCTTTTGAAATGTAAAATAATAGACCTAAAATTCGGACAATAAATCATATTCAGCCTATTGATTTACTTTGTCCTAAATAATGCACGTCATAGTTATACGGATATGGCGGTCGCGATCGCGACACACACTATATGGTTATTTTAATAACGGAACATTGCAAATGTGAATCCCGCTGGGATATTTTTAATGAATGAAACCTCTGATTCGTTTCATATTCTCCGCGGTTTATGTATTTGCTTAACGGAGCGCCGGATTGTGTTTCATTCAAGCATAAATTGAAACGTCTATCTGTGGATTGTGGATATGAATTACGAGGAATCTGAATCTGTGGATTGTTGAATTGTATCACTCTCACTCACACGTTATTGTGATATTGTAACTGGGTTTAAAATATGAGGAGATGCACTGTTTGATGGATTTGATGACGTGACGTGACTTGATAAATTGAATGAGCTTTTGACGTTTTGATGAATGAATTTGAGAAAATGCATTTATCTGTTCAAGCACTGTTATCTGATGATGAACATGAGGTGTCACTGGTATAAACCAAAGATTAATCAATTCAATGCATGTATGGATGATGTCCGAAACAGATTAAAACCTGATTAATAGTGAAACTGTAGGACTTCCGGTTATGGCGTTGGGCTGATAGGACGCACGACGTTTGCTCCCCGAAACTTTTGATAATTTGAAGCATTTGCACCTCGACTTTTGCTAATATCCTCCACTCTTTAAGGTACACTAAGTACCATAACTTCTTCCCGGTACCAGAATGACGGGTCGTGGTCGCAAGAACCAGAGCCAACTACTAATCCATCAACACTTTAGCCCGCAGCACGAGGAGAGATCTGCTACTAGCAAGACTCCATTGCCAACAGCGTCAGCAGCTAATGCTAACGCGGCACAGCTAACACTCGAAATGCTGGTGGGTGAACTTGATAAGCTGCGTAAAAATGTAACAGATGAACTTACTGCATCCATGAACGCCGCCTTAGCCCCACTCCAAGCCTCTCTTCAACAAATCACCGACACGGTAACTTCACACACCACCACGATGACTGCAATGGAGACGGCTCTTTCGGCACATTCAGATGATATTACCACACTGGGACGTGATGTGGCCGTGTTGAAGTCCAAACTGGAATCCACTACTCAGATAAATGAGAAGTTGCAACTAACCATCGAGGAACTGGTGTCACGCTCTAAGCGACAAAATCTCCGTGTGATCGGCATCCCAGAGGGAATGGAGGGAGAAGACCCCCGGCTCTTCATGGCAGCGCTGTTCATGGAGGTGGCGAGAGATGCGCAGCTGGACCCCAACCTGGAGTTGGACCGTGCACACCGCAGTCTGGGCCCGAAGCCGCAGCAAGGATCCCGACACTTCATTGTCCGCTTCCATAAATATACCCAAAAGGAACGGGTGCTTTTGTGGGCTAAGAAGAACCGAGACGTCGTATACAAAGGGCATTCTATCAGGATCTTTGAAGATTTCAGCGCCACACTCGCCAAGAAACGGGCCACCTTTAACAAGGTGAAATCCCAGCTCTACAAAGATGGGATACGCTTCGGCCTCGTCTATCCAGCCCGCCTTCGGGTTACCGTTAACGGACTGACTCGCATGTTCGAGACCGCGGAGGAAGCAGAGCTTTTTTAAGAGGGTATTAGCAGTAAGTGACCAATTATTAGGACTGCCCACATATCCCATTCGAATAATTATTTACAGTTTGTTTGTTTGCCTTTGTGGTAAATATTGACGTTGAATTTCATAATTAATATGTGTGAATAAATTAGAGAACCATAAATGTAAAGCCAGATGTACCTTTCAATAGCAGAGTGGACTCAGTGGCTAAACAGTCTCAACTGTCAGTTGAGACAGCTGCATCAGATAACAGCTGCAACAGTTATTTCAACCCCCACTCAAGCAATGACTAAATTAGAGAACAAACGACACCTTCTCGAACTGACTGTATGTAAATGCTGATCAGAGACAGCTGGGTTGACCACAGGGCAGACAAGTTTAGACTTGTTGAAGCATGGACACTAACTCACAAACAAAGTAATCGATTAATCAACTGTTTAGTATCAAAAGGTCTCATATGATGTCTGGTATCAGTCTTGGAAAGCACTGACTGTACTTGGATGATATTAGACATCTATAGCCATACCAAAGGGTTAAAGCGATCATGTCACACCCCCCCTCGTGAGACAAGCCAGGTCCCTTCATCTCAGCAAAAGATCACACGGACGTGGGCCACCGATGGGCCCCTTCTGTCTCTGTCCCATCAACGTCTCCACAACCCCAAGGGGGGGGCTGCCAGCGCCCACAAGGACACCCCCCACAAGAGATCAACCCCCACAAGAAGACGCTGGATTGGACCAGCCATATCTATTATTGGCTAGAAATTATAGTATATAGGAGGGCCCGAAATGATAATTCGAGAGCTCTCAGGCCGGAACCAAAGGGGGTCTGGGGGCTCCCCCACCGCTTCGAAACCACCCAGAAACAACTGTGAGCTGATTGCATTTTACGTGAGTAAAATCATGGGAAACACCAATGATTGTTTATAGATTAGAGTAATGTACAGATCCCTGATCTGTAGACCAGATTTACTCATGTATAATGTGTACAGTAAACCATGTATGTTCAAATTATGTTAACCAAGTGACTGTTTGATATGCAGTATTTAGGTTTGAGATGCAAACCTGATTGTGATATTTCTGTACAACAGACAGCTGTTAATATTCTCTGATCATCTGTTGTATGTAGAAGTCAACCTTCTATTCACCTTGGACTCCTGGCTCTGGTCAAATAAATCAGCTGAGTTGAACTACAATTCTGGTTTGTCTGGCGTACACGTTTTATTCTTCATCTGCATTAAGCCAGATGTGGAGACCAACCATTCTATCAAGTATGAATCTTTCCTCCTCCGTCCAGATAATCAATCTCATTGTATTGTACTACAATAACCTCAAATTATTGTAGAAAGTCTGTGGGATTTTACTACAGAAATGGTGCCGTGCTGCCCTACCCTTTGTGTCTCCCCCTGGAAAGGTGCGGTAGGGTCTTGTAATATGTATCATATCTGGATCTTGCTGTGTGTTGGGGACACGGGGCGAAGAGCTGGGGTGTTGCTGCGTTTGAAGTGATTAACGATGGGCTTGTTGTCTGAATGGAGGAGGGAGAGGAGCAGGATGGAGGTTGGTTGTGTACGCCACTGTTTGGGGCCCGCGGTGAATATGGCGTCTGCATGCAGGGTTGGGGGTTGCGGTGTCTTAGCTTGTGTGTCCGGAGGTATGACGATCGCGCTTGTTGTGCAGTGAACATGCAAACGTAGGCTTTTTATGTTTGTATGTTCATTCAGACACAGGAGGCCGGTCTCGGCCCAGCGGGCCACGGGGGTTAGTTAACTCGTATGGAATATACTTTATGAACTATACGGGGGAGTTGCACCAAGAAGGGTGGTGGCGCACAGACTATCTGGTCATGTTGTAAAGGAAGATAGCGTCGCATGACGGCAGGTAAAAGGCTTTTCTTGCTAGGAAGCACGGTTATTCTGTTGTATACGACAGGAGCGCGTTCTGAGTATGTAATTGCCCTAAAATTATTCTCAGGAAGAGGGCGCAGGTAAGACGAGGAGATTTGACTGTTCTGAAATGGAAGGGGAGCTGGGTCCAAGGTGCATTGTGTCCCTGCTTGTAGCCACAGAATAGGCGGGACGGGGACCGTGAGTGGGTCAGTATGGGCATAAATGCATCGGGCTAAGGGTTCTGTTACTATTTCAGAACATGTAAAGTCAAGTATGGTGAAAGGTTGTTAGACCCTGGCATGATCAGCGCAGGGGTCTGTGCGATTGCAGGATTAAAACGTAGTAATTAATGGAAGTGTAGGGTGCCGGCGTGTTCAGGGTGCGTTGTACGTTCTATGGTAGGATTATAGCACAAATTAAATGTAGATATATTTGCCGTCCTTAGGCATAGTATCCTTTTTAAGCTTGAGCGAAACCGGCCTGTTGATTAATTACGTTCGCTGTGATACAAAAACAATGATAAGTACTTAATGGTTTTGTTATGATATTTTAATGACCAACGGACATATTATGTTTGAGGCGAGTCCCTGCTGTTGGTTGGGGCTAGCTGGCTAGCTCTGTGGGAAAGTCCGCTGTGAAGCTGGGGACGTTACGATGGCGTTATGAGAGGATTGATTAAACACTGTGGCGGCGATTACAAGTAAGAGGCGGTTGAGACGCAGGGTGGCAAAATTGTGGCCGTTTTGAGGGTTATTATTAATGCGGTAACGTGGTAAATGATATTAAGGATTCGCTGCTTGGTGACGTCATGGTGTTGTGGAGAGTATGTAACGTTCGCGGTGCTATGAAGTGAGGCGGGGAAGGTAGGAGAAAGGATTCGTGTTGAACTATATGTGCGGCGTTGGTTGGTGTGAGTGTGTTAAAAATTATTTTCTGTTAGAGTGGTTGGTTATTTGAAGCTTGTGTGAATTGTTTATGCTTTGGATGGTACTGAGCGAATTGCGTGGGTGAACGGATCTTGAAAGGCACGGCTCCCGTGAGGGCCTTGAACGTCGCATTAGAGCTGGCTAAAGCTAGTTAGCTTGCATGCCGTTGTTTTGTGGCGTTTGGGGCGCGGCATATGTTACGTTTCGAGTTTTGAGAAAGATGTTGGGGAAGGGGTAAAGAAACGTGATAAATGTCGTGAGTTTATGAATATCGGGGCATGTTATTATGAATGTCGTGGCAGACCTTGGTTGTCATAGCAACGTTATAACAGCCGCATCGGTTGCCACTGCGCATGCGCGGTACAACGTGGATTGGGTCTATTCGAAGTAGTTCGCTCAGGGGATAGAGACGGGTAAGAGGATGTTCTGCATTATGTAATATGGCGGTGTTTGTATATTGTGCATTGTATTTTTGTGTAAGCAGGGGAAGCGGTAACATGTATAGGGATTGATTAGAAATATGTACAGCTCAATACACACAATTGTTGAGGGGATGCAGACCAGAGGAAGACTTTTGTCTTGTTTACATCAGGGTCCCCCAGTTTCAATTCATCAGATAGTCAGTCAGTACTGCTACAACTACATACCAGATTTGCAAATTCAGTCACCCGTGTTAAAATTGAGAGTGGCTATGGGCTGAATTTGGAAAATGGCTCTACACTAGAGTTACACAATGCTTGCAGTAAAATCAATTTATCACATGTGTAGGAAGAAAGGAGCATTTAGGACTAACCACTACAAAAGTTATGCTGAGATGGAGGATGCCTACATGTATAATAATTAGAGTTGATGGACATTTCCAGTTTTTTAATTTGTGTAATGTGTACAATTGTAAGCTTGGAATAATAATGTTGTGTTTTATGTAGCTTGAATTAAGATGCTTGTATAGAATGCAGTGATGTTGAAATGTCAGATGTTGATACTTGATATAGTTTTAATGACACCATTGATTTAAATAGGATAATGTTTATATTAGTTGCTAAATGTTTTATAGTGAAATTTGATACAAGCCCGGTTGTGAAGCAGGATAATTTATGCTTGTTTTAGGTTGTTAAATTTTTAATACACTGTTAATATGGTTAAGACATGTGTTGATGCTTGTTTTAGATTAGGAATTGATTGCAAGTGTTACCCTTTTTGGTGTTTACAGGAGGGCCTAAGGGGGGTCGTGCATACAGCTGTTGTTTACAATGGCTGTTTGTTCTTTTATGACAGGATGACGTGAGATTAGATGCAACAGGAGAGAGAGGTGAAGATGCAGGAGACAGTTGTAGAGTGAGAGAACAGTTGGCAGTTATTTTTATGACGGGGGAAATGTTGAGACAGGAAGCGTGCTAATACAGAACACAGCTGGGTGAGTGAGTGAGACAATCAGGGAGGTAGTCGTTCAATGGGATTATGACTTTTGGAGGGCTAGCTTTTTGGTTAGGGGGAATAGCGGTAGACTCTCAGGGTACTAGGACTGCTTTGAGGTTCTGTCGTTGAGGGAGAGTTCCTAGACTCTCTCTGGCAGTAGGTAGGAGTGTAGAAATTAAGTGTGAATTGTATTAGCCAGGGATGAGTGTAGCCGGATGAGAGAGTAGAAGAGATGAGCGCAAAGAGATGAGCGCAGGGGAACTAACCCATTGTCGGTCTGTGGTTGATTAACGAGTGTATGAGAGAGATATATGTTTATAATATGAATGATTACTGGAGCTCGTAATTTTGGTTGAGCTGGTACAGATGGTATTTTTTATTTAAATTTAATTTTTGTATGTATGTGTGAGATTGAGATGTCCTTTAGTGAATGATTGAGCGGGGGATGGGGGCAAGGAGGCTTTGTCTACCCATTCACACACAGGCACACACACACACACCCATTCCCATACACACACACAGACACACACACACACGCAGACACACACACACACACACACACACACACAGACACACACACACACAGACACACACAGGCACATTCACACAATTTGATCACACATGCATACACACACACAACTTAGCTTTCACTTAAGGTGAAACTAGTCTTAAAAATAACAAAATGTGTTTAAGTAGGGAGTGTATCGAACCACTTGGGTTATACCATTATCATTTGTTTCGTATCATTTGTTTTACTGAAGGAGTTTGTCTTTATTACTTTCATTTTGATTTGATTTCTGTTGAATGTTTTGTAGGGATGAGGTATTGAAGGTAAATTTTTAGATTTCTTTTCTATTTTTAATCTATGATTGTGTGGCCTGAATGGGTGTGGATGGAGACTGTAGAGAGAGAATGTGCTGGCTTAAGAGGTGTCAAAGTCACTGACATGTGTGAATGGGACGGTTGGATTTTGGAAAAACCTGGTTTTTATTTTATTTCATTGATTGACTGTTATGGTTATGAAAGCGTTAGATGTAGAGTTTTGATTTCTTTTCTTTTCTTTCTAAATAACCATTAAGGTGGTCTGCGGTTGGAGCTGGTTAATTTCATTTTGATTTGCTTTCACATCTGTGGGAATGTTTTTTTGATTATTTGCCTTTTGTTTGTTGTTTCTCTGTCATGGCCGGTGAGAGGACTGTTGGAGCGTGAGATGCATTGGGACAGATCGATGGCAGTTAAGTGGTCCCATTACGTTTTGCATAATGATTAACCATTTGGCGTCTCTTGAGAAATATTTGACATATTGTATAAGGAAAATTTGTTCTGTGTTTTTGTTCCCTTGCAGTTCAGTCGGAGAGGGAGGATGGACCATCACAAGTGGGGGGATCATGGGGAAAATGTGTAGGAATACATTTCATTAGATTATGACACGATGGTGTGACCCGTTCAGTCAGTTCCTGTGGGAGATTGTTGGATTATGAAGAGAGGTCGCTTGGGACTCTACCCCTCCTTCAATATAGCCCCAAATACAAAGGCCGGAGGTTGAGACATACCTCCAGACTGACGGAGTCGTTCGTCTGTAGATCCATGGAAATACAGTCATGGGACAGAATATGACGAGGTCCAGGCCTAAAGACAGTGGCTTCAGCTGAGGCTGGCCGACATGGGGTGGAGGGGGGGGGGGGCGAAAACGGTCGGAGACTGTGCAACCAAAGCGTTGAACAAGGGCCTCTGTGTGATTGATTGGTGTGTTGGACGGGAAGTGACTGAACGGTAACAACTGGTATAGATTATGACACAACGCAAGAGTACTAAACTAAACACATACACATAGGTAGAGTAAAAAGTAAGGTGTAGGTTATGGCCGACATGGTGACAATTTTTTTTTCCCCTTGCGTGGTGCTCCGCCCTCCCTGTCCGTCTGTGCGCAGAGGTGGTAAGGTTTATGTCCATAGGGATGTTCATAAAAGGGGGGAGAGGTGAGAAGACCAACTGAGTTGATTGTGCAAAATGTGATTGGGCGGACTTGGAAAAGGAATTAACAGGAGAGGAGAAGCAAAATGTATGAAAGAATGAAGAATAATCTCTGTGTCTCCACAGATCATGTCAACGGATACCATAATTTTAAAAAATTGTGTTTTACTTTAATGTGTAATGTTTAGATTACATTGTTTTAATTGTTTTCAACAAATAAGCCTCTGGCTGTGAGCCCAGAGGAACAAAGCCTGATGATAGTAGGTGGTAAACACTGTTTCATCAAAGGCAGAATAGGTTAATTGGGGATCTGGATGAAGGGGTCACCAGGATTCCCCGGGAGGGGGCCATAGTCAGGGGAATGTGGGGGAGAAAAGAAGAAGACAAGAAGAAACTAATTGATGATATGTACCAAAGAATAATGAAAAAGAAAGAAATGTGAGAAAAAAGAAAAAATTGAGAAAATTTTGAAAAAATGATTTTTATTATTATATTGTATGGTTAGTATGTTTAGAAAATCAAGTCAATATACAGTATGTGACAATGAGAATTGTCAAAGTGGGGAAATGTGGTAAATATTGACGTTGAATTTCATAATTAATATGTGTGAATAAATTAGAGAACCATAAATGTAAAGCCAGATGTACCTTTCAATAGCAGAGTGGACTCAGTGGCTAAACAGTCTCAACTGTCAGTTGAGACAGCTGCATCAGATAACAGCTGCAACAGTTATTTCAACCCCCACTCAAGCAATGACTAAATTAGAGAACAAACGACACCTTCTCGAACTGACTGTATGTAAATGCTGATCAGAGACAGCTGGGTTGACCACAGGGCAGACCAGTTTAGACTTGTTGAAGCATGGACACTAACTCACAAACAAAGTAATCGATTAATCAACTGTTTAGTATCAAAAGGTCTCATATGATGTCTGGTATCAGTCTTGGAAAGCACTGACTGTACTTGGATGATATTAGACATCTATAGCCATACCAAAGGGTTAAAGCGATCATGTCACACCCCCCCTCGTGAGACAAGCCAGGTCCCTTCATCTCAGCAAAAGATCACACGGACGTGGGCCACCGATGGGCCCCTTCTGTCTCTGTCCCATCAACGTCTCCACAACCCCAAGGGGGGGGCTGCCAGCGCCCACAAGGACACCCCCCACAAGAGATCAACCCCCACAAGAAGACGCTGGATTGGACCAGCCATATCTATTATTGGCTAGAAATTATAGTATATAGGAGGGCCCGAAATGATAATTCGAGAGCTCTCAGGCCGGAACCAAAGGGGGTCTGGGGGCTCCCCCACCGCTTCGAAACCACCCAGAAACAACTGTGAGCTGATTGCATTTTACGTGAGTAAAATCATGGGAAACACCAATGATTGTTTATAGATTAGAGTAATGTACAGATCCCTGATCTGTAGACCAGATTTACTCATGTATAATGTGTACAGTAAACCATGTATGTTCAAATTATGTTAACCAAGTGACTGTTTGATATGCAGTATTTAGGTTTGAGATGCAAACCTGATTGTGATATTTCTGTACAACAGACAGCTGTTAATATTCTCTGATCATCTGTTGTATGTAGAAGTCAACCTTCTATTCACCTTGGACTCCTGGCTCTGGTCAAATAAATCAGCTGAGTTGAACTACAATTCTGGTTTGTCTGGCGTACACGTTTTATTCTTCATCTGCATTAAGCCAGATGTGGAGACCAACCATTCTATCAAGTATGAATCTTTCCTCCTCCGTCCAGATAATCAATCTCATTGTATTGTACTACAATAACCTCAAATTATTGTAGAAAGTCTGTGGGATTTTACTACACCTTTTTCCCTAATTACTCATTAGGCTGTTATAAATGGTCTTTGGGAACACTACAGAGTACAGGCTTTGTTTATGGGATGTGTGATGTGAAAGGACTTGCATATCAGAAGTGTATGTTACAATATAGTATAATCATGGGGTTACAAACGTCGTCCTAACTACAGTAACTGGTTGTGCTGATTAAAACGGTACATCACGTGTCAAGTTCAGGGGGATACGGGGGGAGGGAGGGTTTGTTTGTTATTGTGTTAAACACAGACGGGTTTGATATAAAGAGGCATTACGTGCCTAGCTCAGGGGGACACGGGGCTAGGGGGGGTTTCTGTTTTTTGTTTTCTATGTTACACTCAGACAGGTTTGTGAAATTGTTTTTAATTTCTCACCTTTATATAACTACCAGCCGCTCTATTATTTTGCTATATATATCTGTGCTTATTAGCAGAAGTGTTTTTCTTTTCTTGCTTATATATGGCAGCAACTCAGAATAAGATCCAGATCGGAGGTAAAGCTGTCACGTTAGTTTCCTGAAACGTAAGAGGACTAGGCAATATCATGAAAAGGCTAAAAGTCTTCAGGCACCTTAAATCTCTGTCTGCGGACGTGATATTTTTACAGGAGACACACGTCAAAGCCACACAACAACGTAGCCTGAGGTGTAATTGGATTTCGCAGGCCTATCACTCGCCTTTCTCCTCCCATGCTCCTGGCTATCCTTTTTAAGAGAAATGTCCCATTTCAATTGACTTCTATGACTGCTGATCCTTTTGGTAGATATATTTTAGTTTCAGGCACCATTAATTCATTCCCCTTGACTTTACTTAACATCTATGGTCCAAATACTGATGACCCAAACTTTTTTAAGAACGTTTTCAACCTGCTCCCCGACACTAGTAACTCAAATGTAATAATTGGCGGTGACCTGAACTGTTATCTAGACCCATACATGGACAGACTATCTACACGCCCACCCCCAGATATCTCATCAGTTCGGGTTCTGAACAACCTGATTAAATCCAGGAACCTAGTAGATATTTGGAGGGTTCAGCACCCGACTGACAGGGATTACTCATTCTACTCTCATCCCCATAAATCCTATAGTAGAATAGACAATTTTTTATTAGACTCCCAACTAATCTCCCATGTCACCAACACAAAATACAACAACATATTGATTTCTGACCACAGCCCCCTGTCAATGTCCCTAGATCTCTCCATCCCCAAGCAAACATACTCTTGGCGTCTCAACCCCTCCTTACTTGCTGAAGGGAAGTTTGTAGAGTATATCACCACCAAATTAACATCTTTTATGGAATTTAACGACAATGGTGAAGTGTCAGACTCCACACTGTGGGAAACATTAAAGGTTGTAATTCGTGGGGATGTAATCTCATATGAATCCACTGCCAAAAGGGAGAGAGAAAGGCGACTGATTGAGATTAACAATGCTCTTCCCGCCCTCGAGACGGCATATCAGGCCTCAAAATCCCCTGAAGATTATAATAAAATATTGAAGCTAAAGTATGAATATAACTGTATATTGGGTGGTCAAATAAACACACTCCTTTTAAAACTAAGACAAAAGCAATTTGAAATGGGAGATAAGCCTGAGCGTCTCCTGGCGCGACAGCTCAAGGGTGCTCAGGCCTCTAGGTCAATCCTCTCCATCAAGTCTAAGAGTGGCGCCCTGCTGACTAACCCCAGGGAGATAAATGACCGTTTTAAGGAGTTTTACAGTGAACTTTATTCATCTAAATGTGATCCCACTCAATCTGATTTGAACGACTTCTTTGACCCTCTTGAAACACCCAAACTGAGTGATGATGCTAGAAAGGATTTAGACTGTGATTTCACATTGGGAGAAATAACTTCAACCATTAAATCATTCTCATCAGGTAAAGCAGCTGGGCCAGATGGATACAGTGCTGAATTTTACAAGAAATTCTGTGACATTCTCGCACCACTCCTCCTCAGAATGATATCCAGTTCTGAGAAGGACAGAGTCCTACCCAAAACATTATACGAAGCTAATATTGCCCTCATATTAAAAAAGGGGAAGGAGGAAGTAGACCCGGCCAGCTTCAGACCCATAGCACTCCAAAATTTCGACAGAAAGGTAATTACTATAATGCTGGCTGTTCGACTAAATAAACACCTGTCAACCATCATTCACCCTGACCAAACAGGGTTCATTCCGAATAGATTTTCCTTCTTCAATGTCAGTCGCCTCCTCAACACCATGTATGCTGGTCATAGTCGGACCAGGGGTGCTGCGATTTTATCACTTGACGCACAGAAGGCGTTCGATCAGGTTGAGTGGCCTTATATGTTTGAGTCACTGCATAGATTCGGGTTTGGTGATACATTTATATCCTGGGTAAAGCTCATATATGCCAGTCCAACATGTTCAGTTATAACCAACGGGGAGAAGTCAACCAGGTTTCCACTGCTCCGTTCTGTCCAGCAGGGTTGCCCTCTTTCGCCGGCGCTTTTCGCCGTTGCGCTCGAACCCCTTGCCCTAAAAATACGCAGTCACCCAAGTCTTGTAGGCTTGAAAGTTGGAGGCGTCGAGACACGCATCAGCTTGTATGCTGACGATGTAATATTATACCTACACAATTCAGAGATATCGATTCCCCCTCTTTTAGAATTAATTACCTCTTTCGGTGAGCTATCCGGATACACAATTAACTGGACAAAGAGTGACTTTATGCCTCTTTCTGACACCTTCACTCCCGGTTTCCTGGAAAATCTCCCATTCAAATTGGCAAAAGATCGCCTCACCTATCTTGGTCTGACCATACCCAAAGATCCTAAATTAATATTTAAATTGAACTTTGCCGACTATGTTTCAAGGCTAAAACAATGCATTGAAAATTGGAAAGTGCTACCCCTCTCCATGATAGGCCGCATAAACTCTGTCAAGATGGTTTCTCTCCCCAGATTCCTATACCTTTGTCAAAATCTTCCCATCTTTCTCACAAAGTCTTTTTTCAAGGAACTGGACTCTGTAATTCTGTCTTACATCTGGAATTATAAGAATCACAGAATCTCAAAAATGCACTTGCAAAAACCTAAATCTGAGGGAGGGCTGGCCTTGCCAGTATTTAGGCACTACTACTGGGCTGCCAATGTAAGGGCTCTGATGTACTGGCGGCAGGGGACAACAGGTGAATTGACTCCTGGGGCCCCCTTGTGGCTGAGAATGGAGGCTAATTCCCTTATTAACTCATCCTTGCCAGCTATGCTATTTGTCAAACCAGGGGTACCCGGGATCTTAAGAAGCTTGAAACTAAGTTTTGTCGTGGAAAACTCTGTCAGAATTTTAAATCAAATCAGGGGTGCTTTGAGCCTACCAGATGTTTCTATCCATGCACCAATCTGTTTTAATCACACTTTTTCGGCTCCATGGACAGACGGGGGCTACCTTGCCTGGAGTGGGAAGGGGCTAGCTTCCATTAAGGACTTATACATAGACGGTCACTTTGCATCCTTCGATCTACTAAAGAGGAAGTTTGAGTTGCCCGGCACCAACTGGCTCAGATTTTTACAAGTCAGAAATGATGTTAGATCCATAGTTCAGGCTTTCGAAGAGCTCCCAATTGAACATTCTTTCTTTGATATATTGCTGAGCCCTCCCCACTCCAAGCACCTCATCTCTAGGTTTGTGTGTCTGTTTGACAACTGTAATATGGCCTCTACTGAGAAGATTAAAGAACAATGGCAGGAGGAACTCGGTATTGATCTATCTGATATTATATGGGATAGGAGTCTATAGTACAACTTGGCTCAGTCAATAGTAGACACCAGCTGATCCAATTTAAAGTTGTGCATCGTCTCCACTACTCCAAGCATAGATTGCACAAGATCTACCCCTCTGTTTCACCTCTGTGCGACAGGTGCCAGGTATCAGAGGGTACACTTTCTCATGCCTTCTGGTTTTGCCCTTCACTAACAGGATTCTGGGCCAAAATATTTGACTGGTTCTCTAAGGCCTACAAGATAACTATACAGCCGGGGGCAGAGCTCGCCATCTTCGGCTGCTCTGAGTCCTCTCTGAGCTTTCCTACAGCTGTACAACAATCTTTGACACTGGGGACAACGGTTGCTAAAAAACAAATACTGATGGAGTGGAAGTCCTCCTCAGCACCTTCTTTCCAACTATGGATGGCGGACATGACCTCTGTCATACGGATGGAGAGACTAAGGTTCCTGAGAACCGATTCACTTAAAAGGTTTTCAAAAATCTGGGACCCGTTCTTAGCCTATCTCGATGAGGCTAGAGGCGGCAGCTGATTCGCCCGTCTGATCTCACAGTCCCCCTATGAGGGACCCCAAACACAATATTTCTCAGTCATGTATGGCTGGTAACCGTGTTGTAATAGCAAATGTAAAACATTTGTTATTATTGTTTTTTTTTCTTTAATGCATTTTTTTTACTTTCACTGTCTGAGTGTGTCTGTATGTCATGTTGGTATACTGTTTGTCATGTTTGTACAATGTTCTGAAAAATGTAAAATAAAATATATATAAAAAAAAAAAAAAAAAAGTGAAACTGTATAGCCTCCCTCCAAGCCTCTCTGACATGTTTTGATGTACATGATACCTAAGCCGAGCGCATATATCCTCATAATATAATTCGTATCAATTAGATACTCTTTGGGCTTGTTTTTATCTACTTATTCTGAAAGAGTTGAACTCATTCGATTATTCATTCCATAAAGCCTACTGCCAGCAGGCACATTTAAAGAAATATAATCTGATTGATTGTGGTAATGAGGGACTTAAAATGTGCCTATAGATTATGCATTTAACTTGTCGGCGAGGCTATAGAGCTGTACTGTATTGTACCCATTCTGCAATCTGTTAATAAAGTTTTTAATCAATCAATCAATGCCGTTAGAAAATCAGGATTTCTGCCATCGGCACCTGCTGTCTTTTCAATATCAAGTCTGGTTTGAATTAACGAGACTGAATCAGCGTTCGAGGAACAGGGAAAGCCTGGATTCAAACATCGGGTTAATTGAATCTGGATAATGGGACTTTTGATCGACTTAGTTGAACTAGGTACGGGGAATAGGGCCCAGGGCCCTCATTCATCAACGTATTCTACGCACAGATCTGTGCTTACCGTGTGCGTACGATCATTTCTAAGCAAAGAGTGGGATTCATCAATTTCGATTTGAACTTGACTCCGTGCTTACATCTACGCACAGGTCAGACCTGGCGTACCTCGCGCCCAGTGGCAGTGATGGGCAAGCTACTTGGAAAATGTAGCAAGCTACACTACAAGTTACTCTCGATTAAATATAGCTCAACTACAATGGAAGCTATCCCCAGATAAATGTAGCAAGCTACACTACAAGAACATGTCAAAAATAGCTAGCTACATCGGCACTACTTTTTTTTTTTTTTTTTTTTTACTTCATGATCAAGTTTCCATCAAACAAATAGACAGGCAAAATAAATGCTCAGTTTGATTGTTTATTATAAAACTGAAACAAGCCCTCGGTCTGGCTTTTTGTGTCATCCTTTTAACATGAACTTGTATTATGTACAACATCCAGGAAGGCAAGTTTAGCTGGGTGCAGCCTCTACAAAAGAAAAGAAAAAGACCATTTGGTTTGATACGTTTTTTTATAGTATACTTTGTTTACTTTTGATTCAGTAATGGTCTTTTTCTTTTCTATTCTATCTTTATGTATTATTTATCCCTAAACTCAGCATCTTCTGGCTGCCTGATACCCTCTCTTAGCTGAAACCTGCCCACTTTATCAACCAAAAACACACTTCTTCAATATCTGAATTTTAACTAATAATAACTGTCTTACTGCATTTTACTATTATGCTACCATGTCTATACTACCACCAACTATGCTAATATGTCTATACTACTACAGTACAGTATGTACTCAAGAGTATAACACTCAAGCTCGACACTGCTAGACAAACAATACTACTTATCCTTGGCTGCTAGATGTACCACTCCTGCTGACTTGTTGTACACAATTTGTAAGTTGCTTTGAATGAAAGCGTCAGCTAAATGACCAAATGTATTTAAATATGTAACTCACAAAACATTCCATGGCCCCAAAATCATGTGGGGACCCCCCCTGGGGGTCCTGACACACAGGTTGAGAACCACTGCTCTAGGTGATATTTTCCCTCTTAGTGTATGTACTATTTATGGTAGTTTGTTTTTTCTTTTCTCCACCCCCATAATATTGTTCATTTTCTGCCTACAGTGAAACATGTTAGTTAAATCTGTTGACAAAAAGTGCACTGACTTGTGTGCTGTTTGGGAACAGTTGACAATGTTTATGTAAAGCTTTTCATCAGCTTACCTGAATATGTGTTCTCAAGTTAGTGCTTCCTGGTTTGCCGAGCTGGAGTGGCATGTCCCGCCCTATCCTGCCTCTGATTGGCCTACCCGTAATGTTTTGGTCTAATCGTGAGTCGTCATACTCATACCTAAACCAACCAACCAATCATAGTGGGTTTTCTCTAATAGCATCCAGCTGCAGGACAGAAGAACACGACACTCTCAGGACCGAAGACACTTTTTTTTTGTGTCTGTTTCTCCGGATATGTAGCGTGTAGCGTTTTGCTGACGCTACGGCACTACTTGATTCGAAAACGAGCTGCGCTACAGAGATCGCTACTTGATTCAAAAGTAGCGACGCTACCATCACGCTACTGAAAAATGTAGTTAAGCTATGTAGCGTCGCTACTTGTAGCTAGCTACTGCCCATCACTGCCCAGTGGTAGAATATATTATTACAACAAGGAAATGAGCTTCTGTGCATAATAACACTGGCATGTTCTGTACGAACCGTAGTTCATTATAGTTCATTGTAAAATAGCAACAGTAGTGTAATTATGGTCAAAACCCTATAAATAGCATTTGGAATAATAGATCTTTCTCTCAGAATGAATGCAGCATGGTTTATATAGCGTTATCGGAATATACGGGGTGTAGGCTACTGACTGACTGCGCTCCGCGTAGCTTGATTGATTGATTGATTGAAAAGTTTATTAACAGATTGCAGAATGGGTACAGTACAGTACAGCTCAGTACATACAATTGTTAATTGGGGATGCAGACCAACTTTCGTCTTGTTTACATCAGGGTCCCCCATTTTCAATTCATCATAAATCATAAAGCTCAACTCGTTATTATTTTGCGCACAGACCGCCGAAACACGGGAACGTTTTGATTATATTTAAAAGGCTTTACGTTAAACGAAACAAGTGGAATTTCGAAGCTGTAAGCAGAATAAGTCATATGAATATAGTGTTCTTCCCCCTTTTTACTGTATAAGAAAGAATAGAAAACGCATTGCAATGACACCATGCAGATAGTGGACAGACTATATGATGGGATTCAAGTTCGCGTTTTTGTTGCTCATAGGCATGCTGTCAGAGTATGATATCTTAATCAAACATTCTAGAACATTTGTCGTCACAGATCATGTCCTAATAGAACATAGGCTATGGCATGGATCGTGATATTGTGTGGACTGTTATTATTACTGTACACCGGTACCACCCATTGTGACAACAGCCTTGTGAGTCCCGCACACAAACATGATGGAATTCAAGTTCATACTTGAAAGGCAGGCTACATCATACATGCAGTGAGATTCATTGTTCTTGTATATGCTCTCGTATTATATTGTTTATATAGGCTACCCAATACTGACATCAAAATAGATTGTAGTATGCCTCTAGAAATCATATGCAGCAGGTAGAAAATTGACGGAAGATCCATCGCGATTTGGAATAGAATTGAGGAGAACTTTAATCCCTGGGTAATCAAACAACACGGGAAAAGGCAGTCATATTCCAGCGCGGTCTTTATTAGCCGACAACAAAATAGATGCCTCTAAAAATCATATAGCCAATCGAACACAAAGGCATTCATATTACAGCACGGTTATAATGACACACAACCAACGCCAAACAGTGGTCAACGAACGGTCTTTATTAGTATTTTGAGCTGTCCAGGCAGAATTGCAGCAATGGTCTTAGGGAGCCGTTGATATCTGACATCACCGTTTACAAATCCGCCTTTTATTTATCCCATAATACGCGATAGTGTCTTCTTGGTTCGACAGCAGTGAATTCTCCGTGGAGTTTCTCGGAGTTCCGCTCGGGTCAGTCCATTATTTCACATCCCATGGGGGGTGTTTCCTCACTTTCATGACCATATATGGATAATCATGCACGAGCATTGACGGTAGAACAAAGTGGTATTCATCAACACGGAGGAGCATAGAGCCTGCGTACGCAGTGTGTGATGAATCCCGACTTCCCTGTGCGTACACTAGTTCTACATTCCGTGCTTACGTGTGGAAATAGAAATGTTCTACGCACAAAAAAAGTTGCAGGTTGCTCAGAATAAAGCGGCTCGCCTGGTACTAGGCTGTTCATACAGGACAAGTATTGGTTTTATGCATGAACATCTGGCATGGCTGATGGTTGAAGATAAAGTATCGACGAGTCTTCTAATGCTGCTGCGGAACATTATTAGCACTGGTAAGCCATCTAGCTTGGCTCAGCAGTTAGAAATTACTTCTGAGCATGGTTACAACACTAGAGGGGCTGCTTCTGGTAACATCAGAACAAAATCAGCACCAAAATCAAATTTTCTCAAACTCACTGGCATATATAGGTCAATAGCACTCTGGAATGCTCTGCCGAAAAACATCTCATCCACAATACATAATAAAATTACTTTCAAAACAAATATTAAGAGATATCTTGCAAACATGTCAAGTATGTAACTGTTATCTGTGTATTATATATATATATTTTTTTTTGTTTGACGGGAATGTTAGATTTTATAATGTGAATTTGTATATTTGTATTAATTTTTAATTTGTGTTTTGTCAAGTATGTAACTGTTATCTGTGTATTTTATCTTTTTTTTGTTTGACTGGAATGTTAGATTTTATAATGTGAATTTGTATATTTGTATTCATTTTTAATTTGTGTTTTGTTTTAATTTTTATTCGTATTCTTTGTTGTACATTTGTATTGTATTTTTTTTGTCTAGGACCCCAGGGCCCCGTTCCCCGTACCTGGATAACTGAGTTAGCCGGATAACTTTCGGGTAATTCTGACTTAAGCCGGACTTTCCGATTCCCCGTACCTGGATTTTCCAAATCACCATGACAACAGATCCAAAAGTTTGAGCCTGGTCGAAAGCAGAGTTTAAGTTCAAGTTAGCCTGAACCATCGCCACGCCCCCGCAAAAAAGTGACAGCCCGTTTCCTGAAATTATTCCCACAGTCTACGATCTGCATTATACCATTCTGAATTACGTTTTTGTGCTCCATTCTTCCAGAGGGGGCTTTTGAAATGTAAAATGGACCCAAAATGCTGATACTAAATTCACTTTGTCCTAAATAATGCACGTTATATATACCGTGGCGCTCGCTCGGTGCGATGTACACATTATGACGTGGTTATTTTAATTGAAACTGGGATTAAGATGTCTGATGAGATGCGCTGTTTGACGGATTTGAGAAATTGAATGAGCCGTTGACGTCACATTAATGAATGAGGATAAAGAAATAAAACTTAATTCAAAATAAAGAATATTCTAAACACGGGTCTCTCGTTCATTAATGTATAAACAATGAATTTATCCCATCTGGCACAGTGGCGCAGCGGTAGTGCTCAAGCCTGCCAACCCAGCGACCGGTGTTCGAAACCCCGTGTTTCCAATATAATTTTTTTGAATATAATATAAATGATTATACGCCAAAGTAGCCTGGTTTTAAGTTAAAATATTATAAATCTACATGCATTGAGGATGTCATTCTTTATATAGCTCTCAACGTGCACCAAATTGAATTATTCCTATATTGCAAAAAGAAGGAAAAGACTAGGGTTTCGAACCCCGGTCGTCTGCGTGAAAGTCAAAAGAACAACCCGTTAGACCACAGTGGAGATAAGTTAAAGATCGACTATACATCAATCAATGGGTAAGAGAGCCGTATCGTAATTCTGTATAACAGTTTAACTAATTATTTTCGCTAGCAAGATCTCATTTGATTATTCAATCCAGCAGGCAAGTTTAAAGAAATATAATCTGATTGATTGAGGTAATGAGGGACTTAAAATTAGCCTATAGATAACGCATTTAACTTGTCGGCGAGGCAATTGAGCCGTATTGCAATCTGTCAATAAAGTTTTAAATCAATTAATCAATCAATGCCGTTAGAGAATCAGGATCTCTGCCATCGATACGTGCTGGCTTTTCACCTGAAGCGGCCGCGCGCACTTAGCCTGGGTCTCAAGTCTGAATCGAGTTAACGAGACTGAATCCACCTTCGAGGAACAGGAAAATCCCGGCTTCAAACATCGGGTTAACTGAATCTGGATAATGACATCTTGATCGACTTAGTTGAACCAGGTACGAGAAACAGGGCCCGAAGACTAGAGGCTCTTTCATGAGTCTCCGCGCACTGCCTGTGGGTGATGGAGAGATACACTTTAAATGTTGACAGAGAGAGAATGGTTCCAAAGATACAGTATTTAATGTTTAAAAGATAAATGTAATGTGTCTAATGTCATGTGGGCGCAAACTCAGCTTTAAAGGGTTAAGACAAGCATAAGACAAGCTTTCTCTAGGATTTTGAAAATGTAGGGGAGACCTTGCTCGTCATGGAGCAGCTGAGATACGAGAGAAAACGCCAGCCTTTTTCTTTCTCTTCTCTCTTCTCCTCTGACTCTTTTAAAATATGATTACTACTATTACAAGAGACAGGGCAGTCCAATGGGTAGTTTATGATGGCAGCCCAACAGGTAGTTTTTGAAGGCGCACATATGGTGCACCTAGGCAGAGTGCGCTGCTCATAATATAAAATTAGTTTCCCCCAAATAATAATATTACTATGAATGAATGATTTGAATGAATGAATATCTGTGTAATAAAAATGTTGGTCATTAATATTCTGATTTGGGCTCATCTCTATAGCTCTACCCTCACTAAATTTAGAAGAACTACAATCGGCAGGTCATCTGAATTTCCTGATCAGCTTCTCACTCTGGCCAGGTAACAGAGTAACTATGAATAAAAGCTCAAGGAAAATATTTCCCCCGGGGTCACAGTAGTGCTACTAAGTCCAATATTAAGTCCTCCCACATGTCTCTATGGCAAACGGTTCATAAATTATGAAAGGGGTCATGGCTAAGCCACACCAATGAAAAAGTACTCTCTACTGAGTCCAATGATGCCTCCCACAAGTCTGTGGCCACCAAAGGCCACTTTTGTGGACCAATCAGCCAACAAAGTGAGCTATAGAGCTGTTGGTTGCAGCTACAAATATCTCCATGTCAATTTTTTTTTTTTTTTTTTTTATCTTTTTCCCCCTCCTTTTTCCTCCGATTTTCTCCCATCCCAATGTTAGTCGTTATGCCAATTCCCAATCCCCTTCCTGGTCGCTGCGCACTTACCCCCCACAGTCGGTCTGGGAGAGTGGAGGCTATCACGTGCTTCCTCCGACACACGTCCAGCCAATCAACCGCTTCTTTTCACCTGGCAGCGCGGATTCTCACTGAGAGGGCGTAGTGTGTGGAAGGATCACACTATCCCACTTAGATCCTATCCGCGCTTAGCAGGCGCCCCGACCGAACTGTAGGAGTCGCTGTTTACAACGACCCGGACCCACCCCGCCAGCTTCTCCCACCCTCTAATACTGCCAATTGTATTAGTGTGAACGGCCAGCCAAGCTGGTGACAACCCCGGAGCTGTGAGCTGGATTCGAACAGGCGCATGTCCATTATTTATAAGATAATTTAAAAGTTATCACAGTCAGCTGTTCAGGAATTATTATCATTCAATTATATTATTATTATCATCATCATCATCATCATCATCATCATCATCATCATCATCATCATCATCATCATCATCATCATCATCATTATTATTATTATTATTATTATTTTATTTTTTTATTATTATTATTATTATTATTATTATTATTATTATTATTATTATTATTATTATTATTATTATTATTATTATTATTATTATTATTATTATTATTATTATTATTATTATTATTATTATTATTATTATGTATTGCTATTATTATTATTATTATTATTATTATTATTATTATTATTATTATTATTATTATTATTATTATTATTATTATTATTATTATTATTATTATTATTATTATTATTATTATTATTTATTATCATATATTAGAATTAGACAACCTAATTTTCTAAGTTCCACGTTGGGTTTTCAATGGGTTTCATGGATGCTAGATTCATGGAAGTTGCCCGGAAAATAGAGAAACATGTAAACTTCATTCATGTAAAGACATTCCAGAGATGCTGCGTGATGCTGCCTCTGAATGTTGTCTGTATGTTTTCATACCATATTTAGCAGCTTTAGCAGCAGCAGCGGCAGCAGGGTATCCTGGGGACAGAAAAACATTGTTTTCCTGCGTTCTCATGATTCACCAGAGGTAGAGACAACAGCCAGTGAACACAAGGTTGCTGGTTCAATCCATGAACAAGGGGTCTAGCTTGAAGATTAGAGGAATCACACTTGAAGAGTTTACCACTAGGAGAATGTCCCCTCACCAAGGTGGATAATAGTAGGATTTTACTGTCTCAGGCAGGACTGAGCCAGCATACTCACAACAAGCTTACCTCCAGCTCCAACTCCTCCTGGCACCCCACCAGGTACCTCTCCTCCTGCTCCTCCTAGTCCTCCTCCTCCGAGACCTGCTCCTCCTGCTCCTATGGAGGTTACATGCACATGGCTCATAACATGCCTACAGGCCTTAACGGGTTTGTTTTGTGGGTTCCAACTTCCAAGTCATTTCTGCATTGATGCAAATCAAGGCAACCTTTTTTTTCATAATCTTTTATGAAAAGATTTAAAAAATTCAATTTTTTTTGTCGATTCACCACTGCCACAGACACAACAGATCTTTGTTGGGGGAACATTTTTCAAATGTTGGCTACACATTAAAATGCTTATTATCTTGTGGGGGAAAAAACTTCAATGTCACATGAGTTTATGCAATGTAGAAAATTATAGGAAGGAGGTACTGTATAGTATAGTTTAGATACTTTAAGGAGTTAAAGAGTTAAAATTGTAAATTGTATGTTGTATAGTAGTGTATATATGAACCAGCTTCTCATGTCTTTTTTACCATGCATATCTTGTGTCTTACCTATTTTATTTTTTCTATGCCTATTTTATTATTGTATTTTGCACAATCAATACGGGCATGACCACCCGCATTTCACTGTATGTGACAAATAAACCTCTTGATTCTTGATTCTAACCCAAGGTCTCACCGTATTTAGCAGACTTAGCAGCAGCTCTGTAGCCCGCTGTAAAATCAATTATGTCCACGTCCATGTGTTATAAATGTGTAACAAATTCATTATAAATGTGTAAGATGGTGTTTTTTTTCAGCCACTAGTAAAGAATGATGCTATCAAATGAAAGTGCAACTTTTTTGGAATTAAGTCATGTCAACTTTTTAGGAATTAAGAAAAAGGCGTTTTTGGATGGATGTATATGCATCTGTATGTTACAGTAATTCATGATCATACACAGGTACTGTACATTATCTGTCAGGTCAGATGATTAACAGGAGGTTTTGTAGATACAGTACAGAATTTTGCCATCTGGACACATGCAATTGGAAATATGAATATAGAATATCAGGCCTATAAATTACCTTATTATGGCCAAGTCATACATCTATGGATCGGGCCAAATCTCTTTCCAATGGTATAGTTCAATCTGGATTTAGTACCACTAGGCGCCCGTATCAGGGCAGCAAAGACTGTGTAAGTACAGTACATTTTTTATAATGTAAATAGCTCAGCCATTTTTCATCAGATTGAGAAGTTTTTTTCTAGATGTTCACAGAAAGGTAAATAAACTAACTATGTTCTATTTTTTTTTTTTTTTACTTTGACCAGTCAGCTGGTTCTTTTTAGCGTTTATCGCTTTTTCGTCGCATTCATACTTGGTCAAGTTCGACCGACAGAAGCAGGCTGAAAGGGTTCAGATGGGGGGGAAGACACTCTGGGAAAGGCACGGCTGCCGTCCGGGATTCGAACGCGCTCAGCCCCAGATCCGCGCGAGCGCGGTTGTCCACGGCGCTGAAATAGCACTTGCGGTACGTGGTGAGCTACTGGAGCTCCCCTAACTATGTTCTATTTTATGGGAATAACGTTCAGGTTTCTTCGACCTGTGAGATATAATCACATTGGGTCTCATTCCCGAACGGATTTACGACCAAAAATTTCCTCTTAGGCAGATTTCTGCCCATTTAAGACATATTAGGGCTGGTACTGTAGCGCGATTCCCCAAATTTTCCTGAGATCGGATTTGACCGTGGCTGAGAGCAGATTTAAGAGTGCTGAGGAGCACACTTATGATTGATTGACTAATTGAACATTTTATTAACTTGACAGACTGTGTTCTCATAGTGATTCCTTCATGCCAACGCTACAGGCCTCCTTGGAATGAATTACTTAATCATAATTAAAATAAATATGACAATATTTGTACGATAAGAAATTACGCATTTGATGTCGGAAAAATAAATAATATGGATTCATCTGATCACAGGGCAGCTGGATTAACCATATCTGAACCAGCTATTTTGGACAAATGTATAATTACTTTAATTACTCAGATATTCAAACACAATTATGCAATTATTGTGAAATGATTGAAAATAATAATTATTTAATGCCTTCTGTGGAATTTGTATTTCTTATTTGTTACATCTGTTTTAATGATTAATTATATACATTTGAAAGAATGCAGGTCAACATGCAATATATCCCATTGATTGTTTTACAATGGGACAGACCTTTGTTTGATAATAATAATAATAACTTTATTTGTATAGCACTTTTCATACAGAGGTTGCAGTTCAAAGTGCTTCACAACAGTAAAAAAATACAGGTATACGTGAACATAAAAAAATAGACAGGTAGCAAGGTATGGTAAATCATTCAGTATAAAAATAGTTTATAATGATTCTAAAAATTATAAAATAGAACGGACATACAACAGGGTATTTAACATACAACAGAGCAGTGCATCAGTAAGAAGTAAAAAGTGTGATAAAATAGATAAAATAAGATAAAATTGGCATAGAACCGACACATGAATTTGATAGGCAGTAGGCAGGGTAGGCAGGGTAAGAATAGTGCAGATAAGTCATTGAAATGCCTGAGCAAAGAGATATGTTTTAAGCTGTCTTTTGAAGATGTCTAGCGAGTTGGCTTCCCTGATGTTTTGGGGTAGTTTGTTCCACAGTTTTGGGGCATAGTTGATAAAGGCTGCATTACCGATCCTCTTTTGACTGTTTCTGGGAGCCTCTAGTAGTCCAGCAGCTGATGATCGCAGTGTTCTTGCTGGCGTGTAATTTATTAGAGTGTTGGTGATGTAGCTAGGTCCCTGTCCATTTAGAGCTTTGTATGTAAGGAGAAGGACCTTAAAGTCAATTCTAAATGTTACAGGAAGCCAGTGTAAAGCAGCTAAGACTGGACTAATGTGCTCTCTCCTTTTGGTTCTAGTTAGCAGTCGGGCTGCAGAGTTTTGGATTAGCTGAAGCCTCTCTGTGGTTTTCTTAGGGAGACCTGTGAAAAGTGCATTTGAATGCATGAATTAGCTTCTCAGCATCGTTCTGATTAATAAATGATTGTACTTTTGCTATATTTCTGAGATGGAAAAACAATGTTTTCGTTACTTTGCTAATATGAGAATTGAAGTTCAGTTCTGAATCTATGATAACCCCGAGACTAGTGACCTCAGATTTGATCCAAGGGGTTAGTCCTCCCAGGTTCTTTATTAACGTTTCTTTTTTAGTTTTGGGGCCGATAATTAGAATTTCAGTTTTGTTCTCGTTTAGTTTCAGGAAGTTCTTACTCATCCATTTATTTATTGCCAGTAAGCAGTCTGTAATGGAGCTAATCGCTGTATCATTTGGTTCAGCAGATATGTACAGTTGTGTATCATCCGCATAGCTATGGAAATCTACATTATGTTCTCTGATGATATTACCCAGCGGTAACATGTAAAGGGAAAAGAGTAAAGGACCTAAGCAACTCCCTTGTGCAACTCCATAGTTGTTATCGTATATATCATATTGATATAGCTATACCTGCATTCCTTCGAATATATCATTAATCAATTAAACTTATATTGAAATACATTATATAGCCTATACACCAACACTGAAATGACAGTGGATAAATAAATAAATATGAACTAAAGCTAATCGTGTGGAAATAGACTGCATTAATATTCCATAAGTCTTGTGTGCGCCAGTATAGCCTATGTGTCTAATGAATGAACAGTACTGTATATAGGCTTATATTATTCTAATGACTTGTTTCATTAGGATTTAGTAGATACTATATATATGCTCTGCCCTACGTACAGTATAAGTACAGTCTGTACTCATACTGTACGTAGGGCTAGTATCTACTAAATCCTAATGAAACAAGTAATTAATGGAATAATAAGCCTATACTGCGCTCATTCATTACGTGCGTAGGCTATACAGTACTGCGCGCACGCCCGCACTGTACTATATGATGACAATACAATTAATCTAATCTAATTTCGATGGGTCGCAAAATGCTTCCGCATCCATTTTCCCACGGCTGCATTCGCGTTTGAGACATGGTGCCATTCCCCCAACGCAGATATCTCAGGTGCGAACGTTTGAGACACTTAAGACATATTACCAGCGTGTTGAGGACTCAGAGTGAACTTGTCATTGATTCTGTCTCAGTCGGTTCCAAGATAAGTCTTCCAAGAGAACTCTTTGGAAAATATTGGGGAATGAGACCCAATAACGTCAGAATTGTTCGCAAAGAATATTAAGCAGCTTTCACAGAGGCTGGTGTGAGCTGGGTAGTGTAGTTTTATGCAATTTCGATGTCCATTGAAAGCCCTGGGTCTCCTCTGATTTAGGACTACAGCGCCTTCATGACGCGCTATTTCCTTGGATCTAATTCATCCGGTTTCCGCTGGGATGTGCAGAGATATTTATGAAATCATATTTTGCTAATAACACTTAAAAAAAATCATTGGTAAACAAACGTAGTTCTGAAAATATATACTTTGACTGCTATTTTGATAGGGTTCGGGTCTTTACTCTTGGCTACAAAAAAAAAGCAACATTAATTAATACGGACTGTATCTATTTATGACGTGAAATAAATTCCGGCCCGATACCGTCTGGCTTAAGAAGGGGTTAAGGGATAAGGATTGGCATAGGGATTGCTTTTTAATTTAAATTTTTATTTGCATGAGATATGTATGAAATGATGTGCAAAATAAATCTGTGTTGTTTTGCGGTGAAGTGCCCCTTTAACCGTTTTTTTCTTAGCAGTAAGGTTTGATATTCTACCTCCAGGCCCCCCTTGTCCTGGGAAGAAACCTCCTCCATTGGGTACACCACCTGCACCACCAAAACCAGCACCAGCACCACCTGCAGATGAGAGAGCATCCATCTAACAAACTCCTTTTATTTAGTTTTTATAGTTTAGAAATCTGAGTATGGTTGATAAAAGAAAGTGTGTAGTACCATATTTGGCTGCTTTAGCCTGGGCAGGTGAGATGCCGCCTGGTCCCACTCCTAGAGTAAGAGGACAGAACAGAGCCATTGGCACAGGGTTATTACGCCCTCCCTCTCCTCGAGACCAGTCGCTTCCTCCTCTCACTCCTCTCCCCCTCTTCTATCTGCTATCTGCGCTCTGTGCTTCGTGCCGTTTGTCAGACTCTACTCAAACCAACTCGATATGGATCTAATCAGCTGGTCACTTTCAGTAGTGGATCATTAAAATTCACTCTACTCAAAACCGAATTTAAATCGACGTGGTATTTTACTCAGAAGGCATTCTTCTCTTTCTGAGAGTGCCTGCCAGCCAAAACAAATTCCGGAGAGGCGACCCACCAAGGACATAACCCACAGAGCTGATAAGACTTTTACAGCTGTCGAGAAAGCAGAATGAGGCTGCCCTCTCAATCCAACCCCCGCCTGTAGCTCTGCGCCTACATGGCAGCAGAGCTACACAGTGGCTGGGGGGGGGGCACCAGGAAGCTGATGATGTCTCGCCCTCCCAATCTCCCCCCCCCTACCCCCCCCCCCGGGTGTTCCGCGCCGTTAACATGGCAGCGGTGAAACACATACGTCTGTCTCAAGACTTAGTCCTGCATGTATCAACAAATGCGCACGTTGGTGTGAATTTATGTGTGCCATTATTACTACCAACTGTAAGAATTGTGGAATATGACTATAATGAGCTGTATGTGTATGAACCAAGCATCACACTGTAATGTACCTGTACTTTATACGTGACAATAAACTACTAATATTATGTTATGCTTCCACCTTTCTGCTTTACTCGGGCTGTCCTTCACTGAAGACATTCTTAGTCAACTAATAGGAATTATAGAGTTTATCAATTAATTTCAACCACAGACACAGTCCCTCACACAGTATGCATTTCATCAGAGAGGTTAGAGCAGTGCAGTGGGCACTTAGGGCACTTAGGCAGGATGGTGGGCACCGTAGATGTAATACTGGCCACCCTTCAGTCATCAATCGGGATCAATAAAGTACTTCTATTCTATATTCTATTCTATTTACAAGACAAAATGAGAGCAACAGGGCATGTTGCATGGCATTGTTTTGTCTCAATCATGTTGTTTTCGTGCTCGTGGGAAGCCAAAATCCAATTGAAGCCAATTTAAACGACTTGATTAATCACCCAGGTAGTGGGGTTTGGGGCGGGGCAGCCTTTATATTCCACTTCAGTTGTAAACTATACCCACCAGTACCGACAGGATACCCGGGCTTGGATCCGGCACCTCCATTTCCTCCCCCTGGAAGTCCACCGCCACCACCGAAGCCGTAACCTGACACAAGGAGAAGGGAGACATCATTATGCCATGCATCACTATTAATAATCCAGTTTTTCCAAACAATGCATATGAAGGAGAAAAGCTTAGTGGTACCGAATGGAAGTTTGCCGCCACCAGGCTTTGCTCCATAGCCACCTGTGGATGAAAAAAATAAATAAAGAATTAAATTCCAACAATATGGAAAGATGACATGCGCGCAGCGCATACACACGTTAACATAATTACACATGTTGCATGTTTTTAAAACCACATAATCTAAAAAAATATATATATGTCTAAAAGAGGACCATTTGACAACGATTATCTGGCACATTGTCCGTCTTTCAAATTACAACCTAACTGCAATTTGGAGTTGGCTCATCAAATCGTTAAATTACCTAATTGCTCAAGCTGCTTGTTTCAGGACATGACACCACATAATTGTGTTCTATTACATCCCAGCAATAAATGTTAACACATTAAAGGAGTCATTGAGTCTAAAGCAATGGCCAAGGTTTGAACCAAGTACAGCAGGTCGTACTGTAACTGAAGAAGGGTTAGTTGTTTTTAGCTTGTTTGTTTTTATCTTATTTGAGAGTGTCTACAGTATGTATTGGCATGTGTTGGTGCTTTGCTGCAAAATTCTGTTTCAGTTTTCAGTTTCAGTTCATGTATCTATTCTATTTGAATAATGTACATTGATTAACATTTCTGTAAATGTGCCAGTTTTAGCCAGCCGGCAAATCTCTCAACTGCAGTCCCTGAGCAAGATGTTCCTAGAAACCAGTAAACTGAACTGAAGCCATTTTTTCATCAACATAATTTCATGGAGCTGTAATTAACACAACACTAGGATTCAATGTCCCCAATGACATCACTGGTGGACTGAATACAAAACTGTTTTGAGTTTTTGGATGTGTGTGAGATTATGTGTGAAATAAATCTGCCTTGTTTTTCTGTGAATAAGGAAGAGAATAAAAAGGGACAGTACAGTATGTGTCAGTAGTGTCAAACCAACCAGCTCTAAACTACTGAATAGTAGACATGACACCCTTTCCCTTAAGAACCACAGCAATACAAATGTGGATATTATTTGATGTATCATCCGTGGGAACTGTGGCATCTTGAAGAGAACAGGTGTGATGGCAAAGCTTACTATTTCGCAGAAGATATCACAATTTAGCAGCAGGTCCTTGTCAAGCCGTGAAGCAGGAACTTATCACATGAAAGTTGTATAGAAGAGGTAATTGTTTGGGATCCAAGGCAGCAAAATTCAGGTCCATTATTCAACCTTGATGCAGGTGTTTCATGTTACTTCATGTTAAGCTTTTTTTTTTATAAATGTTTTATTTTAAGCAATTTTATCAGTGATAAAGTATGTCACAAATCATTATAAGGTATAATATGTAATGCCGTCAAACATTGACCTCCAGGCAAAAGAGATTGCACTGTTTTGAGGAGGAGGGGTTGTTATTGTCTCAGCCTCTGAGGTCTGACACATCAGACCAAAACTAAACAGTGCAGTACCAAGAGGGGCTAGTGCCTAGATGTTGCTGTTTGGCGGCATTACAGATTATACCTTTAATCATTTGTGACGTCATGAGTTATGAGCATCATGTAACTAGACCTAGGTTGCCAATTGTATTTACGACTTATTTAGCTGTTAAGTGCAACTTTGTGATCATGTGATGGCAAACTGGGAAATCTCCAACTTGACAAGGACAGGTTTAACGCACCATCATTCCCCTCTACATTCTTTACAAAGCAGCCGTTCTGATTTTGAGGCCATTCCAAAATGGACAAATTAAATGGACTATATTAATGCAGTTCTGTGGCCCCAAAAAGAGATCCCTCTTGTTGATTTGCAACGGCATCTAACAATGAACCCACCATACATAACCTTTGGGGGATACCCATAGAATCGCCCGTTGGTCAGGCCATAAGGCACGTACGACTGTGTGTAGACTGGAGGAAAAGTGACTGCAGCATCAATAACAGACATCAAGTTGAAACAAAACAGTGTTCATTAAAAAACCTGGTCCTCAAAGTGAGGTCTGGGGACCTGAATAAAAGTTGTATATCACAATGACAGAATGCATGATTGTTCTGATCATAGGTTTCACTCTGTCGTCTGTTATCTCCCCACATACAGTGGATACAGTAGACAACATTTAAATGTAAAAGTCTTAGATGGGGGACCCTGTGACAAACTCGTATCAAATGGGGGTCTGTAGTCCAATTTGTGTCAGTTTGAGTGTCCTTAACATGAAAATGTTGGGTAATCACTGCTCTAGGATACAGTGGCTGGAATAAGCAAACGTATTGTTGCAGTTCAGACTTAAGTTACATACCTTGTACTTTGGGCGTTTTCAGTGGGTATCCGTGGAAGACACCAGGCTGCATCGGTCCACCGTATCCACGACCTCCTGCATTACAACAAGCAAGGAAGCAATGAGCCCTCATCAGCAAAGACCAACAACGCTCATCAGACTGAAAACACCCATCAGCCAAAACTGATAACCCTTATCAGCCAAGACTGACAACCCTCATCAGCCAAGACTGACAAGACTACAAGGATACTCAAGGTATGCATGCACCGATATCTTTTTTGAGGATGATAACGTTCCCGCTACCCATATCAGCCGATATCAATTGTTGAAGACAGGCCTATCTTCAGATAATGCAGAAGTATCATGACTGTTGGGGGGGGGGGGGTTACATCACCCGTAACAAATGAAGGACATAGATACATAAATTAAAGGAGAAATTCACTGAAATCTATCTTCTTTAAACAAAAGTCCTTGTCAGTGTTATTCTTTTCTTCACTTGGCAGGTGCATTAAGCAAAACTCTACCAGTATGAAAGTCACAAAAAGGACAATTCTTCAATCAGACAAATATCGTCTAAAATGTAATGGGGCCGATACAGATTATCTTTTTTTTTTAAATATGTATTGGTGCTTCCCTGTCAACAATTTAAGGGTTTCATTTGAAAATGCTACATCCATTCTGAATGACCAGTATGATTGTTGCTAAATATTCCCAGAATACAGATAATTGCATGCTTGAAAATAATATTATTGTAAGAAAAAAGTCAGATAAGGCTGCTAATAACTTCTATGTTATTCAATAAGGTGTTTCACTTTCACCTTGTCAACCAGGGACGCATTCAAATTGATACTGGATTGAGGCTCGGTGCGGCACGGTGGTGTAGTGGTTAACACTGTCGCCTCACAGCAAGAAGGTCCAGGGTTCGATTCCCGCTTGGGGACCAGGTTTCCATGATGCCAGGTACCCAGGTGGGGTATCTCCCAGGCCTTTCTGTGTGGAGTTTGCATGTTCTCCCCGTGCTCGCAAGGGTTTCCCCCCGATAAGATAAACCCAATGGAAAAATATGCACACAGATCGCTAACGCTGTGGCGTCCTTGACGAAGACGGACAGGAGCACTTGGATTGGTCCCCGGGGCGCGGCTCACATTGACGCCCTATCTGCTCCCGGCTGCCCATGGGGGGAAAGACAACGGGATGGGAAAAGTGCAGAGAGACATTTCATCTGCGACTCAGTGCATGTGTGTGTGTGTTCCTGTGGGTCGCCCATCTCGCGTGTGTGTGTTAAAACTGCATGACAAATAAAGACTTCTAGTCTAACAATTATGAGGCTAAAATTAGATATTGGTATTGGAAAATAGAAGGATGTTAGATCTCTCTAATGGAGAAATAATTATTATAAATCAACCAGTTGTGCAATGACCCCAAACAGTCTATACACTGGAGAGAGTGTTCTGTGTTCAGAAATACTGACCGAACTGTCCTGGGACACAGGAATAACATTGTGTGAATTCTTAAAATGGGTGACATTCCCCTTTAATGCATATGACTCAGAGTCTGTGTCAGCGGTGAAACGGTAGCATGTGTGCATTTCTAGTGCCAAACTGTTTCCAAAGAATAGATACCAAATGTATCCAATTGTGATTATCCCATTTTGGAATAAAACTCTTCATAATGAATTGGAATTATACATTAATAGTATTTTTACTATTCTATAAAAGTATATAACAGAAACCTACCAGCTCCTGGTCCTCCCTCTCCACCACCCGGCACTGTGGAACATAAATCAGAACCAGAAACACTTTATTCACCAAATACCATGACTGTTGTCAACAACAACTTACTAAGCACACTCCTCTTAACTCTTCCTCTGCCACGCTGGGAACGGGATATGGCTATGTGCTGCCATGCATTAAACCAATGGAGTCAGTCACCTTGTTTGCAGGGCTATAACTATATTCTATATTATAGCTATGGATGCAATACTATGGCCCATTTGACATCGAGTATCTATCGTTCAAGATGTGAAAAAGAAAAAAAAATTCCATCCATACATTCCCGTTTTATACCGTGGTGAATATAAGTATGGTTTTAGAGCGGTTTAGGGTCATTTCTGGGAGGCTAGTAATAGCCCGCGACGTATATTATACTTAATCCATTGGCATTTCGTCCCTATACACCAGGGGTAGGCAACCCTAGGCACGCGGGGGCATTTGCATAGGCACAGGGGGCAGCAGTATAAAAAAAAAAAAAAAAAAAAAAAAGTATATAATTTTTTATTTTTTTTTGCTATGAAATATTATAGTGAAATATTTTGCACTGTTGTCGCATTTATCTTGTTGAAATCCTCCCACAGGTTCTTTTTACTACCACATATTTAATTGAGACCCTTTATTTGTTTATTATTTCAATTTAGCTGGAAATACATTGCTATATCATTCAGTAACATTTGCAGAGCCATATAACAAAAACATTATTACGGTCACCATTGTGACCAGTGGGATTAATCAAAATTTTTTATTATTTATTTTTCTATTTCATTGAACATTGCACATGTTAAAAGCAATTTTTTTTACTCAGAATGTGAGTATTACCAAGTCAACTTGTGTTCTTAAAACAATGACAATAAACATAGTTTTATTAGGTTGAAATAATGTGGTTGTGTACTTATTTTTCTGTTAACTTATTATGGATTGAAAACTGAAAACCTTAATGCACAGTAACTGAACTCAATATTTTTAAGTTCTGGTAACTTATTATTTATTTTTTGACAGTGTAGTCTTGCGATCAATCAAAACGTATTTACACGATATACCTCACATTCACCCTCCATTCACATCCTGGCGTTCTCCTGGTGTTCTCCATTAGGCCTGTAGGTGGAGCTATGACAGCACACGTACAGTACACACACCGATGGTGTGTGATGTGTCCAAAAATGAATGGGCAAATGTGAGTGAAATAGTCGCACTGTATGCAGCTGTTTGTCTGCATTGCATTCCCCCCCCCCCCCCCCCCAACTCAGATTTAGGGTTGATACAACCATCATAATAATATTGTTAATAATAACAATAACAATAATGATGTAATAATGTAAAAATTATCATTAGAAATACCTGATTATGAGAATTTTTTTTTACGATTCATGGAATATTGTTGAGGCACACTAGTTACAACTATATTTCAAACAGGCACTCCATGTCAAAAAGGTTGCTGACCCCTGCTATACACGCTACAATAAAAAATTCAAATTCATATGATCGGTATTATGTTCCATCATGAATGCATGAAAGGGGGGGGGGCGTTTCTGATGAATTGATTGTCAATAACGGCATTCGTTAGTACAACAACATACGCTGATCAGGGCGATGGCTATGAAAACAAGGCACAATCAAGCTGAAATTGACGTTAAATTGCTCTTACCTGTGGCCGGTGGGATTCCAAAAAGAATATTCCAATTATTTGATTGCCATCTGGTAGATCGTATGTCCATTTTGCCCACGACATAACCCACCACAGCATAATGAATCGGGGGTCCCGAAAACGATTCAATGCGATCGGGTGAAGCCCTTGGTTCAGGTTACTAGAAAAGTCCGCCCGGAACAATATAATCGACGCACAGCCCCATTACCAGAGTCTCAAAGGAAGTGCAACACCGGCCGCATCCCACCAGGCGGCGGTATTGGACTTTTGCAATCTCAGACTCATTCCCTATGGTAACACCAGGCTCCCTGGATGGATAATGAATGGAAATAGCGAATAAAAGAAGTGTACTCGTTGTTGGCGTTCAACGTTTGGCGGCCAATAACGAGTTTAATCGTTGTTGGCAGAGAAAGAGTTAACTCATTCAGCGCCGGAGGCCTAGAGCAGGGGTTCCCAAACTTTTCAGGCCGCGACCCAAAAAAAAACGTGTCAGAGAGCCGCGACCCCAACTATTATAGGAGGTTAAAACATTTTTTTGTATTAATTTTTTTTTATAAATGGAAATGTATGGTTGAAACATGCAAACGTTCAAACGCACACACACTAATAAGCATTGGAGGCTTTTAACCAGGGCCGGACTGGGGAAATCATTCAGGCCAGGAAATATAGTGCAACATATAGCCCCAGTCAGGCCACTTTTTAAGCAGGGGGTCCCCCACCAGGAATTTCTTTGTTACAAAGACTTAATTTCCTGCATTCTGGTGCAAGAATTTTTTTATTTGTACCCTTTAAATGCCAGTTTTTGTGATGGCATCACAAATTATTGTTAAAAAACAGGCTAGCATATGTATGATTAGCAACAACACAGATTTGTATGGATTTTCAGTTTTTTTGTAATTGATAAATACAATATTTTATTCAACTTCAGCCCTGATCATAACACCACATATTCATTTTATAATTCTAACCCTTTAAATGCCAGTGTGTGTGATGGCATATATTTGCAATATATCAAATCACATGCGGCTCCCTTTGTGTGTGTGTGAGAGCAAGAGAGAGAGAGAGAGAGAGAGATAGTTCTCCAACTTGTGTGAGTTGCAGTGATCTCCTGGTTGTTCCCCACCTAGGTTATCTAACTATTGCGCTGGTGCAACTAGAAACACTGGCCTGGCCTGCTTCTAAGTTCAGTGGCCTGACTGCATAAAAACAAAAAAACAAAAACAAACGTTTTTTTTTCGAAATTTTTTATTTTAATTTAAATTTTTTAATCATCTGGCGACCCCCCCGTGGCGGCTCGCGACCCACCTGTGGGAACCCCTGGCCTAGAGCATCTTAGTTCCTCGCCAATGCTCTAGTCTAAAAGATAGGAATAAGTGGCTGTGTTTGCAGGGCTATATATATATTCTATATTATAGCTATGGATACAATACTATGGCCCATTTGACATCAACTATCTATCGTTCAATATGTGAAAAAGAATACATTTTTTCATCAATACGTTGGCGTGTTATACCGTGGTGAATATAAGTATAGTTTTAGAGTGATCCTGTCTAATCCCAGAAAACTACGATATGCAGCAAAACGTGAATTTCACTAAAAGAGTTGCCGTTTCTCGCCTGGACACGCTACTATTTCCAAATGAAATGTATATAATAGGTATTATGTTTCATCATGAATGCATGAAAGGGGGGGGGGGGGAGGGGGGGGCGTTTTTTGACGCTTTGATCGTCACCAACGGCATACGTTGTGGAGTAACGTTAGACACACACGTTGTGATCGAGGTGAAATCATGGTTGGATCAAAGCAGGATTGATATAATTTAGTCCTTCTACCACGCAATACAATAAAATTGTTTCACGGTCCGAAATGCCATCTGGTCATACCAATAATAATAATAATAATAATAATAATAATAATAATAATAATAATAATAATAATAATAATAATAATAATAATAATAATAATAACAAAGTTTCCCTCTGGTTGGTGTTAGCTTTAGTGCTAGCCGCTAGCTAACGTTGTCATAATCTAGATATGTGGTGTCGTCAGCTGGATAACGTTGACTTCGTTTGCAAATTTTAACGTTCGCTATGGCAGACGAGCAGGGCCGGATTAACGACGGCCGCGGCCTGTGGGCCTTTAGTGACGAGGGCCCCCACATTTTTTTTTTTTTTTTTTTTTATAATAATAATAATGCAATAAAAGTCTGAAAATGAAGGGATTATGTCCATGAGTGTCATTTTTAGAAATTAAGGCCTGCATCTTATATAAGCCTCTCTAATAAAGGCCTGGTGCTCTTTGCAGCTGAGGTAAATAGAAGACCCGTCCTATATTTGAGGATTTACGGTAAATCAAGATGTTCAATTATCTTAAGGTACAATACCTGAAATGAAAATGTGTGTGTGTGTGTGTCCAGCCAACCAGGTAACATGGCAGAAAAAAGAAAGAATACAGACATCGGAGCATTTTTCAGTACACCAAAACGCAAAGTAAGAACCCTGGTAGCCTAATAGCTCAAAGACTTAAAGGGCGGGCTCCACAAATAATGGATTGCACGGTGTTAATTGCACCCTTACTTACAATTCATTATGAATTGTAAATGGGGGACCCTGATGTAAACAAAACAAAAGTCTTTCTCTGGTCTGCATTCCCTTAACAATTGTGTGTATTGAGCCGTACTATATTGTACCCATTCTGCAATATGTTAATAACATTTTTTATCAATCAATAACAGATTGCAGAATGGGTACAATACAGTACGGCTCAATACACACAATTGTTAAGGGGATCCAGACCAGAGAAAGACTTTCGTCTTGTTTACATCAGGGTTCCCCATTTTCAATTCATAATGAAATAGAAATGTAGAAATGTTTCATAATGATGTTCAGTGTATTCATAAGTGTATTGCTCTCCTTAATGTAGAATGCTATGGTGACTGTACAGACTCAGGAAGGAGAGAAAGAGACCCAAGAGTTACAGGTAATGGAAATATCAGACAGTCAGCTTAAAGTGTAGGATAACATAACAAATTAAGACACAAATACTTGGATTATATATCCCCCCCTCTCTCCCTTTCTTTACAGAGTAGCATAAAGATTGTGTATTCAAACCGGTTCAGTGTATTCATAAGTGTATTGCTCTCCTTAATGTAGAATGATATGGTGACTGTGCAGACTCAGGGAGGAGACAGAGAAGGAGAGAAAGAGACCCAAGAGTTACAGGTAATGGAAATATCAGACAGCTTAAAGTGTAGGATAACATAACAAATTAAGACACAAAATAGGCTATATTTACAGCAGACCCTGTTATTGTTCCTTGTTGGTATTTTTTCTCTCTTTCTTATTAAAAACTTGGCCTATTTGAAAGGAGATTGATTTAATAAAAATAAAAGAGAGAAAAATCAATATACAGTATATATACAGTATATATATATATATTAATATATTATTATTATTATTATTATAGTAATTGGCTATCATACTGCAATATAAACTGAGTTTTATAGTGAAAAGAGCAGCTTTATTAGTCAAGATTGAAGGCTCTATATTGCAGGAAATTGCACGTACAGGTTCATTAAATGAAAAAAATATCTGCCGTGGAGGGGGTCGTGCCGGACACCCTCCAAACCACCCCTTGCCTGTCAAAAAAATTAATCAATTTTTTTTTAAAAAAATTATAAAAAAAAAAAAAAAAAAAATGCACCCCCACTTTCAACTATAACTAGGCGGCCATGTAACACATATACAAACATGAAAGAAACAGTTACATGATACAATACACTAGGTATGAGCAGGCTAAACACCTTTTTCGTTGGTAAATCTATCCCATAATTTCCTACCTACAACTCCTATATTTTGTGTAGACGTACTTGATGTGATGGGCGCTACGTTACATTTGAATCATGTGTTTGTTCCTAATGTGTGCTCAGTATATTGCGGTATGTGATGATGACATGAGGGTAATAATTATTTGTATTTTCAGGCTGTATCTCTGCCTATACAGCCTGAAAATACAAATAATTATTACCCTCATGTAGCATACACGTCGGCCCACATACTACATACATACTGAGCGCACATTAGCCAGCCAGCAACTGCGTTCACAGGAATGAGGAAAGGTCCAACCACATCAAGTACGTCTACACAGAATATAGGACTATTAAATTGTAGGTCAGAAATTATGGAATAGATTTAACAACAAAAAAGGTGTTTAGCCATACCTTAAAAGCGTGGGGCAGCACGAATTCCTTGGCTCTGCTGATGTACATAACATGTATGTAGCTTCCATTCAAACAGACAGGAACAAACGTGAAGTCTCACTCACGTGAGACTCCCTCTACATACTCTGGCAATACCTGGCCAGGGTACTCCTGGGTCCTAGTGTCCCCCAGGTTACACTATATGTTATGTGTGCACATGTATTTTATATGTTAATAAAATTGCATTTATCTATAATCCTAATTCTGTCACAAAGAAGGGTGGATCCAAAAGCTGTCTACAACATTTGTAACAGGTGATGAAAAAGTCAACAAATAATTAACTGTATTAGACATTAAGTTAATGATGAATAGTCTTCACTTTAGATTAGGGTACACAATACCATCTGCAAATGATTTATAGATCTTTTAAGATTGTTTTACAAATCATTTGTTGAACATGAACAAATAAATGAAGGTACAGTATAGTAGTTTTTTCTAGGGCTGTCAGTTTATCGCGTTAATTAGATAAATTAATTACACAGCAAATTATCACGTTATGAAAGTTAACAAAAAATAAATAAAAAATTATAAATATATTTTGTATCTCATTCATTCCATAAGAACGTAGAATACACATTTACAGACTTTTTTTTAATATGGTCCATTTGCATGTTCTTGGTATCTGATTCTAGGGACATCTATGGATCTCAGGGAATGTAGGCCTATTCCCAGTGTCAGAAATACTGTGGGCTAGATCCACAAAGAATGGATTGCACGGAGCAAGTTGCACCCTTACTTACAATTCATTATGAATTGAAAATGGGGGACCCTGATGTAAACAAGACGAAAGTCTTTCTCTGGTCTGCATCCCCTTAACAATTGTGTGTATTGAGCTGTACTGTATTGTACCCATTCTGCAATCTGTTAATAAAATTTTCATTCAATCAATCACCGTGCAGATTGATTGATTGAATGAACATTTTATTAACAGATTGCAGAATGGGTACAATACAGTACGGCTGAATACACACAATTGTTAAGGGGATGCAGACCAGAGAATCATTTCCTCGAGTGCTCCTATCGCTTCCCTAAATTAATAATGAAGTATTGTAGATATAATTGCAGGACTTACATGATTTGGGATTGAGGCCATTGCCAGTCGCTACGCCAGGCAGAACACCACGCCCACCAAACCCTGTCAATATGAGAGAAGACATGAGGGGAGCATGAGACATAACCACTCCATTTAATCTACAGAACATTACATCGACAAGCACCTTTGTGTTAAAAGAGAATGCCACCATTTTAAGAATCCACATGTTCTTCCTGTGCCCCAGGACAGTTCAGTCGGTATGTTCTTCCTGTGCCCCAGGACAGTTCGGTCAGTTCAGTCAGTATATTCTTCCTGTGCCCTAGGACAGTTCGTTCAGTATGTTCTTCCTGTGCTCCAGGACAGTTTGGTCACTCAGTATGTTCTTCTTGTGCTCCAGGACAGTTTGGTCACTCAGTATGTTCTCCTTGGCCTGTATAATGGCAAAATTCCTTTTATTGATGCAATTGAGAGGATGTATGGTGTAGAGACTCACCTTGTCCTGGCACCACTCCACCTTGGTAAAGTCCGGGGACAGCCACACCTGTCATAGTAAGGCATTAATTAATTAATTAATTATGAATTATTATATGATTTCTTAGAATAATATGTCTCAGTATATATTAATGTGACCTGTGTAGGAAGCCGATAAAATAAACTACAGAGGTGCATGTTAGTCCTATGATCTAACTCACTGCCAAATCCCAAAACTAGACCGCTAAAACTCAAATTTGTGATGTCATCAAGTATAAAGTCTGAAGCTGCTCCATAGACAATGAATGGGAAAATATGTTATAGATGACTGAGAACACCGAGGGGAATGTCCTTCCCCTGAACATTATTTGGGTACAGTTTCAGAACTGAGAACACTATTAGAGAATAAAGCTTATTTGGGTATAAAATAGAAAACAAACATTCTGTGGGTCCACACAGTCTCCCATTCATTGTCTATGAGCAGCAGCTCCAGGCATTAAACCTGATGACATCACAAGTTGAAGACTTACTTCTCTGGTTTCTGGCTTTGGGAGAGGGTAACTCATGTCCACACACATATTAATAGAGCGTTCATAGGCCATGGAAATAGCATATTGGAGTTCAGATTATAGGATTTGTTCCCCCAGTGCTTGACCTCGAATAGAAAGATGTTTTTGCAAAGCCTGAGATGGCTGATGAGGCGTTATTGTGTAATGGAGCTGTTCCAGACTGTACGTATGTCTGAGTACTCCCAGGGTAGGGGTTAGAATAGAGGCTTGCTTTGGGTGTGAGACGTCTGCTGGATTATAGTGTGATTGATTAGAGAGATTAGTAAAACACTCAATCACAATATCCCACATTGTGTAATGAGGATTTATCTCTTAACATATGTCTCTGAGTGAGGGCGGCTGGGTGGTGCAGTGGGCAAGGCGCTCGCCACTAACGCAGGAGATGCTGGTATCGAGCCCAGCTCTCGGCGTTGCTTCCGGCTTGGCCGGCCGTCATACTAAAATGTCTATGCAAACCCGGGGGGCTGGGAGGGGGGTTAAGAAGCGGCCTGGGCGCGTGAATACTTTGGGCAGCCGAAGAGTGCTTCCGCGTTGCCGCGATTGGCCAGCGCCCTCCTTCGTGAATACCAGCTCTACCCTCGTTTACCCTACGCCGCGCATGCGCATGAGGCTCCCCCCCAGGTGCTCGTTTGCGTGCTACGCCGCGCATGCGCATGAGGCTCCCCCAGGTTAATACGCCGCCCTGGTTAATCACAGAACACGCCATATTAGCAACGCTGGTAATCGCCCTGGTTAATCACAGAACACGCCATATTAGCAACGCTGCATCAGATAATACCTAATACGGTATATATACCTGCATATATATACTATATACTCTAAACGGTATATATACCCGCATATATATACTCTCTTTTTTTACATGAAACAAGACAAACAATACACTCTCTCAGGGTGCAGTTCTCTCTCTCAGGGCGCAGTTCCCTCTCTCAGGGTGCAGTTCCCTCTCTCAGGGTGCAGTTCTCTCTCAGGGTGCAGTTCTCTCTCTCAGGAATTTGTAAATAGGAGAAAAAGGAGTTTTTCATTGTTCAAGAGTGGATATATGTTGCAGAACATGCCTGTTAATTACCTTTTAAATATCTGTTATGTGGTTAGGGTATGTATGTTTTTTAAATAAATGCCCAGTGCTTTGTCACCACCTGTCAATCTGTTCTGTTATTCTATGCATAGCAAAACCTATTAATATTACCTATGTGTTGGCGGAATCGCGTCAATGTAGTGACGACAAAACCTATTAACCTATGTGTTGATGGGAATCACGTCAATGTAGTGACAAATGCATAAAGTGCTTTGTCACCACCTGTCAATCTGTTCTATTATTCTATGCATAGCAAAACCTATTAATATGACCTATGTGTTGGCGGAATCGCGTCAATGTAGTGACGACAAAACCTATTAACCTATGTGTTGATGGGAATCACGTCAATGTAGTGACGAATGCATAATTTAATTATTATTCTAAGTATTGCTATTATTATTATGCATAGCTAAACCTATTAATATGACCTATGTGTTGGCGGAATCGCGTCAATGTAGTGACGACAAAACCTATTAACCTATGTGTTGATGGGAATCACGTCAATGTAGTGACAAATGCATAAAGTTCTTTGTCACCACCTGTCAATCTGTTCTATTATTCTATGCATAGCTAAACCTATTAATATTACCTATGTGTTGGCGGAATCGCGTCAATGTAGTGACGACAAAACCTATTAATATTACCTATGTGTTGATGGGAATCACGTCAATGTAGTGACGAATGCATAATTTACACTTGTGCCAAATTGCGTGCGTTTGTCTAAGTATTATTACTCTAAGTATTGCTATTATTATTATGCATAGCAAAACCTATTAATATTACCTATGTGTTGGCGGAATCGCGTCAATGTAGTGACGACAAAACCTATTAACCTATGTGTTGATGGGAATCACGTCAATGTAGTGACAAATGCATAAAGTGCTTTGTCACCACCTGTCAATCTGTTCTATTATTCTATGCATAGCAAAACCTATTAATATGACCTATGTGTTGGCGGAATCGCGTCAATGTAGTGACGACAAAACCTATTAACCTATGTGTTGATGGGAATCACGTCAATGTAGTGACGAATGCATAATTTAATTATTATTCTAAGTATTGCTATTATTATTATGCATAGCTAAACCTATTAATATGACCTATGTGTTGGCGGAATCGCGTCAATGTAGTGACGACAAAACCTATTAACCTATGTGTTGATGGGAATCACGTCAATGTAGTGACAAATGCATAAAGTTCTTTGTCACCACCTGTCAATCTGTTCTATTATTCTATGCATAGCTAAACCTATTAATATTACCTATGTGTTGGCGGAATCGCGTCAATGTAGTGACGACAAAACCTATTAATATTACCTATGTGTTGATGGGAATCACGTCAATGTAGTGACGAATGCATAATTTACACTTGTGCCAAATTGCGTGCGTTTGTCTAAGTATTATTACTCTAAGTATTGCTATTATTATTATGCATAGCAAAACCTATTAATATTACCTATGTGTTGGCGGAATCGCGTCAATGTAGTGACGACAAAACCTATTAACCTATGTGTTGATGGGAATCGCGTCAATGTAGTGACGAATGCCGCTGCAAAACCTATTAAAACGCACCTATTAACCTATGTGTTGATGGGAATCGAATGCGCATGCGCGCGTTACCGGCGTAGGGCGTAACGGGGGCGGCCAATCAGGGCAACCCGGAAGCACTCTTCGGCTGCCCAAAGTATTCACGCAGCCTGGGCTGTCTCGCAGTCGCAGCCACAGGACCGCCAGAACGGAGGAAAACACTGTCACAAATGAATATACTGACGGACAATCTATATACTGAAAAGACACGTTTTATGCCACTGTGTGAATTAATATGAAATGCTGATGTGAATGTCTCTTTCCTCTGAACTTGTTTAAAAAAGAAAATGACAAAATAAAAAGTTGGTCACAAAAAAAACAATTGGCAGTGTTAGAGGGTGGGAAAGCCGGTAGGTGGGGATTGGACGTTGTGGACAGCGACTCCTACAGGTCGGTTGGGTCACGCCTGTACAGCAGAAACAGGAAGTATCGGGGGCACCCACACGTTACTCCTCGCCACTGAGAGTTCGAGCTGTCTGGTGAAAAGATGCGACAGGCTGCCTCCTCGTGTACCGGAGGGGACACGTGATGCAAGGCTTCTATCCTCACTACAGCCGACCAGTGGGAGGCATAGTCTAGCAACGTTCAAGACAGGGGAGGGGAGAATTGGAATTACGAAATTGGGATGGGAGAAAAATAGAAAAAATAAGGAGAAAAAGTAAAAAATTCAATAAAAACATATGCCTCTGAGACACACAATACATGTAGACATTTCACGCATGGGGTCAGAGCACGGGGTCAGAGCACGGGGTCAGAGCACGGGGTCAGAGCACGGGGTCAGAGCACAGGGTCAGAGCACAGGGTCAGAGCATGGGGTCAGAGCACAGGGTCAGAGCACAGGGTCAGAGCACAGGGTCAGAGCACAGGGTCAGAGCACGGGGTCAGAGCACAGGGTCAGAGCACAGGGTCAGAGCACGGGGTCAGAGCACGGGGTCAGAGCACAGGGTCAGAGCACAGGGTCAGAGCATGGGGTCAGAGCACAGGGTCAGAGCACAGGGTCAGAGCACAGGGTCAGAGCATGGGGTCAGAGCACAGGGTCAGAGCACAGGGTCAGAGCACAGGGTCAGAGCACGGGGTCAGAGCACGGGGTCAGAGCACAGGGTCAGAGCACAGGGTCAGAGCATGGGGTCAGAGCACAGGGTCAGAGCACAGGGTCAGAGCACAGGGTCAGAGCACAGGGTCAGAGCACAGGGTCAGAGCACAGGGTCAGAGCATGGGGTCAGAGCACAGGGTCAGAGCACAGGGTCAGAGCACAGGGTCAGAGCACGGGGTCAGAGCATGGGGTCAGAGCACAGGGTCAGCCATTTGCAGCAACCCTGGAGCAGGTTGTTTGAGGACACGTTCACTATTGCAGGGATCAAACCTGTGACTTTCTGGTCTCCCTAACCAGTAGATTACCCTAACAACTATATAAACGTGTGCAGCTTATTAAACAGCTTATTACAATTTTTGATTGTGTGCATACACATGTTTCAAGGTAACAGTAAGGAGTGCCGTGGTCATTTTCTAAATAAATAAAATAATTACAATAAAAATATATATAACCTTTCAGACTGCTATACCAAGACTAGGCAAAAGTAATTTTCTGTAGTATGACAACTTTAATAGACTCTTTTCACAGAAGCCATTTGGCATGTCATTGCAGGGTAAACACAGGTGTAATCTCAAGCTCTTTATTATTTGATTGCCGTGGATAAGGCCTATAGAGAATGTGAGTGTGCTCTTATTCGCAGATCTATACAAAGACTAGGCAAAATCCATTTTCCATGATACAGTATGTCCCCTTTAAAGGGGACATGCATTGCTTTTCCTAGCACTATTTGGGCAACTTTACACAATTCCTGTGAGTCTATGGAACACCTCTGTAAGGTTTTATAAAAAAAAATTCATTGTTTTATATTTCTAATCAAGTACTCAAAAGCCACATTTTTCTCAGTTCATCAAACGGGGTTTGACAGAGAGCGAGCGAGAGAGAGAGGGAGAGAGAGAGACACGCAGCACTGTGTAAACAAACCCGACACTTCATCAAACGGGGTTTGACAGAGAGCGAGCGAGAGAGAGAGGGAGAGAGAGAGACACGCAGCACTGTGTAAACAAACCCGACACTTCATCAAACGGGGTTTGACAGAGAGCGAGCGAGAGAGAGAGGGAGAGAGAGAGACACGCAGCACTGTGTAAACAAACCCGACACTTCATCAAACGGGGTTTGACAGAGAGCGAGCGAGAGAGAGAGGGAGAGAGAGAGACACGCAGCACTGTGTAAACAAACCCGACACTTCATCAAACGGGGTTTGACAGAGAGCGAGCGAGAGAGAGAGGGAGAAACAGATACACCCTCGCAACAGAGCACACATACACACGCGCGCGTCACGCTGTCGTCTCTCTGTCTGTCTCTCTCTCTCCCCCTCTCCCGTTTGAGGAAGTGATAGACAACGTCCGATCCCGATTCCCCACCCCACCAGCTTCCCACCCCTAATACTGCCAATTGTATTAGTATGATCGACCAGCCAAGCTGGTAGCAATGCCGAGAGCTGGGCTCGAACCCAGCATCTCCTGCATTAGTGGCGAGCGCCTTGCCCACTGCACCACTTAGCCGCCCCACTAACTAATATTACTATAATACAATGCTAGACACTGAAAAAAGCCATTTAAACAAACCTGGTATTTTAGATGCTTTCTTTGCAGCAGCAGCAGCAGCAGCAGCAGCAGCGGCCCCTCCTGGAAGGCCTGTCTGAGGAATGACAGGAGCTGAAAGAGAGAGGAAGGATTATATAATATAAAGCTAGGCGACCTCAAGCCAATCATGGAATGTGAAAACAATGGACACCATGATGGTGTGTGTGTGTGTGTGTGTGTGTGTGTGTGTGTGTGTGTGTGTGTGTGTGTGTGTGTGTGTGTGTGTGTGTGTGTGTGTGTGTGTGTGTGTGTGTGTGTGTGTGTGTGTGTGTGTGTTAAAGTGTATACAATAATCATCACACTGAAGAAGCACACAAGACAGCTGTGAAATGTTTTGAACAGCCATGTCTTTGCAGTTGTAAAGTCAATCCAAATCACTTGGGAGTATGAATGTGATATATCACCAGAAATTACTCCAACACTGTTCCTCGGAAAACTTGAAATGGAATTATATGGTTCTTCGTCTCAGGGCCGGCCCTAAGCATAGACTATAGGCCATCACCTGGGGCACCATTGGAAAAGGAGGCTTTAGTGGTCTCACATTTAAGGCTACAGTGAAGATACAGACATAATCTGAAACTAGAGATCCCAATGTATCGATAAGTACTAGCCTTACATGAGAAAGGGGGGACATTTCACCCCAAGGTTTAAGCCTAGAAAACCGTCTGAAAGAATTAAGACGGGAAAGAAAAGAAACCAACCTGCTGACATTATTGTCTTCTGGAGGCTCTTGCAGATATCTTCTAGTTGTAGATATAATCTGAAACTAGAGACCCTGAGGAATTTAGGGGTACCAGCCAGTCTATACCAATAAAAAAATATCTGCTCCACATTTTAACCCTATAAACCTGTAGCTGTAACACAGCCGATGCAACCGACAGTACTGTCTTTCAGAGGATGTTGTGGCTCAATGCTAAAGCTTGAATGAATGGAGATCGCTTGACCTCTCACTTCAAGATATCTGAATGAGATTGGGCTCATTGGAGCCACAAAAGTCTCACCTTTACAACCATGTCAGGTTTGTGCTAATCACATACAACTTGTAAAACCATGCAATTCTTTCTTTCTTTATTATTATAATTCTTTTTACATACTGAGACTCCAATGATAACTTATATTTATCTGTAATGATGTGAGTAGACATGTTAGACCTTTCTATGTGGTGAAAGGGAAATATTGGTATTTGGCCTCACTGTATAAAATGACTGAACCTTTACACTTTGAAACTAGAGATACGGATCATTAAGTGAGTGTATGGTGTATCTACAGTATGTACATTGACGATAAAGGGGAGATTTTGAGCCGTTTTCACAGCCAAACTCTCTGGATATCCAGATAGTGTTTCATTATATTGTATTGTCAATCAGAGGGGGTAGGGGGGCCACCAGTCTGAAATCTCGCGTAGGGAACCAAATGTAAAAGCTGCTTCACCTGAGGTATTATGATTCCACCTTTAGGAAAGGTTTTACATTCGCTGTTCTAATGCTGCATTCCATTCAAAGTCTGAGGTTGGAAGCTCCCAGTTGGAAAAATCGGAATTACGACCTCAGTGCGTCCCAGCTCGGAAAGAAACCATACATCTGTAAGATATTTATTGTTTATCTAATGGAGCAGCATGTGACCCCAGAAGAAGCTAATGTTTGTTTAGCTTATTTCTGAGCACTGTACACGCTTGATATATTGCGTGGCTACCACACTGGTATTGATAATAATCTAGCTTCAGTCGTCTTCTAAAGATAAAAACAATGTTGTTTATAGTGTGTACTAACAGTTTATAGTTAGGTGAGGTCAGGTAACTTCTCGCAGTTACCAGTGCATTTTTCATAGTAGGAGGTGGATTATTATATATTTATTTTCTTAATTGTTTTTAAATCATAGCGGAGATGTTCCCTAGAACCCAGTAATAATAAATAGAGGACTCCTACACTCCTCTTTGCTACCCAGTCTTTTTGGAGTCCTGTTTCAAAGTACTACTTCAAATGTCTGAGGGCACTGCTATTTGAAAAAGGTATTGATGCAGTTGATCTACACTCTGCGGCGTGCCAGGAAAATAATGCCCACCGTAAACGAATGAAGACGGAAAAGACACAAAATCCTAATGATGATATCAGATAGCTAGCTGGCTGGAAATGCAATTATCCAAATTGTCCACATCCATTGTTTCCACTGTTATAGTGATAACTGGTAAAGGCTGGTGATAGCTTGCTATGTTCTGTTTCCTGTGGAATATAATGTGTGGAGTCAACATCGCTTGAAGTTTATGGAATGCATGATAAATAGATGGGTCTCTGAGATGAATCCTGTCCATCCCTGTGGATTCTATCATCCTTTATCATAATGACAAATAGGAGAAGAGCAATTCTTCTAAATCGTATTTGCTGTGTGTACATTGGCTGCTCTTGTGTCAGTAACACATGTCTATATACAGTAGAGGCCTAGCTTTCTGGTGATAAACCTGGCGTCTTGAAATGTCATACAGTACTGAGAGCCTGAATACCTTGTATGGATACATTATGAAAATATAGTACTGCATACAACTAAATATGTTCACAATTTAATGAAAGCTGTGAATGTCATTGTGTGTGTGTGCGTGTGTATGTGTGTGTGTTTGTGTGTTTGTGTGTGTGTATCTTGCCTCCAGCAGGCACAGCAGCTCCGGTCCCTGCCCCTCCTGGCCCGTTACCTGCTCCTACAGTATACAAAGCATGCACGCACACACACACACACACACACACACACACACACACACACACACACACAAACACGCACGCATGCACAAACAAACACACACACACACACACACACACACACACACACACACACACACACACACACACACACACACACACACACACACACACACACACACACACACACACACACACACACACACACACACACACACATTTAAGGTGGCATTTTACTACTCTTCCTCTTAATGACTTCAAAGTAGTTTTATGATAAATCTATTGAAAACTAATGACTTTCCAGCATTAGCTAAATAGTTGTAATAGATCAGTACTCTAGTGTGCTGGTGCTCTTGCTACAACGCTCAAAACTTCACTGTGTGAAACTCTGAAAGCTGAGTTGTTTCTTATTCTGTTGAGGTCTGAGCCAGACTTGAGAAAAGAGTGCCAGATCCCTCCGCAGCAAAACCCCCAGTGACCACTTGAGTGTGAAACCAGCTTGACTCCCACTGGCCTGCAAATAGCCCCCCCCCCCGATCAGAAGCAACATGGTTGACTTATACCTGGACGGAGGGCCAGTATGCACAGCATTTGCCTTGCCTCATTGACCGGCTAATTTCTCTGGCGATCCCCCCCGGCGCTGGAAATGAGCTGTCAGCCAGGCTGTTAGGGGAGCTTGGCAGGCGATGAAAACCATTCATTTGTTTGTTTAACCTTCCCTCTCTATCTCCAATCCCCCCTCCGCTATCGTCGTCATCACCAGACAGATGCTGCGCACTGCCTGTAAATATGCGGCAGGGAGGAAATTCGGCAGAGCGGGAAATGTTTCGCCCGTGCGTATGGAAAGTAATGTTTTGTCTTTTATCTGTGTGTTTTTCTTTTCTTCAGTGGAATGGCGGCTGGTGTTTTGGAAGGTCTTCTGAGTACAGATAGAGGCAGGGGATTGAATGCTCCCTTAGTTGTTCCATTGTTGGGTGTATCGAAGCCAACCAATACTCCAGAGTGGGCTCTTCTCCACAATGCACTGCTGCTCTCCATGACTACAGGACACCCTCAATCAACCCAGCCTCACGCTTACACGGCATTATGGCTGGAGGTCATGCCGACTGTTACTTGAAGCTTCTAGCTTCTACAGGGTAATAAAACACGCATCTATCTGCCAACTGGTTGTTTTTCATTTTGTGAGCTGACATTACCGGTAATGTGAAACATTGGTTTTGGCCTCTTGGCAATACACAGCAGAACACAGATCCATCAAAGGGCTTAAGGCTTAGAGGGTTTTGTGTTGGCTCTGCTTCATGCTTGTCAACAAGTGGAGAATTGGCTTACCTGCAATGGGTAGTTTAGGCCCGTTTCCTCCTGCACCTGCGCATAGAATAACCAGGACAGCTGATGAATGATATTATGCAGAGTTGATCCGTATAAGTGAGCATTTTGAGCTTTTATTGCATTGAAATCACAGAAAAATATTTTTACTGGCCATGAGAACCAGAACCAGAAAATAGCTATAGTGGCCAGACCATTTTATGTGAACATATTGCATAGATTGGTCAAATTTGCAAGCAGTCATAAATATTGGCTGTATTCCTGTGGGCTCTGCATGTTCTGCAATAGGTAATTTTTTTCTGTGATTTCACTGCAATAAAAGCTCAAAATGCTCACTTATACGGATCAACTCTGCATAATATCATTCATCAGCTGTCCTGGATATTCTATTTGCAGGTGCAGGAGGAAAAGGGCCTTTATACATTTACATTTTACATTTAGTCATTTAGCTGACGCTTTTATCCAAAGCGACTTACAAGTTCTGTGCGACAAGACAGCAAGAAGGGTATAACTCTATCAGCTGAGTAACAATGTTCATCAAAGTGTTGCGTGTTACAGTGTATGTTAGTTTATTAGGACAAGTGCATGACATTAAGGTTAGTCGGGGTTAGATTTTTTTTTTTTTTTTTTTTTATAGACATGCATATTAACCTGCCACTATGTAACTCTTTAACACCCATTAGTGGCTGTTTCTTCAATCATAATAATGCATGTAGTATGCAGCTATATGATTATTGAAAAGATTAGATATTTTGCAAACAAATTATATTAACAAAATATTGGATTGGTATCAGTAGTGGTATCAGTATCGGAAATAAAAAAGTGGTAGTCATCACTACTTATTGCTAGAGTTTATACAAGTAAAATCAATGGGAGTGAACTGGTTTTATTACCCATTGACTCACTAGCATTTCTAACATACTGTATTGTAGCAAATTCAGGGGGCAGCCGGGAATCGAACCTGGGTTGCCCAGACCACAGGTGACAGTGCTAATCAGTCAACTAAAGGATCCGACCTGTTAGCCAAGGGCTAGCGAGTCTAGGCCTCTGTGGTCATTACACTATGCTGACTGTAGGTGTTGATTTCAGTGTACAGGCTAAAATACCTTTTGAACAATCAGGCTTCTAAAAATTAAGAATAGTACTGCCCAGTGCCCAATAGTACTCTTCTGTGTCATCTGCTATCTCCCTTAGCCTAGGCCTACCTTTCTGTCCCAATCCACCTCCAGGGAAAAAGCCTCCAGCGCCGCCTCCTCCTCCTCCTCCTCCATATCCTCCACCTCCATAGCCACCATAACCACCTTGAAGAGTGAGAGACGGGGAGACATGAGTAAATATTTGTGGAGGATGACTAGTGCTGTATCAGTACTGAGAGTCCCATTAGTAAGGTCAAAGGTTCCAGAGAACTGATATCATGCTATTTGATTATGCTGAAATTATGTTTATTTATGAATTATACTAGGAAATCATGTCCCAAAGTCATTCTGCAGATGACTAATGTACTGGAGAAAGCCTCCTCAGGAGAGTTATAACATTATCTCATACTGGCTTCAGCGTCTGGCTTCTCCTATTGGCCTGCTCCGGTGCCAATACAGTAGGCGCTTACTGACATCATTTTACTCAATGCACTGACCTGGACCAATCCATGCCCCTCTGCTTAACATATAAAATTAAATTAGATTAGATTACTTTTTTTTTGTATCGTCATTGCACAAGAAATTAAATGGCCTTCAGTCCCACTCCACCTCCTGTTCATGACCAGGATCTTTGGAACATCATCACTTAATTTTATAATTTTATAATTAAAATGTTCATATTAAGTTGACACTCACCTCCAGCTCCAGGTTTAGCATATCCTCCTCCTCCTGCTCCAAGACCACCAGCCCCAAGATCACCGGCTCCAAGACCACCAGCTCCCAGATTTCCATAGCCTGCAGAGAGAACCATACTCCCTGAACCAACTCATTTTGTATTATTGTTATTGGTAATTTTGAGACCTTTTCTTATAAAATAGTCAAATGTTTAGATGGCATAATCAATTGTTATGATGTAATTAATGGTAACATAAAGAAATCAACATCAGCTAGCATTGTACAGTAACAGCAGCTAGAGTAGCCCTTCCTGAAGCCTAGTAAGCCTAATATATCCCTTGGTCAGGGGGCGAGGGATTATCCTTTGGCTGACCAGTAGATGTATGGTTTCTCATGCAAGGGGATCCAGGCTTGAATCCAAGTGGGTTACAATTACATTTACATTTTACATTTACATTTTGTCATTTAGCTGACGCTTTTATCCAAAGCGACTTACAAGTTCTGTACGACAAGTCAGCAGGAAGGGTACACCTTTTACAGCTGAGTAACAATGTTCATCGAACAGTGCTGAAACTTGGGTGCTGCAGTGTTGACTGCATGAGATTCAACTGAGTACAGGAGGGAAGAAGAATGAAAGGAAACCAAACCCCTCAAGATCAGTGTAAACTCTCTGCTCAATGTACTTGTGGTGTGGTCCGACCTCACATCCTGTCACTGAGAACCTTTCATGGGCCTGAACTCGAAAACACAGAACCACCGCATCCAGAGGGAAATCTATACCAGGCCAGTCTTCGTGTCAAGCACCACCAAAATTGCTGTATCAATGTCAAGTCACACTGATATGGTGAGGGGACCCCCAGACATATGTGACCACTGGGACAGAGTCTAGGGTGTTGTTGGGCAATCTTCAAAAAAAGGTATGAAAGTGGGGCGGCTGGGTGGCGCAGCGGACATTGCGCTTGTCACCAACGCAAGAGACACTGGTATCGAATCTGGCTGTCAGCGTTGCCTCCGGCTTGGCCGGCCGTCATACTGGCTCGATTGGCAGAGTCAGCGGGAAGGAAGCCGGTGGGTGGTAATAAACAGCGACTCCTACAGGTCGGTCAGGGCGCCTGCACAGCAAGGACAGGAGATGGCGAGGGTAGTGTGAGCCTCCCACACGTTACACCTCGCCAATGAGAGTCCGCGCTGGCAGGTGAAAAGAAGTGGCTGGCTGACTCCGCATGTATCGGAGGGGACATGCGATAGTATCTATCAACCCTCCCTACGACCGGCCAGTGGGGGGCACATGCGAGCAGTGATGGGAATAACGGCACTATAAGTAACTTCGTTACTAACGGCGTTCGTTTTTTCAGTAACGATTACTCTTCCAATCTTAATAACGTCGTTACCGTTACTACAAAAAAATGCGGCGCGTTACTATGAATGAACCTGTTTCTTTCATCAGACATATCTCTGCGCCGAGAGGCAATAATAATGTTCTTCCTTGTTTAGTGGACAGTGCGCGAGCCAAGCATACATGCTGACGATTGGCTGAGGTTGAATACAATGTCATGGTAAGCCAATCAGAGGTGGAGGTGGGCGGGTGTCTAAAGCATCCAGAGTCTGACACACAGCGCGACAAGACAAGCGATCACTGATCAGTCAGCATGAGACCGCGGTCCGTGTAGTGTACGTTTTGAGCTCAAAAAAGAATCCAACGTACAACACAAGCGACTCAGTCAACATGAGACCGCGGGTCCTTGAGCGTTTTGTGTTCACTCTTTGCAGCTCAGGGCACTGAGTGGCTCTACTGCAGTGCTGACAGCCTTATCAACAGTGCTGCACTTCCTGGTTTAATAGCACAGGCTTCAAATATCTCTGTATGTCATGCATGTCTTAAATGTAATGATTAGATTAGTTTAGATGATTCGATTAGATTCTTATATCTGTATGTTGTGTATGTCATTGATTGATTGATTGAAAAGTTTATTAACAGATTGCAGAATGGGTACAGTATACAGTACAGCTCAATACATACAATTGTTAAGGGGATGCAGACCAGAGAAAGACTTTCGTCATAAATGTCATGAATTGAAAATGGGGGACCCTGATGTAAACAAGACTAAACTCTTTCTCTGGTCTGCATCCCCTTAACAATTGTGTGTATTGAGCCGTACTGTATTGTACCCATTCTGAAATCTGTTAATTAAAATGTTCAATCAATCAGTATATATTTGTTATTTATTTTTGGTATAGTGCTTAACAAGCATAATTTAATGTTGCCCAGTTGTGGCCTGTTGAGGGGCAATACATATCAAAAGTTCCAAAACATCTATTCTGTTTGTATTTGTATGATCCACTATATAAACATAGTAATTATAATATCTACATAGCCTACATGGCATTTGATTGGAGGCTATAGTCTCACTTTGTCCCACAGCAACATTAAAATAGTTTAGATTTGTGTATGTTGTTTATGTAAAAAAAAATCTTGAAAGTAACGCAATAGTTACTTTCTGAAGTAACTAGTTACTTTTATAATTTGTAACTGAGTAAGTAATTTAGTTACTTTTTGGAAGAAGTAACTAGTAACTGTAACTAGTTACTTTTTTAAAGTAACTTGCCCAACACTGCATGCGAGCAACGATCAAGACAGGGGAGGGAGAATTGGCACGAGAGGAAATTGGGATGGGAGAAAAACACAGAAAAAGGAGGAGAAAAAGTGGATAAAAAAAAGTACAGGTTCATACCTTCAAAATAAGCCATCACTTGTACAAATCGGACGGATACTTTTCAATCTATGTCTTATGAACCATGATGCTGACCAGGTGGTTGCTGAGGTTGTTGTCCTATTTGAAACACTAGAGGGAGCAGTTTAGTCACTTAACTAGTACAATACAGTACCAGGAAACCCAGCTGCTCCTTTAATGGCTGGAATGGTGCAAAATAATCTTTTTTGGCAAGCTGCCCTCAGCATATCTATTAGGAGAAAAACCTTTCCCCCTTCTCACACGGTAATGATGATACATTCAAAAAAGTTATATCCCATGTTTTTGGGAGGTGGGGGGGGGGGGGGGGGGGGGGGGGGGGGGATAGAGAGCGGGGTAAAACAGGGAACACTCCTGATTTTCCCCCAGTATCCCACATCTGATGGTGGTGGCCCGTATCTAAACTCCTGTGCCCATTAATTCAGTGAGACAGGAAAACAAGCCCCCAGATGGAGACGCAAGGAGCTTCCAAGTTGTATACTTCATTTGTGGGTTAACTGAGCCATCCCAGAAACATTTGAGTTTCCAGCATGCATTATACTGTAGAGAAGGGCATTCTGCAAATCCGCAAGCACATCATTAGCTCAAATGTTGATTGGCTAAAGAGCCTGGATGACAGGAGGCTGGTTGGTGTGGATGTATTTTAGTGTTGCATTTGATGTTATTGATCAATGTCTATTGCTTGGAAAACTCAAATGTTATGGTTTTCAATGCACTGCTTTGTCCTGGATGGATAGTTACCTTCCTACCAGGAGAAGGTACAGTGTTCTTTAATGGTAGCTTATCTGACAGCAAAGATGTACAATGTGGGGTTCCTCAGGGTAGTTGCTTGGGATCTCTCCTATATTCTATTATTTACAAAAAATCTCCCATCAGTATTAAATAAAGCAAGAGTGGTTACGTATTTATGGAGATGATAGTCTGATAGTTGGGGGCGACAGTGGCTCGGGAGGTAGAGCAGTCGTCTGGTAATCCGGAGGTTCCCAGTTCGATTCCTCCCGGGCAGCGTGTCGAAGTGTCCTTGAGCAAGACACTTAACCCCTAATTGCTCCTGATGAGCAGGTTGGCACCTTGCATGGTTGCCTCCACCGTCGGTGTGTGAATGTGTGAGTGAATGGGTAAGATGTGAGGAACAAATTGTAAAGCGCTTTGAATAAAAGCGCTATATAAATGCAGCCATTTACCATTTATATTTACAAATTATCTCTCATCAGTATTAAATAAAGCAAGAGTGGTTATGTACTGTATGCAGATGATTGAACATGTACAGCACAGAATTGACATATTAACTCAATCAGCGCCAGGGGTTCGGGAGGCGCCAGGGGGCCATCACTTTAATCAATGGGGAGACTGCAAGATTTGCAGACTGCAAGATTTGCGAGTGCTTAAAATATATCTTATATTATAGCTATGGGTCTAATACACCCGTCGATTGTCAGTGAGTTGCTTCCAGTCAACATGTACGAAACAGATTGTTTATCCATCCGTACATTTCAGTTTTATACCGTTTTGAATATGAGTATAGTTTTGGTGATTCTTAGTAATCCCAGGAAAAGACGCGATAATAGCGTTTTAGTGGAATACACTAAACACGTCGCCTGATTATCGAATCTTCCTGAAATCAACGCTAGATTATCATTATTATCCTTCCTCGTGCATACATGAAATAAATGGCCCTCGTAGCGCGGCGCTCCCCCCCCCCCCCACCGCAGCCAACGGTAAAAAGCCACACACAGCACACACAGACAGCTTCGATCGCGGTAGAAAGAAATATCAGATCAACGCAAGATTGGATATATAGAGTCCTTACTTGGTCTCTGATGTAATGCAAAAAAAAAATCCAATTATCTGATCGCCATTCCAAATACTGCTCGTGGAGGTCCGTCCCACATTGTCCGGCATTGCATATGAAGGGGGGGGGGGGGGGCAGCATCGCAGATATGTAACGTTGTAAACGCTCGTCCTGCCGGAGTATTTAACCCCGCCCGCACAGCTCACACACACACACACACACACACACACACACACACACACACACACACACACACACACACACACACACACACACACACACACACACACACACACACACACACACAAACACTCATGCGGCAACCGCTAAAACAATCACTTTAAACAAAATGTCACTTTAAAAAATAGAAAGTCACTTTAAAGGAAGGAGGTACTGTATACTATAGTTTAGATACTTAAGGAGTTAAAGAGTTAAAATTGTAAATTGTATATTGTATAGTAGTAGTAGTGTATATAGGAACCAGTTTCTCAGGAATTTTGCAATCTTTTTTTACCATGCATATCTTGTGTCTTACCTATTTTATTTTTTCTATGCCTTGTATTTTGCACAATCAATGCGGGCATGGCATGACCACCCGCATTTCACTGTATGCCCTGGTATGTATGTGACAAATAAACCTCTTGATTCTTGATTCTTCAATGCGCACAAATGTTTGTGCACCGTAATCTCTCATGGCTTTCTGTAGTGAAAAAATTACTAAACTAGCTCAGTGTGTATTGTTATGTTTCAATGTTTCAAATGGTTTCAAATACACTTTTTTTGTGTGGAGTGTGAAGCACAAAAGGGTGCTTGCTCCTCAGCGAACTAGGGCTATTCTCGATAAAAGACATTCTTAGGAGACTAATAGTAGACTAATAGATTTTGTTGGCTAATTGAACAGTTGATTTAAAATAAATAATTGTAATCTATAAAACTGCATGTCCTAAATGATAGTCTTTCTGTGAATGACTGCAATCATGCAGAAGAACCTTTGTAAATATATTGCTTAGTAAAATATATTTGTGAACGTTACTGTAATGTCATCCTTCTAATTTTCCAGGAAATAACAAATTTAGCATGGGTGGGAAGAAATACAAAATAAATAGCCTAACAACCGATTGGTGGATTAATCAAGAATGAAAAAATAAATAAAAGGTCACAGACATACAGTAGTTCATATCCACAGGGCTGCTGTAAGTATTCCCAGGGCCTGGCACAAAACACCTTACTGGCTCAATTCCTGAATTGATGATGACCTGTGCAGTAATTGATCATTCTCTATGTGTCCCTTTGGGCTCCTCCGGGCTCTGGGCCCGGGACAGCTGTCTTGGTTGTCCGGGACCGCAGCTTCCCCTCGCTCCATCCCTCCTTATGTTGGCTCTGAATTACCGTTGTTCTCCAAGCAGTTACTGTACAGGTAGAAATCATTATACAAGAGGCTGCCAACGAGAAAACTAGTCCCCACAGGAGCTTGCTTTTCTACGACACCTGTATGCCGGAGACTATAGGGATGAGAAGATGGACCTCGTGGGGGAAGAGTGAGAGGAGATGAGAGGAGAGAAGTGAGAACCCGGTGACGGTCCAGCTGTTCGTGGGAACAGCTGGACCGGGATGGTGAGGAGGGCAGAGGAATGTGGTTGGAGACAGAGATAGAGAGAGAGAGAGCGATGGGGAAGTGTGGGGTTTCATTTCATGCTCTAGTAGTCAAAACAAATGTAGTCACCGGGCCTCGCCAAGGCCTTGGCAAACCCACTGCGCAGGCAACGCAGGCTCCAATGCTAAGCCGAACGTCCTTGCGATTAATCCGTCTTCTCCTCCACTCTCCTCCATTATTCAACCCCCCCCCCTCCAGACAGGCGTCTCAAAGTAATAACAACAGCAGTGACTTCCACAATAACACTTGATCTACGGTCCTTTTTTATTTGCCATCCCAGAAATCCTATCAAATCCACCTCATTCATTACCAGCTTCTCACCGACGCCCTGGGAGCATGTGAATTGGTAGGGAAATTGGAATTGACAAGCAATTGGCAGGGAATGGTAATTCATAAGCAAATTGGGACAAAAAAAAAGACATCACGTTGATAGAATGGACTTGTTTTTCAATGTGTATATAATGTAAATATCTGCAGATGACAGCATCTACTCGTAGATCTCAGAGGAGGAGGACAACAGCCAGAGTGTGTGTCAGAGCAGCAGGCATGGCGTTAGAGATAGTGCTCAGGGTCGTCGGCTGAGGTGCTTGAGAAGACGTTGTTATGGTGATGAGATAGGGTGGGACAAAAGTGCTGTTGCCATAGTAACAGTCACGAGAGAGAGAGAGAGAGAGAGAGAGAGAGAGAGAGAGAGAGAGAGAGAGAGAGAGAGAGAGAGAGTTCGACATCGCGAGACTTGAAGACGGTACGCACAACGAGATAAACACAACGCAGACAACTTCACGGAACCACAGGTGACGAGGTGATAATGGCTCATTACCAGAGAATCCAACAACGTATACTGAAGCTCTCTAGGAACCATAGTAATATTAGGCATACTAATGGCCACTGGACATGCCCCATTCTCATGTGTTATTAGTTAGATGTGAAGCACGTCTATGACCGTCATGAAAACAAACTCACTCATTCATTCACTCATTTAATCTGTCACTGACATCTAGCCGCTTTGCCCTAGTGGCGTCCCACAAGCATTAGGTTGACATCAACGTCAAACCTACTTCCACACATGGTTGACACACAAGGTACTCCGGTATGAACGCTCCTGGTAGGAAAACACCATATGTTTTTCCATTTGTCCAAAATCAGGGTTGATGCGCACTAGTACTTTCATTACTGACATTCTGAGCCTTGTTTATACTGTAGCTATGTTAACTAAGTATTTAAGTTACTGAAATTCTGAGCCATGTTTATACTGTAGGCACATTAGCTGAGTAGGCCTATAGGGAGGTGTAGTCTGACGTCACTGGTTGTTCCACCCGTATAGGGATTTATCATTGGGAAAATGGATTATCGGCTATTGTAACAATTCTGCCACATGGAAATTGAAAAGCTTTCCATTTTTTGCATGAAATGAGTTCCCTTCTATCACTAACATTATTTCTTAAGCATTTTTGGATGAAATAAAATTTGGCGATTTTTTTATGATTAATTGCGAATATTTTCATGTTGAGCTATAGCTTGTGGATGAATAAGCACAGAAAGGTACTCCATGCAAATGTTAATGCTTTATTTGTTTTAAACGAGACGATTTAGAAATGGGCAATGGGTAAATGCATTGGGTTGGACAGAGGGTGGAACACGAAAAACGGCAATGACGTAACCACTACACCTCCCTAGGTTACTGACATCCTCAACCGTGTTTGGTGATTTGGAGAAGCGTGAGAGAGAGAGAGATGTGCTTGTGTTTCTTTATTTCAAGCTGAACAAAAGTGGTGAAAATATGTATAAATGTAGCAACACAAATGCATAATGAATGTGTAAGAGTAACAGTAATACAAATATGAAATTTCTATCAGAGTTTTGCTAATTGAAAGACCATAGTGTGAAACACTGCCTTCACCTAGTCATTCGCTAATGAGGAAATCAGTAGTGTATCCACCAGTAGCCTGCTCGAATTGTTTGGTTTTACAGTGTTGATTCATTCCGTAGACCTAGCAGCCACATTAAGCTGATGTACTTGTATGTCTGCATTTCCAGACAAGGGTTAACATAAAGAAATTTATTAAATTAAATGTGTGCATTCCTGGAAGTTCTTTTTGTGTCCAAGTGTGCAACATCTGCCATCTGGAATGCTGGAATGTCTCACTGGCACATCTCTGTTTGAGAGATGAACATGGGCCAGTCTGAAGTGTGTGTCTACATGCCTGTGTGTGTGTGTGTGTGTGTGTGTGTGTGTGTGCGTGCGTGTGTGTGTGTGTGTGTGTCGTGTGTGTGTGTGTGTGAGAGAGAGAGAGAGAGAGAGAGAGAGAGAGAGAGAGAGAGAGAGAGAAGAGAGAGGAGAGAGAGAGACGAGAGAGAGAGACGAGAGAGAGAGAGAGAGAGAGAGAGAGAGAGAGAGAGAGAGAGAGAAGAGAGAGAGAGAGAGAGAGAGAGAGAGAGAGAGAGAGCTGTGTGTATGCAAAAGAGTGAGATTATGTGGGGGGTGAGAAAGAGAGAGAGAGAGAGAGAGTATGTAGTACTGGTGTCAGTGTCTGTATGAAGGCAGGTGGTTGTTGTGGAAATGTTTTGGCCATCCATCACTTGGGCGGCCCACCTGCGTTCTCTGAAGTGCGTGCGCACTGCAAACACAACACACACCCACACACACACACACACACACACACCACACACACACACACACACACACACACACACACACATGCGCGCACACACACACACACACACACACACACACACACACACATACACACACACACACACACATGCGCACACACACACACACACACACACATACACACACACACACACACACACACACACACACACACACACACACACACACACACACAGGCCTGGCTCCAGCTGAGACGTGGTCAGGGTCGACCGACCACTGCCACCTGCGAGGCTGAGTTCCAACCTCTTCTGATCTGGGACCAGCAGACGATGTGTATACTGTGTGTGTGTGTGTGTGTGTGTGTGTGTGTGTGTGTGTGTGTGTGTGTGTGTGTGTGTGTGTGTGTCTTTGTACTGTATGTGTACTTGTGTCACTCTACTTTTGACAATTGATTGAAGATGTGAATGTGAATGTTGGACGTCTCTCAATTTGAAAATGGGCCATTCGGTTAGGTGGTTAGGATTATAATTTAGACCAGGGGTCAGCAACCTTTTTGACATGGAGTGCCTGTTTGAAATATAGTTGTAACTAGTGTGCCTCAACAATATTCCATGAATCGTAAAAAAAATTCTCATAATCAGGTATTTCTAATGATAATTTTTACATTATTACATCATTATTGTTATTGTTATTATTAACAATATTATTATGATGGTTGTATCAACCCTAAATCTGAGTTGGGGGGGGGGGGGGGGGGGGGGGAATGCAATGCAGACAAACAGCTGCATACAGTGCGACTATTTCACTCACATTTGCCCATTCATTTTTGGACACATCACACACCATCGGTGTGTGTACTGTACGTGTGCTGTCATAGCTCCACCTACAGACCTAATGGAGAACACCAGGAGAACGCCAGGATGTGAATGGAGGGTGAATGTGAGGTATATCATGTAAATACGTTTTGATTGATCGCAAGACTACACTGTCAAAAAATAAATAATAAGTTACCAGAACTTAAAAATATTGAGTTCAGTTACTGTGCATTAAGGTTTTCAGTTTTCAATCCATAATAAGTTAACAGAAAAATAAGTACACAACCACATTATTTCAACCTAATAAAACTATGTTTATTGTCATTGTTTTAAGAACACAAGTTGACTTGGTAATACTCACATTCTGAGTAAAAAAAATTGCTTTTAACATGTGCAATGTTCAATGAAATAGAAAAATAAATAATAAAATTTGTTGATTAATCCCACTGGTCACAATGGTGACCGTAATAATGTTTTTTGTTATAAGGCTCTGCAAATGTTACTGAATGATATAGCAATGTATTTCCAGCTAAATTGAAATAATAAACAAATAAATGGTCTCAATTAAATATGTGGTAGTAAAAAGAACCTGTGGGAGGATTTCAACAAGATAAATGCGACAACAGTGCAAAATATTTCACTATAATATTTCAGAGCAAAAAAAATAAATAAATATATATACTTTTTTTTTTTTTTTTTTTTTTTTTTATACTGCTGCCCTCTGTGCCTATGCAAATGCCCCCGCGTGCCTATGCAGGCACGCATGCCTAGGGTTGCCTACCCCTGATTTAGACAATGAAAGGAGTCAATAGAAGGTCCTCACTCCAGATGGAGTACAACTGAGTGTGTGTACTAATAAGCGTAGGCCTCAAACAGACAATAAAAAAAGGAGCCCTGCTGCAGTGCTGCAGCAACTGATTTTCTCTGACCCTGACTATCTGATCACTAGACACAGGCCTCCATTAAAAAAAAGACCTTCACAAGGAGAATTATACTGGCCTGTCACAATCAAAGCAAGTGAGAGGACACACTAACATGTTCGGGGACCTTTGCCGGCTGGGCGTCCTTCCATCAATATTAAATTTGAGATATAAAAGGGGGCGAGCACTTGTACAAAAGCTCCTCTGTTTCAGCCGTATTTTCCCTGACCTGCTAAAACAAGCAGGCCTTTGTTTGTTGCAGAAACACTCTGCGCATGTCGCTTGTCTCTCTCTGGTGCTGCTCCCAGTGTATTTAAGGCTTGATCCTTTCCAAAAGGATCTTTAATCTATACGCATCAAAGTGAAGAAGCGGCTAATCTAGTTCACGGGTGTAATGATATTATGTGTTGTTATTACCTGCATTGCTTTTCCGCCTTTCTTACTCTCAGCATTGCTTTTATTCTCTACACTTTGTATGCTCATGTTCTATTTTTATGTCCATTGTATGTCTATTTTACTGCTGTGACACATTTTGGGCTGCAATTCTCGCATGCAAGGTGCTATACAAATAAAGTTTATTACTATTATTATTATTATTAAAGTATAGTGGTCGTTCGGTTGTCACTGTGTTCAGCGTGAGCCACCGTAGGAAGGTCCGGGAGAACCAATTGAAACCCCAAACCGCCTTTGGACATTGGACAAGAAGAACTCTGCAAAAGAGAAAACGCTCTAAATACAAGACAGACGGGACAGAAACCCAATACCACACAGGAGAGGGAATTTGGGGGCCATGGAATTTGGAACCTAACCGACGACATCGCGCTCCAAAAATGCATCATACTTTCCCTTCTTCTTTGGAATTCGACAGAATGTGACAGCCATGCGGCGTTAGTGGTCAGTTTCCATTCAAAAAACGGTCAGTTTCCATTCAGAAAGCCACAGACTTGATTTTGCAGCTGTGCAAAGCTGTGGCGGACAAGTGCACCTAAAGGCCGTTGAGGTCTAGTAATCCAGCCGTGATGAACGAACGGTCTATGGTGTACGTGCGTAACATGGCGTAAGTGAATACGTTTGCGTAAACAACTTGCTGTGTTGATGACTCATCGGCAGTAGCTAACCAGAATGAGAATGATGTCAACTGAGGTCCAAGCACAGATGCAGGTCTGTGTGTGTGTGTGAGAGTGTGTGTATGTGTGTGTGTGCGGTTTCTGACCAGAAAAAAGTCTCCAACAAATTAATATGCGACGAGGGACTAATTGTTCCCACCTGAAGTACCTGGACATCGCCTAATGGGGCCATGTGTTGTTGTTATCGTTGGAGACTTAAGGCCTCTGCATGCTACAGAAACTTCAGAGCAACTGCAACACAACATCGGCGCGATTTCAGCGCGGTTGTTTTAGAGGGTCTTGTAGACTGTGTTGCTTGGACGTTGCGTACATGTCCCTCAAATCTAACCTAAACAACCGTTGCGTTGATATTGCGTAGCAGTGATTGGTTGGTTAGCGAATGGGGGCGGGGCTGTCATAGAATAATATTAGTCCCGCAGAGAATATCATCCTCCATTGTTGTTTCCAGCGTTGACGCTAAATAATTAGCGTCACATAGCTCGCCTTTTTCTGAAAACCCAAGCACATATTGTTCCATAGCATACGCCTTCAGTTGATCATGACAAATCCTCTCTTACCTTGACGATTAAAAAGCCTCCATAATTTAGTAAATAAAGCTGTAGCCAGCCAGCTAGCATTGGGTCTATTCAAAATGCTATCCACATTAGCTACATAGCTAACCAAGTAAATACAATGGTATCCGTCCTGAGGTAACGTTAAATACAACGTTTGCTAGTCGAAATGACTGGACACACACAGGGACAAGTTAAACATCAATCAATTAATTTATTCCAATAGGTAGTTTGAGCTGCATGTGAGCCGAGGTCCTCTCCATTGGAAACTAATGATGTTACGGTAACGTTAGCTCGAAAAGCACAGAAAGTTAAGCTGCTAGCAACAGACACTATAACACTTCCGGTCGGGGGTTTTCAAAATAAAAGAGCGATGTCTAAAATCACCGGAAATACGTTTATTTTGTACATTATCTAATGTTAACACGAACCTAAACTAACTTTAGTTAAACTAACTTTGCGCGTCGATGTTGCAGAAGCATAAAGGCAGAGTGTCTAAAACACCGTTGCTTTGTCGATGTTGTGTTGCAGTTGCTTTGAAGTTTCTGTAGCATGCAGAGGCCTTTAGGCGTCGGGGGGCCTAAACGGTGGCCAGACAGTATGACTGTGACTCTCGGTTGCCAGTCGTGTTTCTTAAAACTCCAGGCTCTCCAGTACAAGACCATGGACGTGAACCAGCGATGGATCTGGTTTCAATCCCTCCGATAGGCATCATTCATTCTCTCACCCCAGGGGTGAGATAAGGTAATCCATGGCTTCAGAACCACAGAAACATTCATCACAATATTTTTCTCTTCCATTTGTTCTCCCGCTGCCTCCTCCATTCTTCTCTCTCTCTCTCTCTCTCTCTCTCTCTCTCTCTCTCTCTCTCTCTCTCTCTCTCTCTCTCTCTCTCTCTCTCTTTTCGCCCTTGCTCATTTCTTCAGAGGAGCAGCTGTGTGACAGCCTGGTGAAGGCTTTGATTTAAGAGAGCAGAAAATTCCATGGCAGGGTTCCAATGTAAGTCGACAGACACAGTGAGAGCAGACTTCGAACATCGGAGCATCCAGTCCGTGGAGACCTTTTTTTTTCGTTCTTTTTGCTCGCTGCATCTTCCGAATCGGACGCTGAGGTCAACGTAGTAAAAAAAAAAAAAAAGGAACGCATAATGTTGTTATAGGGTCACAGAAGATTACTTGAAAAACAAATCCCAATCTTAACAATTATTTTAAACTTGTATTGAGGCCAGTCATTTAATTACATTTTCTTAAAACAAGAGAGGAAAATCCACTAATGTCTGGAGTGAGAGGATTGTATTTGTTCCAAGCCAAGTGAACTTCACCAAGTTAAGCTCATTTGTACAACAAGTGACATCATCTCAGCTAGGCTGGTAAAGCTATGCCTCCTAAAGTGTGCAAACGGAAGTACAGGAAGTACCGGCTACATGCTTTCCGGTTTCGACAAAACAATTATAGAAACGTGTGAATGTGAGGATTGGTTCATTCCCCGCCACACGCTTCTTCAAGGTACTGTGATGATTGGTCCATTCCCCGCCACACGCTTCAGGAGCGGTTACCAATTCCATCACGCACCTGTTGTAGTTTGTAATTAGCGCTCCAGAGGCTTCATATACTCGGACCTTCTATCAATCGTTGTCGGGTCGTTTTGAATTACTACTGCTACTGCCTGTCTCCCCCCGTTGTTGTGCCTCGTCTACTTTTCTCCAGGACATCTTTGGAAGTCTCCGCTGGTGTATATCTTGCTCATCCGTTTGGAGCTGTGCCTCGTTGCCCGCTTTACGCGTTTGCGCTTTGGTGAGTTTTTGGAAACAAACCTTTTTGGATTATCTGTTTTTGTGTGTTTGGATAACACTGAAGAAATACCGTTTTTGTTTTGTACTGGACTCAGCTAATTTGTATGTTTGGATAACACTGAAGAAGTACCGGTTTGTTTTGTACTGGACTCAGCTAACTTGTGTGTAGTTTACACCGAAGATCAAGTCACTTGTATTTCATACTGGACTCAGCTAAAGGAGGACTGAACTGCACTGCCTCTGTGTACAGTTGGACTGTTATTGATCACTCTCTCTCTCTTTCTCTCCGTTTACACTCCGAGTTGGATCTGGGAGTATCTGCAGAGCCGCAGCGGCGCCTACGCCGATTCCCCACCTCTAACACCGGGAGGATCTGCAGAGCCGCAAACAACTGCCGAAGGCATTCTCCTATTTGTTAATTCTGTTTTGTTATTTGGCTCATTTTTGATTCTGAAATAAATACGCCCTAGTGTTTGGCTAACTCTGAACTACCTGTCTGTGCCGTGCTGTTGAGGTCGGTCTCAAACCCTAACAGTGAAGTGCACAATATTTCCTCGTTTAAGCCACTGCAACGACTTTGCCTGAAGAATTTACTACATGACCGGGACGTTTTAGCTTGTTTGCCGACAGGATTCGGGAAAAGTTTGGCCCGTTCGGAGGCAGCTTCCAGGGGAAGTACATACACCGGGAATTCTACCCCATACACACTTTCGGCCGTAGTGCTTTACCAGTATTTATCTCTGTGCAAAACTGGGAACAAGGTTACATCTCAGCCCATTAACAGATTTTTTTTTCACTTGTTTTAAGAAAACAAGACTTATTAACAATAAGATAATAACAAGACTTCTCTTATTAGTGAAGAGAGTTTCGAGACTCATACTCGTGTGCGCTTAAGTTCGTTTTCTGGTACAGTACGTCATTCACCTTCCTTTATGGAAATTCCCTTTTTGCAAATTCCCATAAGAATGTAGGCATTTCCCCTGAGGAGTCGGAGCACAGAGTCAGACAAATTTCCAGCACCTCTCAGAAGCAGGTAGGGATTCTGTTTATCGCTGGGGACACTTGGATAAGGATGGACACAGGGATCGAACCCATGCCTTCCTAAATGAGAGATTATACCCCCTGCCCCCCTGGTACCAACTATAACATGATGTCATTGTTCATGTCACAACTTCAGTATGGTTCAGGACACATGCCATGCTATCAGCTTTCACGGCAGACCACACAATCACTGACCTTTTCTCTTTCTCTTCTCTTTCTCTCAGCAGATGATGACAGAGAGAGATGGTCTTACTGTTGGACCTTTTTTTCTTCTTCATCATGTTCCAAAGGAATGCCACAGTTGCTCTGCCAGCACTGAGATTCAATATCCCCACGAGACCCATCGCTCAAACCGCACATTGCCTTGGCACACATACTCAAGATATGGTAGGGTGTACAAGTACGTAGCCACGGTAGGTTGGCAGGCAGAGGTAAACCACAAGCGTCAGTGAATACTGTGTATACGATACATAATGTGACTCCCTGTGCTCCTTCTCGCCACCTCCAGGTTTTGCCAAGTCAGTCAGTCGCAGCCCAGTCAAACGCTGCACTAATTAGAAACTCAACACAGAAATACATACAAAAATGTGTCTCTCTCTTCCTCTATCCCTCTTCCTCTATCTCCTCTCCCTCTATCTCCCTCCCTTCCTCTATCTCTTTCCATCTTACTATATGTCTCTCTCTATCTCCCTCTCCCACTTCCTCCCCCCCCCCCCTCTCTCTCTTTTTATTTTTCTCTCTCCTCTCTTCTCTCTCTCTCTTTCTGGCCTGGTGTTAGTGAGTCTTTTATTTTTTCTCCCTGTCTCCTTTTCCATGGAGTCATTGACATTGTCAAACCGGAGGTTCCCAAAGCTTCCAAAAGAGAGCGACACCCAAGTGCACGACTGTCAAGAGCGTCGAGAAGGAAATCAAAGAGGGGAAGGTTCAGAAGCCTTGGAGTCTCCAGATCGCTGTGTGCTTTGAGCTTGTGCCTTCAGGAGTGAGTCCAGGTCAAAATGAAGGAGTAAAGTGTTGAGGATTGAGGCAGTTGTTTGGCTCAGCCTACAAGTGACCAGCTATTCAACCGTGGATCTGGACAGTTATCTTCTTTTTTAGCACAGACATAAATACCGTGTGCTTGTTGTGGAAAGCCGCTCTGTTTGGCTTCACGGTCGTCACTCATGACGGTGTGGACTGAGACAAGGCTGTGGGGATCCTGGCAACGTCATGCGTCACCTGTCCCCACACACACATACACAGTCACGCTTCGATGCACACACTTTGACACGCATGTGCTCCGTGTCTGGGTGAGTGAGGCTCGTAGAGAGCGGCTCCAATTCACAGGGCGGGGTTGGGGTACATAAAACGCTCCATTACACTTTTTGGTTCTACAGTGTTGGCATCAGTGGGCCAAGTCTTGCCGCCCTGTCTCGGTGACGTCTACTGGTGTCTATACTATACCCCCCTGCCCCCCTCGTACCAACTATACCCCCCTGGTACCAACTATACCCCCCTGCTCTCAGGTACCAGTTCCCTCAGCTCAGCATGGATTTATCTAAATGGTAAATGGCTGCATTTATATAGCGCTTTTATCTAAAGCGCTTTTCAATTTGTTCCTCACATTTTACTCATTCACTCACACATTCACACACCGATTGCGGAGGCAACCATGCAAGGTACCAACCTGCACATCGGGGGCAATTAGGGGTTAAGTGTCTTGCTCAAGGACACTTCGACACGCTGCCCGGGAGGAGCGGGAATCAGACCTGGAACCTCCAGATTGCCAGACGACTGCTCTACCTCTCGAGCCACTGTCGTCTATCTGCCCCAACACACACCTTATTACAGACATGCATCCTTGTGAAATAACCATTATTACACAGCCTTGATTGGAGCAGCGTTCTTTCACACACACACACGCACGCACACACGCACGCACACACACACACACACACACACACACACACACACACACACACACACACACACACACACACACACACACACACACACACACACACACACACACACACACATTTGAAATGTTTATTTATGTCCACATGAACAGAAGTACAAAGAGGCCTCATACAAAGGACATAAACAATGCGAGTGCAGTCAGAAAATTATGAAGGAACAGTCAGGTACAAGGTGCAACAACGTCTCCTCCAAATTGAGCGGCTTCCTATAATTGCTGATACTGAGCAGTACCTGGCTAACTGCTTGGCCTTCCTTTTGGGGAGACCGGCTATTTGTAGGCCCCTCACAACCAACTTGTGCACATTCCCTAGGGCCTAGGCTGCCAGAGATAAAAACTAGGAGTTTACATCTGTAGCCTAGCTGTGAGATGGTCTGCTGTAGCTGTTGGTATTTCAGCATTTTGGTTAGGAAGGCTAGCTGTAGTCAAAAGTACAGCCAACCTCTCACACACACACACACACACACACACACACACACACACACACACACACACACACACACACACACACACACACACACACACACACACACACACACACACACACACGCACACACACACACACACACACACGCCACACCTCCACTACACGTCATGACACATGAAATTATGTCATTGTTTATGTCACAACTTCAGTACGGTTCAGGACACATGCCATGCTATCACCTTTCACGGCAGACCACACAGTCACTGACCTTTTCTCTTTCTCTTCTCTTTCTCTCAGCAGATGAGGACAGAGAGATGGTCTTACTGTTGGACTTTTTTTTTCCTTCATCCTGTTCCAAAGGAATGTCAGAGTTGCTCTGCCAGCGCTGAGATTCAACATGTCTGCAGCATACGCCCCCCCAGACCCATCGCTCAAACCGCACATTGCCTTGGCACACATACTCAAGACACGGTAGGGTGCACAAGTATGTAGCGAAGGTAGGTCGGCAGACGCAAACCACAGGTGTCAGTGAATACTGTATACTATACATATGTATATGGACACATAAGCCACAATCACATATATAGTACCAGGTTATTATATGTAGTTATATGTAACCACACTTTCATGTACACACAAATTATATACACAAACCGACCACAAATAACTGCTAATTTCTGTATTAACAGTATTTATTATGTCTTCCAGAGGAGTGACGGTGCACATGTGCAGGTGATTACAAAAAGGAAGCCGGTGGCCGTGGTCTGTATGAAGCCGGTTGTTACGTTCCCCCCACATGGTCCCCACATGCTCCTTCCAGCCGCTTGTCTCAGCCCAATACTTTCCTGACAAGTCAGGGTTGAGGAAAGAAACACCAGCATTAGACGGGCCGACGGCGGGTGGCCACGTGTGCCTCACACACATCCGAGGTCGGGTTCACCGTAGAGCTGTCAGCTCTCAAATTATTTCCTCGAGTGCCTTGCTCATTACGGCAGAACGTGAGCGCAGCACCGGAGAGACCAGAGGTGTCTCAACCATGGCGGAAAACATGGTTGCGCTCCGCCGGGACACAGGACAGCGAGCACCGAATCAGATCAGTACCTTCGACCGTCTGGGGATATCTCTACTTAATGACCATGGTTGTTTGTGTAGTTATTGTTGAGGCCAGAACAGCAGATCCTAGTCTGGGGAAGTAGATGTGATACATGTGTAGAACAGCAGATCCTAGTCTGGGGAAGTAGATGTGATACATGTGTAGAACAGCAGATACTAGTCTGGGGAAGTAGATGTGATACATGTGTAGAACAGCAGATACTAGTCTGGGGAAGTAGATGTGATACATGTGTAGAACAGCAGATACTAGTCTGGGGAAGTAGATGTGATACATGTGTAGAACAGCATACTAGTCTGGGGAAGTAGATGTGATACATGTGTAGAACAGCATACTAGTCTGGGGAAGTAGATGTGATACATGTGTAGAACAGCAGATACTAGTCTGGGGAAGTAGATGTGATACATGTGTAGGTACTCTGGAAGTGAGCGGGGAGAAGACACACAAGTGCACACACCGACTGAGTGTTTGAGCGTGATGTGGATATTCCACCCAGCCAGTATTGGTAGTTGATTGTCAATGCCCTCGTAAGGACGAAACATCGCTTATTGATGCTTCTCTAAGAAACCACTTGAAAACGCTTTAACCAGTTCTGCGACATGTCGAATCGACCTGTTTTATGACTACCACACAGTGCCTTATTTCATTGGCTACAGCTGCAGACAGCGGGAGTTACTCTTGGATAATAAGTACACGCACAGCTTGAAATTAAGACCAGCCAATAGTCAAAATGCTAGTAAATGTTGGGGCTGTGGCTAGTAAGTCTCTCAATTCCACAAGCCACTTTGGCTGTCAGCCAACTTGTTTGTCGTAAAATAATTGATTTTGGCAGCTAAGAAATTAAGTTGGCAGGTGATAGTTCTCGACTTCATTACCCACTGGTGAAAAAGTTAGCTTCATGCTCCGCGAAACATGTCTAATGATCTATAGTAAATGAGAGATCTCAACTGTTCCATCAGCTTGGAATGGGCCGATGCCAATTGCTTTACTCATGTTCATCATACCCACAAATCAAGCGTTGGCCTTTCGACCTATAAGAAGACGCCTTTTATCCCTCCCGTCTACCAATGACGATGTTGGCGAGGTCACTCCAAGAGGTGATCTGTCTTTTTACGGACGCTTGGGGAAATAGGAGCAGAGAGATTTCTCCATCGCTGCATAAACAACACTTAGAGGCCTCTGTTGCCAGATTGGATGGGGAGAGCGCTCCTCTCTCTAGGCCTTATTGGCAGGCGGAGCGAGGGGGAAAGGTTGGAGGGGGGTGCATCAGAGGAGATGGTTCAGAAACCCACACAGAGGGGGGGGGGGGGGGGTCGGGGGACTACTAAGTGGTGGGAACGTGTGGTCACCAGAACACAACCGCCGGCTGTGGGGACGGAAAGCCGCGGTTGACCGAAAGTGAAAACATTTGTTCTACTGAGGTCAGAGAAAAAAACAAATACAGGGTTACAGACCGTATCGTATGACTCCCACTGACTGATGTGACAACATTAAGCGCCTAATAAATACCATATCTTATCATTCACTACTCCCTTATCTCCCTAAACAGACACGGAGATAGTACTAAAATGTGGTGTGTGCACAAGGTCGTTCCTTGGACAGATTCATGAGATTCCTGTGTGAGCTCCTTCCATAACATCTCATGGAGTGAGACGAGTGAGAAACGTTGAGAAAACAGATTGGACATGACCTCTGACTAGGGGGTTGAAATGATAACAAACAAAACGGAGGAAAACTGGACTAGGGGATAACAACAACAACAACAAGAATAACGTCATGTTGGATTCTGTCTGTGACATTCAAAAGGTTCCCTCTGCAGATGTCTGAGTTTGGGCTCCAGTACTCAGAGGAAGCAGAGGACAGATCCAGAAGATAAGAGGAGTCTGGGAGAGAGATGTGGAGTAGGGGACTTGTGGAACAGTTGTGAAAATGAATACAAAATGTGAAATACACAATTTTCATGTTTTTAAATTACTAAAGTAAAGGGTTAAGGATATATTGTAAGAAGTGTAATATCTTAGATATTAACGGACAACGGAACAGTAACCATAAGAGACAGAATTGTGGTGGGGATTCTAGATAAGGGTCTGTCTCAGAGGCTACAGCTGATCCCTAACCTCACTCTGGAGATGACTGTACAAGAGACGCTTTATTACTCCCTCAGGTGGTTCCTCAATCCCCTCAATCCCTGCCTCTCGCGCCACTCCCACTTACTGTAACTGTCGTAAACATGTCGTAACGTATACTCCTCTTGTAGTCAGTTAACAATACTATGACAAGAAGGGTATGTATATAATGTTTTAAATAACTAAATGGTAAATGATATATTGTAAGACGGGTAGGTGAATAATGTTTTAAATTACTAAAAGGTTAAGGGTACAGAATTATTGTAAGAAGGGTTGTATATAAGCTTATACAACGGCATGCAAATTTCTCGATTCTGATTGGCCATTCACACGTCTTTATTGGCAACAATCCACGCTGCTGGCCCAGGACCCGCCCACAACCGACCCACATCACATCACTCCGCCGGATCACAAGAAGGTGGCCAATAATCTTTACAAATGGATATGTTAATGGCGACTAAACGACTAAATATCAAGCGATTCTGTCAAGGGGAATGTGTTAGCCCTTTAAACAATGTTGGATGATGTAATTGATGGGTCTTGAGTCTATCTAGAACAAAAGAAAAATCGCGGATTGTTTGATTGATTAATTGATAGATTTAAATTTCTACTTCCTCCCCACTGACTGCACTGCAGCGTTCACTCTCACTGTCCGACGCTGGCGTACCCACAAACACACACACACACATACACACACACACACACACACACACACACATACACACACACACACACACACACACACACACTGTGACACACACACACACACACGCACACACACACACACACACACACACACACTCCTGTCTGCAACAGCGGGGGAGTCAGACTGAGAGAGAAGCAGCGCTGTTTTAAGTGAGCATGGTCTATTGAATTGATTGATTGGTTGATTGCTAATTTTATTACTGTACCCCTGGTTTCCAACTGGTTAAGTTTAGGCTAAAAGAAATAAATAAAAAAATAGGGCGAAGAAAACGTTTTTTTCCTATAGGGCAAAGAAAACGTTTTAATTTGTTTTACCTACTTTATATTCTGCATCTGGTAATAAAATTTTCAATCAATCATTCCAATAATACACAGTTGGATGTGTTAGTTGGTTGGATGCACTTCAAGCTGCTTCCACATGAGGCAACTTCTCTCAATCATTCCAATAATACACAGTTGGATGTGTTAGTTTGGTTGGATGCACTTCAAGCTGCTTCCACATGGAGTTGTGGGAACTACTTTTTCTGGCGGATGGTTTTTTCAATAAATCTTCGATTAATGTGTGTTTATTGTATAGAAATAAGGTTGGATGAATCTGGCAGTTGTATAAAAGCTTTACACCACGTGCAGTCGTGATTTGTGACCAATAAACCATGCCTAGGGGGGTCTAACGACCCTCGGCTGCGCCTCGGGCCTAACAACCACCCCTAGGCATGGTTTATTGGTCACAAACCACTCCTGCGTGTGATGTAATGCTTAATTAGGCTTCTTCCCACACCTTTTTAGTCATTCTAATATTGTTTTCTTTCTATTTTAAAATGACTTATTATTTTTTATTTCTATGTACATACCATGTAAAGAATAAGTTAATGACAAAAATAAACACATTTAACGAAATTAAACCTTGACTGAGAGGTCTCTGGTGATAGCTCAGAATCAATGATGCACCTTATTCACGTTCACTTTCACATTTCAGTGTGCTGATGATGTATGCGTTCCATGTTCACTTCCATGTATTTCGTGGAAAACAAAAAAGTAATGAGCTTGTAATTATGAATATGATAGAAATGTGTGTATTCTGTCTGTTGTTTTAACTATTTGCGATCTTGAAGTGACATTTTAACAGCTAGGTTTTAACATTGAAGTGAACGGCACCTCCGCATTGGTACTTCATTAAATCAGACTTGACCAATATGGTGGTGAAGTGAATAAGTAAATAAATATGTAAATGTAGATCATGACCACATGTATCATCTACCACATATTTTTAGTATGGCAAGTCTGAGCGGGGTTCTGAAGTTACACATGAACCAGATGTTGTGACCAGCTTTTTTCCAGCGTTTCTCTTTTTAGGTTATGATGCCCTGAAGGACATGAACTAGGGATGCCCCGATCATGTTTTTTGCGACCGATACCGATCGTCTTGAGCCATATCGGCCGATACCGATCCGATACCGAGCGTTTTTGGTTTTATATAAATATATATTTTTTTAAATATATACTATATTTTTTTATAAAATATATATATTATATAATTATTAGTGCTGTCAGGCGATTACAAAAATTAATCTAATTAATTACAGGATTTGTAATTAATTAATCTAATTAATCGCATAACCATTTTATGCCTGATATTCTATATTCTATAATCATATTTCAAATTGCATGTGTCCGGATGGCAGAATTCACTACTGTATCTACAAAACCTTCTGTTTAATCATCTTCCATCTATTAATTTGCTTAGATTTTTCAGGTCTGGTCAATTTGAGCATGGTGTTATTCACAGTCAAAGATACAAAAAAAAATGATTGATATTCTCATTTGGTTCATTACAATTTACTCAAGCCTAGTAACAGACAGTATTTCTGACACTGGTTATACATTCCCTGAGATCCATAGATGTCCCTAGAATCAGATACCAAGAACATGCAAATGGACCATATTAAAAAAGTCTGTAAATGTGTGTTCTTATGGAATGAATGAGATTAAAAAAAAAATATATATATATATATATATATATTTTCTTTTTGTAATTAATTTTGAGTTCATTTTCATAACGTGATAATTTGCTGTGTAATTAATTAATCTAATTAATGCGATAAACTGACAGCCCTAATAATTATACTTGTAGTTGTATTATCTGCGAGACATCGCCACAACGCAACAAGTCAAAATGCTCGCTATCTCCACTGTCTGTGTGAATACTCTGCTTTGTGTATACTCGAGTAGCCTCCAGCTCCAGCAAGGATTCTCCGGCGCTGCAGCTGGACCCTATACTCTGCCCTCATGCGATGGAAGCCAGGGGCTCGAATATGCATCGAATCAATGTTATAAGACATTGATATCAGGAGCTATCTGTAGCTATACTGCTAGCCGGCTAGATAACGTTAAGACAACGCCTCAGTGAACTATTTAGTTTAATGGGATATTTCGTTTTGAACAGTGAGCTAACGTGAGCTAACGTGAGCTAACGGAGGTATCAACATGCACTACTAGACTATTGCTCTAGCATTTGTTGATATCAGGAGCTATCAGTAGCTAGCCGGCTAGATACCGTTAGACAATGCCTCATGTACTAAAAGTGAATAGTTGACTGGGTCATTCTGTTTAAACAGTAACGATAGCTAGGTAGCTAACGTTAGCTCACGGTCCCATGCACTATAGACTAGAGCAGAGGAGCCTCCTCTGTGTTTACACGGGTGCAGGAGGGGCAGGAGGAGGAGGAGGAGCGGCAGTTTGCAGCTCTGTGTGTCTGAGAGTGAGTGAGATCTCCGCTAAGAATCGGATCATGTTTTTCGATCGGTTTTCGATCGGCGAAAATAAAGCATTATCGGAATTCACCGATCTCATATTTATACTGAATATCGGCCGATACCGATCGTTGGCCGATCGATCGGGGCATCCCTAACATAAACTCAATGTTTTTCAAAAAAATCCATACAAAAGAATATCCATCTTTAAAGCAAGTAACACTGCAATTCGCTTTCAGACACCACTGTTCCTGTGAGTACACACTCTTTTAATTAAAGACTTTTTTTCAAATGTGATAAACCCCACAATGGATGTTTTGAAATATAACTCTAGATAAAAATAGCTATGCATTTTTTTTCTTCTGGAAAGTGGGACCAGAATAAGAATTACGTCACCAAACTGAGTGGGCATTCTAAACTCTATAATCTGTAACTATAATCTGCTGCAGTTACTGACAAAACACAGAACTCAGATGTCTCTAATCAAATAAAACAGTGATTGCCTGTTGAATTTACACTAAACATTCTGATTGCAAACATTCTTTACACATCTTGAAATACTGAGATAAGAGAACTTCAAGATCTCATCTTAACTTTAGTTTATTAATTAATCAAGGTTGTAGTTTATGATACAAATGCAATTAAATGTAAATAATTTAAATGTAAATCGCAATATAATGCACATTAACACATTGGACGCCAGACCCGAGGTAAGTCGTGTTAACTCGCCGAACGTTGGGCGCCAAACCCGAGAAAAGTCGGGTTTTCATCGTTATTTCTTTTATTTGATATTTCCACTCATAATCCATCCATCCAGCCTGATTTTATCATTGGGAATGGGTCTGAGATCACAAACGTCCAATACCGCCGCCTAACACCTTGCGGCCGGTATTGCACATCCTTGGAAACCCTCTGTCTCAGCATGTACGTCGGTCTAAAAAGTCCGGTCCGGGTTTTCCTTTTCGGGCATGAGTAACGTTTATAACACATGGATTGGGGAGACTCGAGCACCGCCGTTCATGTGCTTTGGTGGAATATCTTGGCAACACGATCGACATCAATACTTGGAATGGCAATCAGATAATTGGAATATTCTTTTTGCAGTACATCCTAGTCAAGGTAAGGCTATATGCTATCAATCTTGCATTGATCCAATAATTCCTTCCCCGCGATCGGAGCGTGTGTCTGTAATGTACTGTGTAACGTATTCTATTGGTGACGATCGAAGCATAGAACCCCCCCACCCTTTCATGGGTGCATGATGAAACATAATACCGATAATCTAGTGTTCATTTCAGATTGATTGTTGATCCAAGCGAGGAATGGCACGGTTCCTAGTGAAATGCACTAAAACGCTGTTTAGCAGCGTTTCCTGGGATTACACAGAATTACTCTAAAATAGGGGTGTAACGGTACACAGAAGCCACGGTTCGGTACGTACCTCGGTATTGGGGTCACGGTTCGGTACGAGTTCGGTACAACAGAAAATAAATATTTATAATTATTATTATTAACACATTGATGGCCATTTGGATGTGTCTAAAATCACTGTAGACGGCCAGCATAACAGACTTGCACAGTCCGTGGGGCTGTTTGTAGAGCTAAATCTATACTTTATAGTATTGCTATCTGTCCATTCTCATTGTCAATTGAGACCATAAACCGTCCCTTCAAAATGGCTTAAAGAAATAATTTTTTCATCAATACGTTCTCATATTATAGCGTCTTGAATATAAGCGTTATACAGGATTTGGTCTAGTATATTTCCTGGAAGGCTGGATAAAGGGCTAATAGCTACTAACGTTATATCCAATGGCATTTCGGTTATACAGAAGCTACAGTTAAAACTCAAACTGCATATGATCGGTACGATCTTCAAACATGAATGCATGAAAGGGGGGGGGGGGGGGCGGGGGACGTCGTTTCTGATTATTGATTACCAATAACCGTGTTCGTCTCAGTAGCCACATACGCTGATCGGCTGGTTGAGTATCATAACAAGCCCTGATCAGCATGTAATTTACGTGAAAAAGATCTTACCATGAGCCGGTTGGATCCCCCAGACCATTTCCCAGTTATCGATCGCCATCTGGTAGATCGATATGTCCATTGGCTGATGATATATTCCCTTACTGCACACTGAAATCCGCAATCCAAAAGGTATTCCGTGCAACAGGATAGGTATCGCTTCAGGTGAGTAGAAAACTACATTGGAAATCCAGAAAAAAAAAGACAACTTCTGCCACAGGGAACACTGCATTATCGATACAGCGCCCCTAAGAGGATCTGGCCGGTAATGCACTTTTTCTAATTCAAAGAGTAGGGTACATCTGCAGTGCCGCTCGGCGACCTTGAATAGGTTATTAAAATGGAATAAAAGCCAAAACAACCTTGCCATGGACATATCCGTGGGTGGTCCTCAACCGGTGGATTCGAAACACGGATATATACGTTGTTGGGCGGGAATGTGTTAACACATTCAGCGCCAGATGTCGCTGTGGGCCGTATGGCCGTGTGTGCCAGCGCTGTAATGAATGGGGCTACATGCCGGTGTTTGCAGTGCTAAAACTATATTAAATATTATAGCTATGGATCTAATAATATAGTCGATTAGTTTCTTCCGGTCAAGATGCAAAAAACAGATAATACATACATCAATACATTCCCGTTTTATACCGCGGTGAATATGAGTATAGTTTTAGAGTAGGGGTGTAACGGTACGTGTATTCATCCCGCGAATTTATGGTATGGCCGTCACGGTGCGGTACGTGCAGCCATATGAAGAATACGCCTCACAGCGCAAACACACCAGTCGCACATGCAGGCACTCGCGGGTTCCGTGCGAGAACAGCGCGTGGCCGGGCACACAGAATCCGACTTCAGAGCGAGCGAAAGTGCACGGAGAAAGGCACATTTACATTGGAACAGCTGCAGGGTCATTACAATTGTACAGTTTTTTTCGTTTTCTTGTTCGCCCAATAATGTTAACCGAATGAAACCAATGGAAAGACACACACACACACGCCGCGCATCGGCAACACACACACACACACGGCGAGCATCGCCAACACACACACGGCGCGCGTCACCAACACACACACGCCGCGCATCGCCAACACACACACACGGCGCGCGTCGCCAACACACACACACACGGCGCGCGTCGCCAACACACATGCCGCGCGTCGCCAACACACACACACGCCGCGCATCGCCAACACACACACCCGTCGCCAACAAACAACAACATGTGATGGGCTGTTGGTGAGATGGATGGAAGGAGAAAGCATAGAATGGCAAAACGGGAGTTTTGAAAAAGATGGAAAACGGATAGACGTTAGTACAGCAAGCCCTGTATATAGACCTGAGTTCTGAGTAAACCAACAAGCCCTGAATGTAGACCAACAAGCCCTGAATATAGACCAACAAGCCCTGAATATAGACCAGAGTCCTGAATATAGACCAGAGTCCTGAATATAAACCAACAAGCCCTGAATATAGACCAACAAGCCCTGAATATAGACCAGAGTCCTGAATATAAACCAACAAGCCCTGAATATAGACCAATGGGCCCTGAATATAGACCAACGAGCCCTGAATATAAACAAACAAGCCCTGAATATAAACCAATGAGCCCTGAATATAGACCAACAAGCCCTGAATATAGACCAATGAGCCCTGAATATAGACCAACAAACCCTGACTATAGACCAACAAGCCCTGAAAATAGACCAACGAGCCCTGAATATAGACCAACAAGACCTGAATATAGACCAACAAGCCCTGACTATAGAGCAACAAGCCCTGAATATAGACCAACGAGCCCTGAATATAGACCAACAAGCCCTAAATATAGACCAACGAGCCCTGAATATAAACCAACGAGCCCTGAATATAAACCTGAGTCCTGAATATAGACCAACAAGCCCTGAATATAGACCAACAAGCCCTGAATATAGACCTGAGTCCTGAATATAGACCAACAAGCCCTGACTATAGACCAACGAGCCCTGAAAATAGACCAACGAGCCCTGAATATAGACCAACAAGCCCTGACTATAGACCAACAAGCCTGACTATAGACCAACGAGTCCTGAATATAGACCAACGAGCCCTGAATATAGACCAACGAGCCCTGAATATAGACCAACAAGCCCTGAATATAGACCAACGAGCCCTGAATATAAACCTGAGTCCTGAATATAGACCAACAAGCCCTGAATATAGACGAACAAGCCCTGAATATAGACCAATGAGCCCTGAATATAAACCAACGAGCCCTGAATATAAACCTGAGTCCTGAATATAGACCAACAAGCCCTGAATATAGACCAACGAGCCCTGAATATAAACCTGAGTCCTGAATATAGACCAACGAGCCCTGACTATAGACCAACAAGCCCTGAAAATAGACCAACAAGCCCTGAATATAGACCAACAAGCCCTGACTATAGACCAACGAGTCCTGAATATAGACCAACGAGCCCTGAATATAGACCAACAAGCCCTGAATATAGACCAACAAGCCCTGACTATAGACCAACGAGTCCTGAATATAGACCAACGAGCCCTGAATATAGACCAACGAGCCCTGAATATAGACCAACAAGCCCTGAATATAGACCAACGAGCCCTGAATATAAACCTGAGTCCTGAATATAGACCAACAATCCCTGAATATAGACCAACAAGCCCTGAATATAGACCAATGAGCCCTGAATATAAACCAACGAGCCCTGAATATAAACCTGAGCCCTGAATATAGACCAACAAGCCCTGAATATAGACCAACAAGCCCTGAATATAAACCTGAGTCCTGAATATAGACCAACGAGCCCTGAATATAAACCAACAAGCCCTGAATATAGACCAATGAGCCCTGAATATAGACCAACGAGCCCTGAATAGACAAACAAGCCCTGAATATAGACCAACGAGCCCTGCATATAGACCAACGAGCCCTGAATATAGACCAACGAGCCCTGAATATAGACCAACGAGCCCTGAATATAAAACTGAGTCCTGAATATAGACCAACAAGCCCTGAATAAAGACCTGAGTCCTGAATATAAACCAACAAGCCCTGAATATAGACCAACAAGCCCTGAATATAAACCAACTAGCCCTGAATATAGACCAACGAGCCCTGACTATAGACCAACGAGCCCTGAATATAGGCGAACGAGCCCTGAATATAGACCAACGAGCCCTGAATATAAAACTGAGTCCTGAATATAGACCAACAAGCCCTGAATAAAGACCTGAGTCCTGAATATAAACCAACAAGTCCTGAATATAGACCAACGAGCCCTGACTATAGACCAACAAGCCCTGAAAATAGACCAACAAGCCCTGAATATAGACCAACAAGCCCTGAATATAGACCAACAAGCCCTGAATATAGACCAACAAGCCCTGACTATAGACCAACAAGCCCTGAATATAGACCAACAAGCCCTGAATATAGACCAACGAGCCCTGAATATAAACCAACGAGCCCTGAATATAAACCTGAGTCCTGAATATAGACCAACAAGCCCTGAATATAGACCAACAAGCCCTGAATATAGACCAATGAGCCCTGAATATAAACCAACGAGCCCTGAATATAAACCTGAGCCCTAAATATAGACCAACAAGCCCTGAATATAGACCAATGAGCCCTGAATATAAACCTGAGTCCTGAATATAGACCAATGAGCCCTGAATATAAACCAACAAGCTCTGAATATAGACCAATGAGCCCTGAATATAGACCAACGAGCTCTGAATAGACCAACAGGCCCTGAATATAGACCAACGAGCTCTGAATATAGACCAACAAGCCCTGAATATAGACCAACGAGCCCTGAATATAGACCAACGAGCCCTGAATATAAACCTGAGTCCTGAATATAGACCAACGAGCCCTGAATATAGACCAACAAGCCTAGAATATAGACCAACGAGCCCTGAATATAAACCTGAGTCCTGAATATAGACCAACGAGCCCTGAATATAGACCAACGAGCCCTGAATATAAACCTGAGTCCTGAATATAAACCAACAAGCCCTGAATATAGACCAACGGGCCCTGAATATAGACCAACAAGCCCTGAATATAAACCAACAAGCCCTGAATATAAAACAACAAGCCCTGAATATAGACCAACGAGCCCTGAATATAGACCAACGAGCCCTGAATATAGACCAACAAGCCCTGAATATAGACCAACAAGCCCTGACTATAGACCAACGAGTTCTCAATATAGACCAACAAGCCCTGAATATAGACCAACAAGCCCTGAATATAGACCAACGAGCCCTGAATATAAACCAACAAGCCCTGAATATAAACCAACAAGCCCTGAATATAAACCTGAGTCCTGAATATAGACCAACAACCCCTGAATATAGACCAACAAGTCCTGAATATAGAACAATGAGCCCTGAATATAGACCAACAACCCCTGAATATAGACCAACAAGTCCTGAATATAGACCAACGAGCCCTGAATATAAACCAACAAGCCCTGAATATAGACCAATGAGCCCTGAATATAGACCAACAAGCCCTGAATATAGACCAACGAGCCCTGAATATAGACCAACGAGCCCTGAATATAGACCAACAAGCCCTGAATATAGACCAACAAGCCCTGAATATAGACCAACGAGCCCTGAATATAGACCAACAAGCCCTGAATATAGACCAACAAGCCCTGAATATAGACCCTGAATATAGACCAACAAGCCCTGAATATAGACCAACAAGCCCTGAATATAGACCAACAATCCCTGAATATAAACCTGAGTCCTGAATATAGACCTGAGTCCTGAATATAGACCTGAGTCCTGAATATAGACCTGAGTCCTGAATATAGACCTGAGTCCTGAATATAAACCTGAGTCCTGAATATAGACCAACAAGCCCTGAATATAGACCAACAAGCCCTGAATATAAACCAACGAGCCCTGAATATAGACCAACAAGCCCTGAATATAGAGTTCAAGTTCAAGTTCAAGTTTCTTTATTAGTTGTCATACAGAAGTACAGAATACTTTTATACAAAATGCTTCTTTCTGTTACGCTCCAGAGACTGTGCTAGACAAAAAAGATAAGTATAAAATAAAATAAGATAAGATAAAAATAAAAAATAGAAGTCACGTATGTAGACACACGTGTTCAGTATGTACATATGTACAATGTTCAATGCAGAGTAGAAGTAACTGAATTACCATACAATATACTATACAATATACTAATATACAATATACTATATAGTGCAAAGCAGAAATGGGATGAGGTACAATTTAGGTACAGTTTACAGTAAGGTGTACTGAGGTATGGGTTGTAGTGCAAAATATTTGCCAATAAATATAAAGTGTGTTCAGGTGTTCTAAAGTGTGTAGAGTGGGTGCTGCAGTGAGTTGTTTGTTTAAAGTGAGTGTGTGCGTGTGGATGTGTGTGCTGCTGTGAATGCATTTGATGGTTGTTGCATAGTGTTATTTTTCGTTGAGCAACCTGATGGCATGGGGATAGAAGCTAGACCAACAAGCCCTGAATATAGACCAACAAGCCCTGAATATGGACCAACGAGCCCTGATCCATATTCATGGCGAAGCCCTGTATATTCCGGACCAATGAGCCCTGAACCTAGACAGTGTTCAGCAGGAGAAATTGTATGGATATACAGTTTAACTAAATGTCTTCCTCACCACGAAGGGATAGACTTAGCTAAATAAATCTGAGCTCTGATCATTGTTGAATGTGTGTCTTTGAGTTGTGCATTGAAATTAACAAGGCTAGGAAAGCATCAGGTTCAATCTTATGCCTCAAGGAGACCTCCATTGAAGGTGTTATAATGTCCTGTGCAAATCGATTGGGATGTTGAGGTTCAAGGCCTCTGAAGGTGTTTGTGAAGCGAGGCATCTCACACGCTACAATACTGGACAGAGAGAGCAGAGCTTGTCAGTGTTGCTGAGTTTTGAACAGGATGAATGACTGTATAAAGGGGGAAATAAAAGCATTGGATGAGGAGAGATAAATCAGATTAAGTGTAAAACCATTTGTACCGCTTCCACTACAAGGCAGAGTACTGTAGGTGCCAAACATTTGGACACGTGGCTTCAGTTTGTAGGATACTTGTGTCGAGGTGTGGTAAGTGCAGCAGCATGGCGTGTAGCTCAGAGTTGTGTGAAGAGCAAGTTAAATGTGTGAACTGTGGAGGTGAACATGAGGCTAGGTCTCTTGAATGTCCAAGAAAAGTCCAGGAAAATTAGGTAAACAAAGGGTCAGAAAATAGAGGGACTTGTGTGAGGGACTTTTCAGCACAATGACTGAAGGAAACATGAAGAGAGGATTAGCTACCTGATCATTCCAATACTACATGTAGTTTGATTACTAGTTTAAGTACAACTTGCAGTTGCTAGTTCAAATCTCAGTAGTAACTTTGAGTTATGTAGTTAATTACAAACTAAATATTTCCCTAGGAATGTAGCATTTTCCTGATTCCACCTCAACTACTTGTTGAAAGTAGTCTTATTTGACGAGCTACATTACAAGTTTTAAATGTATCATTGTTGTTATTTAATTACAAACTTGTTAAGATGTAATTTAACTACTTTTCATTGTGAAGTAGCTAGTAGTTAAGATGTAGTTGAACACATTTTCATTGTGAAGTAGCTACTAGTTAAGACACTGCCTCCAAGGTATTTCTACTTTGACTCAAGTAATGTATGTGTGTAATTTCCCCACATCACTGTGTGTTCTGCATGTGTCTGTGTATGTTCTGTATGTATTTGTGTATTCTGTATGTGTGTGTCTGTGTGTGTGTGTGTGTGTGTGTGTGTGTGTGTGTATGTGTGTGTGTGTGTGTGTGTGTGTGTGTGTGTGTGTGTGTGTGTGTGTGTATGTGTGTGTCTGGCGGTGTGAGGGTGTCCGGTGTTGTTTTTCTTCTTCAACCTCCTCTTTTCTCCTCTCCTCTCCTCATCCCCCACCCATTCTCCATTTCTCTCTCTCTCTCTCTCTCTCTCTCTCTCTCTCTCTCTCTCTCTCTCTCTCTCTCTCTCTCTCTCTCTCTCTCTCTCTCTCTCTCTCTCTCTCTCTCAACCATGCGGCCTGAAGCATGTCGGTATAGTTTGTGTTTTTCAGAAAATCCCCAGGAAGATGCACATTCCGATTTACATGCAACGCGATTCAATTTCCTTCCCTAATCAGAACAATGGAAGACGGAGTGAAGAGTCAAGGCCAGTCTATGTATCATTCCAGAGCAGGCCAGTTGTGCGTATGTTGACTGCTGGTTTAGGGGTGAAATGTATTGCATGTAATTGGTGACCGTAATCCATTAAATCAGATTATAGATTGAAAATGTGATTATTTAGAACATGTTTGAGAGAGAACAAAGGTATTGTCTTCTGTGAACATAATGCTACAAATAACAGTGTAAATTGTATTCTATTAAGAGCACATGTGAAACTTTTTGGACCCAAAATGCACACAGAGATGGTGTTAGATGTACTAGATGTTTCACAAAAAACGTGCCGTTTCTCGCCTGTATCGACAATCAATCTGAAATCAACGCTATATTATTGGTATTATGTTTCATCATGAATGCATGAAAGGGGGGGGGGGGGGGGGGGTCGTTTTTCTATGCTTTGAACGTCACCAACGGAATATGTTACACACACACATTACACACATATGCTCGGATCGCAGTGAAGGGATTCTTGGATCAACGCAAGATTGATACCATATAGCCCTTACCTTGACTAGGATGTACTCCAAAAAGACTATTCCAATTATCTGATCGCCATTCCAAGTATATTGATGTCGATTGTGTTGCCAACATAATCCACCAAAGAACATGAACCGGAAGTGCTTGACTCTCCTCAATCCATGCGTTATAAACGTTTGTCCTGCCCGACAAGGAAAACCCCACCGGGACACTTTAGATCGACGCACAGCCAAAGACAGAGAGTTTCAAATGATGTGCAATACCAGGCGCAAGGCGGCAGGTGGCGGTATTGGACGTTTGCGATCTCAGACGGGTTTGGCGCTCAAGCATCGGCGAGTTAACTCGACTTTATTCGTGAGTGGCGTCCAATGAGTTTTAAAAATCAATATTGATATTAACTCAATGGAGGCCAAACCTGAGATAAGTCGGGTTAACTCGCCAGCGGTTGGGTGCCAGACCCGAGATTTCTCGGGTTTTGGTTGTTTATTCCTTTATTCGATATTTTTATTCATTATTCCTCCAGGGACCTTGGTGTTACCATAAGGAATGAGTCTGAGGTCGCATCCAGCTAGACGGCGGTATCGAGCACCCTTTGTAACCTTGTATCTTGGCCTGTGTAACGGCCAAATGTCTCTGGTCTCACTTTTCCTTGTCAACCGAGTGGAACGGTTCTCCCGGTTCCATTGAAGCGCGTCAAATATCCCGATCCATATTTTGTCGTGGGTTATGCTGTGGACCAAATGGACATTGGATGTACCAGATGGCGATCAAACAATTGGAATATTATTTTTGGAAATACTCCCGATCACAGGTAAGGACTATCTGACGTAAATTTTAGCTTGATCCTGCAATGCTTTTATACCGATCGGGCTGATAAGCGTTTTTAGTGTTCAATACGAATGCCGTTACTGACAATCAAATAATTAGAAACGACCCCCCCTTTCATGCATTCATGATGAAACATAATACCTATGACATAGATGTGATTTGGGAATAGTAGCGTGTACAGGCAAGAAACGGCAACGTCTATAGTAGAATTGACGTATAAGGCTATAACTCAGCAATTTCGGGAATTACCCCAGACCGCTCAAAAACCATACTTATATTCACCATGGTATAACACAGGAACGTATGGATGGAAAAATGGGCCATAGTATTGTATCCATAGCTATAATATAGAATATAGTTATAGCTCTACAAACAAGGTGACGCACTATATCTTTTAAAGCATGGCCTTGCTATGACGGGCTCCGTCTAATAGCTGGCACCGAATGAGTTAATGTCAATATAAAAATTATGTTGTTTTTCTTTTGCAAATGTTAAGCACCTCTTTCTTCCCTTGTATTTAACACAGTGTTTTAGGTGGAAATAGCAACACAAATTTATCATTTTAAATTAATTATTTCCTTCCCTGCATGGCTACCCCAGTAACCCCACACCCAAGAATAAAAAGCTTTTACAAACTAGGCAGCACATTAAGTCATAAATAAATCAATACAGTCCATATTATGTAATGTTGCGTTTCTTTTTCAAATGTAGCCAAGAGTAAAGACCCTAACCCTATCAAAACAGCAGTGAATTGTATTTTTTTTTAATATTTTTTACCTACATCCACATAGATTTTAGAAAGGTGCAGAATAAAAGTATTGCTTTCCCCCCCAAAAAAACTATTGATTAATGAATTTACCATTTCAAATGTCTTTACAGGTCCAAAATGAATGTTGTGCATGTATCCCCTCCCTGCTTTCCATTTTCCCACGTGGAATGCAATTGATCAGATAAATTACATGTTGGTGCTCTAGTGCAACATCTAGTGGCTGAATGTTATCTATAGCACCTTTAAACCCTGGCCAAATAGCAAGGAGTACCCATTTCATCTTCAGTATCCTCCTGCCCACCCAGTCAACCACAGTCACACCTCCTCTTCTCTGGTGTATTTTCAACAAGTCAAATTCACGATAGAGTAGAGGTGTTGGTTTTAAATGATCAGCCATCAGACATTTCCAGGAGTTTTTCTTGACAATCCAGGACAGCACTTTTTCGCAGAGAAATTTCAAAGGTACTCATAGTTGCACGAGGGTTTCGGACAGACAAACGTTAGGGTTTGAAAGCTCGGCGTTGCTAATAAACATTTTAAATAATTTTTATAAACTGGTCAACACTGGTCAACACAGCTTTATTTCCGGCGTTGGGTGCCTGATGCAAATGCGCTGTGATCTCAGCGCAGGCACATCAGGCAGCTAAAGCCATTTTGAGCAGTGTTGACCAGTTTATATAAATTATTTAAAATCTTTATTAGCAAATCAAATCGAATCAAATTTATTTGTAAGGCCCGACAACACACGTTAATGTCCCCATGGGCCGTACACGTCTTCTTTAAACAAGTCAAGAAGAAACATCACAATAAGTCAAGAACAAAACAAGAACACCATAAGGTCCAACATTTTTTAAATAAATGCTAAATAAATGCAACACTCCCAGACATACCCCACACGAAGGTAAGGAAAAACTCACTAAAACCTAGCAATAGGAAAAAATGCACCACAGGCAATGTGGAGGAGAGAAACCTTAGAAGGGCCATTCAAGGGGGGATCTCCATTCTTAGATGTCGGTGATAGTAGTGTTGCAGTAAAAACAGGAAAACAGTTGGTAAGCATGCACTCATGTGTGTAGTGAAACACAGATGAGTGCATGCGATAGCAGCTGAACATTTTGAAAAATTAAAGATAGAGCTGATAGCGATAGCAACTGAATATTTTAAAAGATTAAAGATAGAGCTGATAGCGGATCTATTTGAGGCACAGGGGCCAAGCTTTCAAACCCTAGCATTTGTCTGTCCGAAACCCTCGTGCAACTGTGAGTACCTTTGAAATTTCTCTGCGATACTTGTACTTGAGAAGTGTTTTGATAGAGAAAACGAGACAGACTTAATTGTAGGAATTTTACATGGTTGGACAAGGGACTGTGTATTCACTCGGTGCATCACAGTCACGAAAGGGGCTAGCTTGTCCTATACGCCCCCCCACACACACACGTAACATCTGTAGTTTTCAACTAAACCATTCAAATTCGGGTTCCGCTTGCATCAGTGGACCCTGTGTTTTGCTGAGGTGAAATAGAGCTACCTCAGAGAGACAGAACTCACCCCCAGATGTGTCCCACCCCTGACCTAAAACAAACTGTTGTGCCGCTATAATGAAATTCCTGCAATGGCGAACACAGTGTTCCCCGTCACATGGACCCGGCGCTAATGACTAGTGACAAGAGGTTATTCCCCCCCTAAGAAAAAGCCATGAACAGGTTTGGCATTAAAAGCGAGGCCAGGAGAATGTAATCCACCTCACCTCCAGGGAAACACAGGGGGGGTCTGGGGGGGGGGAGTGCCCAACAGCTGTTCAGAGTGAAAATTCCCCTTTTTCCGGCCTTTGGTGTCTTGTTGGGGAACAATGCTGACAGGATTCACAATTAGTCGAGTGTTTACAAGGCGGCTGGCATGAACCCCCCACTGTGATTGGCCAGTGAACATGCTGTGTTATGGGGCGGAGGTGTGAGCATCTGTAGAATGTGTATGACACGACTCGCCACCCACTCACCTCAGGAATGAATAGCGGGTTCTAGTCTAGTGTGTCTGGCGGTATTAAAAAAAAGCAAATAGTTCACACATCTGTTTGGCTACAGTGCTGTGTCTCCTTCTTTCATATTGCAGGCTAACGGGGGAAAGGGTTGACCTTTTCCCTGCGTGTTGGCGAAGCACGGTTTAATTTGGCATGTGTTCCGCCCCATATAAGCCAAACATTGACTAATTAATCCAGATGGATAAAAACCTGTGTGAGAGACCTATCGGTTGATGACATGCTTAAGTGCATTTGTGCTATAGGTAATGGAAACTTTGCACTTGCGGTATATTGAGAGTCTGTGGTTGTCGACTCTCCAGAGTGAACACAAAACCCTGGTTCAAAGTCCACGCATCTGGATTGCTTCAGTCAAAAAAATTAAAAATAAACAGTCGCTGTAATAGGGCGGCTAAGTGGCGCAGTGGGCAAGGCGCTCGCCACTAACGAAGGAGATGCTGGGTTCGAGCCCAGCTCTCGGCGTTGCTTCCGGCTTGGCTGGTCGTTCATACTAATACAATTGGCAGTATTAGAGGGTGGGAAAGCCGGTGGGTGAGGATTGGACGTTGTGGATGGCGACTCCTACAGGTCAGTTGGTGCGCCTGTACAGCAGAATCAGGAAGTATCGGGGGCAGCGTGAGCCTCCCACGCGCTACCCCTCGCCACTGAGAAATCGCGCTGTTCAGGTGAAAAGATGCGACAGCTGCCTCCTCGTGTACCGGAGGGGACACGTGATGCAAGGCATGGTCCTCACTGCAGCCGACCAGTGGGAGGTATAGTCTAGCAACGTTCAAGACAGGGGAGGGGAGAATTGACTTGGCGAGGCGAAATTGGGATGGGAGAAAAAATAGAAAAATAAGGAGAAAAAGTGGATAAAAAAAATAAAACAGTCGCTGTAATAGAAAATCCTGTGAAATAGTCACCTTGCGAGGGGAAAAGCCCCTATTGGGTGAACAGTGAACCCAATAACTTACATGAAATATGTTACAACCTCCCCTAACCCCTAATCTCTCATTTGATGTGGAAGGGTAGGTGGAAGCCGTCTTGGGGGACCTTAGCTAACCCTATCCCAGCAGTTCATTCAGACCTGTCTCTAGATGTATTGGCTCCTATCATAAGGTGTTGGTGGTGACTTTCATGTTGGGGAGCATTTATTTATCCCGTTGCTTTCTTTCCTCCCTAATCTCATTTCTGCCACAGAGAAGAAAGAGAGAGGATTTGAGACCATACAAAAGCCTTACACTTCCCAAAGCAATGATCTCAGTGACCCAAGCCAAACCAACTTCCACCTCATGTCCGATATTAGGTCATTGTTCATAAAACAAGCTCTCTCTCTCTCTCTCTCTCTCTCTGGCTTGATGGAGGAAAGGGAGGGGGAGGTCACTCTAGCCTACTGTAAAGCCACTTCTAAATCGTATCAGTAGCTCTAAGACGATAACGCCTGCTTCCTTATCTCTCCACAACACATACACCATAGAGGTGGGCCAGATGGAATCATCGCTTGCCGTTTAAGGAAATTAAACGACGACTAAAACACAGCTAATGTGCTGATACCGGCCTTACTCAATGCAGGAGTAAGAACAATATTTACAGTACAGTAATCTGGAGGGACAGGGGGGGGGGCCCCGTGGTACATTTCAACAAGGGGAGGTTTCAGGATATTGTGAGGCGAGGGCCCTTTATGCGTTTACAATAACATTGAATCAGAGTGCTGGCACCATTGTTTGCAAGTGGTGGAGGTGGTGATGATGGGAGAGTTTTGCACTCTGACAATCATCACTCAGTGTAATACAGCTACAGAGGTGAGAGAGCAGTGGGCGAGTCATTCCTCGAGGGATCACACCCAAGACAGGACGTCACACACATACACACAGCTGCCAAAGCCGAAGAGAACTGACGATGATGGAAACACACAGAGTCGATAAGGAGATGGTTTTGGTACAGGGCCCATCGAGCACTGCAGTGGCTGTTGCCTAGCAACTACTCGGCTCTACACAGACCTCTCAACCCACCGGTGCTGTTTGGACTTGGATTACTCTATACATACTAATCTACTTTACCTACTGTACCTCATAACGAGAACACCTCATGTCCTTCCTCCCTGAGCACCTCAATAAGGCACCCTCCAAACTACGGAGAGGAGTTTTCCTTGAGGAATGTTCCATGTTATAAACAATAGGATTTGTTTAGTTTGCAGCAATTATTTAGGAGTATGATGTAGTGGAAAAAAATAATAGACCATAGAGGGTAAATCTTTAAAACAAAATAACGGCACAATCCATAATCCAAATGTAAACAAATGGATTGCAAAAATAAAAACACTAACACTATACAACACATTCTAACTAACAAACACTAACACTATACAACACATTCTAACTAACTAACACTAACACTATACAACAGACCTGCGCTATATTCTGCTCTACAACTGGTTATAGAGTTTCCAGAGAGCAAATTTTCCATTGACAAAAACGGAATGAATCAACAGTAATACACGCTTTTGAGAATGTATGTGAATATAGCCCACTTCACATTTGTATGGAGTGGAACAATATGAACAATATAAGAAATGTCAGTAGTATAAAACATTCTTTGTAGTAACATTTGCTGTAATGTGAAAAGTGGGATAATGTATTTTCTTTTCTTTTGAACATTTAATATCTACAAATACAGACAAATGTGTTTACTTTACAGCCATTTCCAAGACGACACTCACGCGTATTTCAACTTACCAGGTTTGGGGGCCTTTCCACCCGCTCCTGTTGAACAGAGAGAAGACAAAAAGACAAGCGTTACCCAATCACCAATTAAACAAAGACATACCTTATACCTATACTGTATCTGATTGGATAATAATGATGGCTACTGTATCTGATTGGATAATAATTATGGCTACTGGTGACAGCAGTGCAGGACAATGACTGAATATGTATACTACCTCACCCAGATCCCTTCCTCGCTGTGCAGGCGCCCTGACTGACCTGTAGGAGTCGCTGTTTACAACGTCCAGATTACCACCCACAGGCTTCCCTCCCGCTGACACTGCCAATTGTGTCAGTATGACGACCGGCCAAGCCGGTGGTAGACGGACGCTTAATCCGCTGCGCTACCCGGCCGCCCTCCATTGTGTTTCTTGTAAAGTCTCTGGTTGCTAGGCAACCTTTCAAAATGCACACCACCAACTGTGGTACATGAGCTAAACCATGGTGATGCAACCAGTCAGCTTTGGCCAGGTCTTGCCTGGTTGTGAAAGGTGGCTATCTCAGCCAGTGTCCAACTAGGTCTGGCCAGGTTCTAAAGACAATGGGGACACTCACTGTATGCCAGACAGACCACAGCACAGCTAAACCCTGGCAAGTGGATACAAGGCACTAATGCAACAAAGTTTCTTGAAAAAATGTATTGAAACTACTTCATGATTCTTTTCTACAATGCATAGTGCCTCTGGCATCTCCTGAGGCCACCTAAAGGGAGTCCTGATTGAACCGCTGGTGTAAGTGAATTTTAGATGTCAATTATGTAATACCTGCTCCCAGTCCTCCGCCTAAACCACCATTTCCAACTCCACCTGGGATTAGACCACCTTGGCCAACACCTCGCCCTCCATAACCTCCAGCTGTAGAATAAACATAATCATCATCATTACCATCATAATAATAATCATCATCATGATCATCATGATCATCATCATCATCATCATCATCATCATCATCATCATCATCATCATAATTGTCATCATCATCATTCAAAGCCGGTGAGAAAAATCTATTCACCAATTACAGGCCGGTTTCTCTCCTTTCCCAGTTCTCCATGATAATGGAAAAGGTATTTGCAGCACGATTGGACAGTTTCATTGATAAACAGGCATTACTTATAGACAGTCAATATGGATTTAGATCGAATCATTCAACGGCATTGGCACTAATGGACCTAGTAGAAGAACTGACAAGCATAATTGATAATAAGAAGTTTGCAATAGGGGTCTTCATAGATCTGAAGAAGGCGTTTGACACTATAAATCATGATATTCTGCTACTAAAATTGGAAAGGTATGGGATCAGAGGAGTAGGGCTCAATTGGTTAAAGAGTTACTTAGAACAAAGACAACAGTTTGTGCAGTTGGGGGAGTACAGGTCCACTCAGTCAAACATAATCTGTGGTGTGCCGCAAGGGTAAATTCTGGGCCCGAAACTATTCATACTGTATATAAATGATATAGGTAATGCGTCTAAAATATTGAAAAATTTAATTTTAGCTGACGATACAAATGTCTTCTGTGAGGGAGAGAACATCCAAATGCTTTTAAAGAATGTCGCAGCTGAGCTAACCAAACTGAAAGTGTGGTTTGATGTAAATAAATCATTAAATATAAAAAAATAAATAATTCATGATATTTGGTAAACGTGATATACAAGTAAATACACCGGTGGAACTAATGATTGATAGTATTAAACAGGAGAGGGTATTTGAGAATACATTTCTGGGTGTGATAATAGAATATAACAAAAGCAGGATAGCCGGACCAGCACTCTCAGGTTCAATAGTTTTAATGGCAGCCTGAATTGGAAACAGACATGTTTCGGAACTATGTCTGTTTCCAATTCAGGCTGCCATTAAAACTATTGAACCTGAGAGTGCTGGTCCGGCTTTTGTTATATTCAACTTTATGGGATTACAGCACCCAGTGTCAGAACTTGAGAGCGCGGTCTAACTTGACAATTTGGGTGTGATAATAGACCACAAACTCAACTGGAAACCTCATATCAAATATGTCAGGACTAAATTGGCACGGAGTGTTGGTGTTCTATGCAAGATAAAACACATTCTAAACCAAAAAACACTGTATACACTGTACTGTACACTCTTCCTACCATATATGAGCTATTGTGCGGAGGTGTGGGGTAATATAATACCTACAAAAGCACTCTACAGCCAATATGCACCATGCAAAAAAAAGCAACAAGAATAATAATTGACATTTATGGACCTAGTGGATTACAAAACTGCCCTCATTGTATACAAAGCCAGATATAAACTAATCCCAGGCAACATTCAAAAATGGTTCAGAGACAGGGAAGGAGAATATAACTTAAGAGGGAGAGGGAATCTTAAACAACCAATGGTAAACACCACGCTGAAAAGCATGTGCATATCGGTGTGTGGAGTGAAGTTGTGGAATAATTTACCCGAATACATCAAACAGAGTAAACATGTGGCACAATTTAAAAAGCAGCTAAAAAAATACACATTGGAAAAATACAGAAATGAGTATTGAGGATAAACAAAGTTTTGTTATATTGTGTATGTAGTGCTGTACTATATTCACTGCTGTCAAGTGAATCAAGTATTTTTTTCTTGTAATCTTTTAATATAAGTAAAAGTATATTCTATATTGTAATACACTAAATTATGTTATATCTAGTAAAATTAATGGAAGAACAAATATAAATGTAAGGGGGTAGGGATCAATAAGCTTAGCTTCCCTCTACTCCTTTTTTGGACATGTATTTTGTATTTTTTTGTATTTATTGGTTTAAAATACAGAGACAGTGCATATTAAGGAACATTTGACTGTAAATATGCCAGTTTAGCCAAGTTGGCTAATTTTCAACTGTAGTCTCTGGGGCAGGTGACATGAGCACAACAATAATTAAAACATAGTACAATAATTAAAACACAGTAGGAATCAGTATAGGTTACAATACACTAAAATACATACAAATAAATACATTAAAATACAACCCCTCAGTTAAAAAACATAGTACAGTAATTAAAACACAGTAGGAATCAGTATAGGTTACAATACACTAAAATACATACAAATAAATACATTAAAATACAACCCCTCAGTTAAAATGGTCGCACACTTGACCATCTCTCAACCATGATTTTAAGTTAGTTTTAAATGAGATGTAACTTTGATACTCCCTGAGCCGTGTTGGCAGACTGTTCCAGGTGTGGGCTGCTCTCACGGAAAAGGCTGTCTGACTAAAAGCAGACCTCCTGTTTGGGACTACACAGTCCCCTCTGACTACAGACCTGGTATACCTATCAGCAGATGCTTTCTGTTTTATGAAAGTACAGAGGGGGGGAGGAGCCAAGCCATGTAGGATTTTATAGGTAAGGCAGGCATCTTTGAATTTGACAAGATTGTCCCAGCTCAGTAGGTTCTGGTTTGCTATGCTATGACAATGGTGGTGGCTGTTTGTTTTCCTGTCCAGAACTTTCACAGCCTGATGGTAAACTACCTGTACAGATCGTAATGTTGTACAGGAGGCTTGTGTCCAGCTAGTCAGACAGTATGTTAAGTGTGACATAATAATGGCATTAAAATACAGTGCTGCTGCTTTTGTTGACAGAGAGTTTCTGATGTGACGGAAGTTTGATAAGTGAAACTTTCCATTGTTTACTGCCGATTTGATTTGTTTTTTAAATGTAAGGTTGGAGTCCATTTTTATCCCAAGGTATTTATATTCGGATACAACTGTCAACCTTTCTCCTCTGACATAGACATCAGGTGAGACAGTATTCATCAGCCTCTTTGTAAAAAACATGCAAACAGTCTTTTTGGTGTTTAAATGCAGACATGAGTTAGTCAACCATTCAGTGACCGATGTCAACACCGCTGTTAACTTGTTTGCAGCTTGCTGCTTGGTTTCTGCATGGACATAAATTACCGTATCATCTGCATACATCTGGATGTCAGACTTATTGCATACAGCTGGAAGATCATTAATGTATAAACTAAACAACAGCGGTCCCAATATAGATCCTTGGGGGACACCAAAACCACAGCTAAGGGCAGAGGATAGCTCACCATTTGCCCTTACTCTCTGAGTTCTACCTTCAAGATAAGACTTCATGTATGTGATGGTATTAGGGGAGAAGTTGTACCGAGAAAGCTTGGTGAGCAGGACACCATGATCACCATGACAGTGTCGAAGGCTTTCTTTAGATCTAAAAATGCGGCTGCAACAACTCCCCCCTTATCAAGCTTAGATTTAATACTCTCCAGGAGGAAGCAGATTGCAGTCTCTGTTGAGTGTTTTGCCCTAAAACCAAACTGCATGGGGTGCAGTCCAACAGAGCTGGTGCTAAGGTGACTTGTTAGTTGTTCTGCTATGTGTTTCTCTGCTATTTTGGAAATAACAGGTAAAATGCTAATTGGCCTATAGTTAGCTACCTCAGAGGATTGACCTGCTTTGTAGATGGGGGTTATTATAGCTTCCTTCCATGCTCCTGGGAAAACGCCTTCACTATAGGATCTATTTATGATTGTTGATATTGGTCCAGATAAGCATTCATTAAAAGTTTTTAGTAGCATAGTGTTTAGACCATACACATCTTTGGCTTTGGAGTTCTTCAAGGAATTTATAATTGTTGTCATTTTTGTTACAGTGATTTCACACAGCTCAAAGACAGGCTGATTTTGATCCACTGGAGACATAGTCAGATTAGTAGGGGAGCTCTGTTGCAGAGTCTGCACCGACTCAACAAAATAGGAATTAAAACTTGTTGCAATTTGAGGTCCATCCTGTGTAATATTGCCATTCACACAGATTTCTAGGCACTTTTTTCCCCCAGTGTGTTTCCCTGTCAGTTTATTCAAGTTCTCCTGCTAACCAAACACATTGCTCTTGACCTTTTGTTTATAATTCCTTTTTTTTTCTTTCTTTGTTGCTATGATTGTTTGGTTCGACGGAACAAAGTTGTTTGGATAAATATGGAGAATAACATGTCCAAAAATAAACTTTTTCATTCATTCATTCATTCATTCATTCATTCATTCATTCATCATCATCTGAGGGTTAGGGTTACGCCAGTAGGCTAATGTAATATACATGCCAGTAGGCTAATGAAATATACAAATATACATGCCAGTAGGTTAATGTAATGTACACGCCAGTAGGTTAATGTAATGTACACGCCACTAGGTTAATTTAATATATACACCAGTAGGCTAATGTAATATACATGCCAGTAGGCTAATGTAATGTACACACTAGTAGGTTAATGAATGTACATGCCAGTAGACTAATGTAATAATATACATACCAGTAGGCTAATGTAATACACGCCAGTAGGTTAATGTAATGTACATGCCAGTAGGTTAATGTAATATACATACCAGTAGGCTAATGTAATATACACGCCAGTAGGTCAATGTCACACCAGTAGGTTAATGTAATGTACACGCCAGTAGGTTAATGTAATATACACACCATAGGCTAATGTAATATACATGCTAGTAGGCTAATAATGTACACACTAGTAGGTTAATGTAATGTACACACCAGTAGGTTAATGTAATATACACACCAGTAGGTTAATGTAATATACATGCCAGTAGGTTAATGTAATGTAAATGCTAGTAGGCTAATGAGCACATGTGGAGTGAATTTCACATATTGATGGATTTTGCACATCTCTACATAATTTCACATTTCTCTGTGCATAAGTAATGCAGATCAAAATAAATAAATAAACACAAATGGGGCCATTATGTTTTATACTCATGTTTTAAACTCACCTCCAGTTTTGGCTGGTTTGTAGCCCGCTCCCCCAGCAGCTCCTGGTAGAACAACAATGTAGAGTGAATGTCATGTATTTTCATGAATTGTTACTGTATGTCATGTAGTTATTTAGGCTCTGGCAGTGAGTAGAGTATATCTGCAGAGCCGCAGAGCCCAATGTCTGGGCGGGGCTTCGGGGCCTGTACTGTGCATGGGCGGGGCGCCAGGGCCTGTACTGTGCGTGGGTGGGGTGTCGGGGGCGTGTCTATATTAATGCCAGCCCAAGAGTGCTGATTGGCCCCGGTAACGCAATCCAATGCGCATTTTCTTTTTTGCCACTCACACGCGGAAATGGAATACATATTATCCAAACGAGGACCAGATTCACCCATAATGTCATAACGTTATTTCGTTGTACATTGTAACATTAACACAACACAGCTGTCAACTGTACTTTACATATTATCCAAACGAGGACCAGATTCACTCATAACGCCATAACGTTATTATGTTATTTCGCGTGACTGTACATTGTAACGTTAACACAGCGCACCCTAACTGCTTGTGTATTCTAGCAGTGTTTTAGAGGTTATTTTGTACAGTACCTTTATCTGCACTGAAACATACATTTCTACAGTACATGCAGTTGTTGAGGTAGATAACCGTGATTATGTTTATTTATTTATCTATCTCTCTGTGAGCAAAACCTATTAATATTACATATGTGTTGGCGGAATCGCGTCAATGTTTGTTATGAATAAAACGCCCGAAATAACATAACGTTAAAGTACAGTTGACAGCTGGGCTGTGTTAACGTTACAATGTACAGTCGCGCGAAATAACGTTATGAATGCCCGAAATAACATAACGTTACAAAGTACAGTTGACAGCTGGGCTGTGTTAACTTACAATGAATGTACAGTCGCGCGAAATAACGTTATGAATGCCCGAAATAACATAACGTTACAAAGTACAGTTGACAGCTGGGCTGTGTTAACGTTACAATGTACAGTCGCGCGAAATAACGTTATGAATGCCCGAAATAACATAACGTTACAAAGTACAGTTGACAGCTGGGCTGTGTTAACGTTACAATGGAAGCATGCGTTTGTGGGGCGTCAAAAAGAAAATGCGCATTGGTTACCGGCGAATGCGGAAGCACTCTTGCACTCTTGGGCTGGCATTAATATAGACGCGTCGGGGCCTGTACTGTGCGGTGCACTACTGCGCATGCGATGTTGGGCGGGGCTTCATAGTGCGCATGCGTGTGGAGCAAATATATTTGTATGATTTTCTAGCTCTGGTTCAACATTCATTCTTCTTCGTTGAAAAATAACCAAATATGTCTTTCAGTGAAAATGTAAGTACCTTAGGCCGGGGCACCTTCGCTATTTTGGAAATTAGGGCCTATTTTCCATCTGTAATTTGCTTTAGTGGTGAGCTAACGTTAGCTAACGCACGCTCCGGGATTGCAGCTGGGGGCTAGTTCTGCACTAACCTAACGTTAGCTAGCTAATGCATGTTAGCTAATATTCCCTGTAAACACCCAACTAATGCTATGTGAATGTGAAGTTACTATTATTTTGGCCCACGTTTTGACTACTTTATTAATGTTGAACTAATGTTAAAGCTATGTTAAACATGAACCATTCTCACAAGGTGTTCAACTTCACATTCTCTGTTATTGTCCACTGCAATACACATTGTCAACGTCATTGTAAAAAAAACACATGTGTTGCTTATTCAATCAAATCCCGGTTCATAGTGCGCACAACTGCGTTTTACAACCTTGAGCAACATTCCTCTATTTTAGTCCAAAATGATAAACATGACTTGATGCTTTTTTCTTACATAGTACTGTATATTTGTATGTCTCTAAATGTCTTGATGAATTGAACATTCATTTAAGTACCTGTATTATTCAGTACATTAAAATTAAACTTCTTCAACTTGAACCTGTGTGGAATGTGTATCTGGTCATCTGTGTGTGATGGAGGAGATATGGTCAGCTGCCCGACAGAGCCTTTATCCTCTCCTCTGACGGAGGCTGTGTATGTTTGAACTGTAAAACCCCACAGTCAGAGCTACTGTACCAGATCGGTCTGAACTGTAAAACACCACAGTCAGTTGCGGGGAGGAAACTGGAGGAAACCCACAAAGACACAGGGAGAACATGCCAACTCCACACAGAAAGTACCTGGATTCTAATAGAATATTTGCATCTCTGTGGGGTCCTTATCAAAACAATCGCTTATCAAACCCATTGTGTTTACTGATATATACCATATAAACCATTAAGAGTGGGTGTCAGACAAGAGGGAAGACTGTCAGGTTTTAAACTGTGGATACCAAACAGAAGGCAAAGATGACTTGAACTGTACAGTAACAGTAATCCAGAACTATTTCATTGCACTGTAAATAAACTGATTTTATAGTATGTCACATCAATGTCATTCATGTCTTTCACATTCTACTAAACTGAATCAAACCATAAACAAGGTGGCCTGTTAGGATGTTAGATCCTAATGTGAAAAACTGATTTTATGTCTGAGGAGAAGACTGGTACTCATCACCAGTTCATTAATCTCATCTATGTAACTCTAACCAGTTCATTAGTCTCTCCATCTATGTAACCATATTTGCATATCTTGTATGTCACACATTTAACAGTACTGTATATGATTGAATTGATTTATTGAAAACTTTAATGAACAGATTGCAGAATGGGTACAGTACAGTACAGCCTGTACCGCCCACGCACAGTACAGGCCCCGAAGCCCCGCCCGGACATTGGGCTCTGCGGCTCTGCAGATATACTCTATTGCTGGCAGTAGCCTATTTTAGTTTTAGCACCTCCCCCCTCAGCCCTGCAGGTCGCTGTCATATCATGCATTTGCTGTTGGTCTACCAGGCAGAACATGTTGTGGCATTTTTAGATGGTTTTATTAGTTGTTGTGAAGGATGCCACTAATGCAAACATGAAAGAGTCTTAAATAGTTTAAAACTGGTGGTTTAAAACTACGTGGTGCAGTGGGCAAGGCGCTCACCACAAATACTGGAGACGCTGGGTTCGCCTGTTCGAGCCCAGCGCTCCACATTGCTTTCAGTTTAGCTGGTCGTCCGTACGTACTAATACACATTGGCAGTATTAGGGGGTGGGAAACTGATGGGTGGGGATCGGGCGTTGTGGACAGCGACTCCTACAGGTCGGTTGGTGCGCCTGCGCAGTAGAATCAGGAAGCGATGGGGGCGGCGCCCCTTCAAAGCGCAGACCCCTGATAAATACATTTTACATTTATTTAACCTTTATTTACCCAGGCAAGCAAGTAAGAACTAATTCTGATTTTATTTATTGTCAAAAGTATGCATAATGTTGTGTTAATTCCACGACAAGAGATATGTAAGGGATAATGTATAGCTACGAGGTCATTGTCGCAAAATAATTGACCGACACGGAGTTTAGAACACAGAGGCGCCTCGCCGAGGTGTTTTAAACGTCAGTGAAGGTCAATTATTTTGCGACAATGACCGAGTATAGCTATACATTATCCCGCTTATTACATGGCTAACTTACTAACAATATACCTAATTCATTTTACACCATCGACAAGACGAGATCAAATGCAGACGCAGTTGTTCTGTGGCTCTGTCAGCTCAAATAAAGTGATTATTATTATTGCCGACAGCCGTCAGGTGTGTCTGATTGCACTGAAACAGTGTGTGTCAGTGGGCTTGATTACTCCAGCTGCGAAAAACAATAATCACCGGTGGTTATCGAAAAATAATTCACCGCTGTCAGGGGCTATTGACCAATCACAATCAAGCATTTCGGCGAATGTTAAAACGCCATGTAATAAGTAATGTTAATGCATATATCGGTTGATATCGGTATCGGAAATTAAGAGTTGGACAATATCGGTATATCGGTATCGGTAAAAAAGCCAATATCGGGCATCCCTATTTAAAACCTTTAGCTGAAGGTTCTGAGGTTACATGAGGGAGGGAGGGGTGACACTATGTGAACTATGTGAAATGAAAGTAGGAGGCCAACAGTAAAAGTAGAGGAGGCTTGTTTGATTGAGCAACATATTTGCCATGTTTAGGGTCTTAGAAACTATCGACATTCTAACCCATTAGAACCCACACCCATTTCTACTTCAAGGAAAATTATGAGGGGAATAAGACTGACTAAATAGACTACAAAGAACACATTTCTGAATTTATTTTCAAAATAGTGTCCCCTAATGGCAAAGATCTGAAATGTTACATATATGTCACATTGGGCGTTAATCATTAAACATATTCCTAATTCCCATGTAGTGCACTACATGGTACTTCATGGTACTACAGGGTACTACAGGATACTACATGGTACTTCATGGTACTACAGGGTACTACAGGATACTACATGGTACTACATGGTACTACATGATACTACAGGGTACTACAGGGTACTACATGGGTACTACAGGGTACTACAGGGTACTACATGGTACTACATGGCACTGCATGGCACTACATGGTACTATAGGGTACTACAGGATACTACAGGGTACTACATGGCACTACAGGGTACTTCATGGTACTACATGGCACTACATGGTACTACATGGCACTACAGGGTACTACATGGCACTACATGGCACTACAGGGTACTACATGGCACTACAGGGTAATACATGGTACTACAGGGTACTACATGGGTACTACAGGGTACTACATGGTACTACATGGTACTACATGGCACTACATGGCACTACATGGCACTATAGGATACTACATGGTACTACATGGTACTACAGGGTACTACATGGCACTACAGGGCACTACATGGTACTACATGGCACTACATGGCACTACAGGGTACTACATGGCACTACATGGCACTACAGGGTACTACATGGTACTACAGGGTACTACAGGATACTACATGGTACTACAGGGCACTACAGGGTACTACATGGTACTACAGGGTACTACAGGATACTACATGGTACTACAGGGTACTACAGGATACTACATGGTACTACAGGGCACTACATGGTACTACATGGTACTACATGGTACTACATGGCACTACAGGGTACTACATGGTACTACATGGCACTACATGGCACTACAGGGTACTACATGGTACTACAGGGTACTACAGGATACTACATGGTACTACAGGGCACTACAGGGTACTACATGGCACTACAGGGTACTACATGGTACTACATGGCACTACAGGGTACTACATGGCACTACAGGGTACTACATGGCACTACAGGGTACTACATGGTACTACATGGCACTACAGGGTACTACATGGCACTACAGGGTACTACATGGTACTACATGGCACTACAGGGTACTACATGGCACTACATGGTACTACATGGCACTACAGGGTACTACATGGTACTACAGGGTACTACATGGTACTACATGGCACTACAGGGTACTACAGGGTACTACTTCTCTTCGGTTCAAATAACAAACTCAGCAAGACCGACGGCTTCTCAGTTACAGTGGGTGACAATATTGTCACAAGGAAAGAAGATATTACCTACCTGGGTTCCATCCTAGAGGCAAATCTTTCCTGTGACAAAATGGCATCCAATGTAATAAAAAAAGTCAACCAACGAACTCGATTCTTGTACCGGATCTCCTCACTGGTAAACAAGAATACCCTGAAGACTCTAGCAGGAGCACTCATTCAAGGGTACTACGACTATGCTTGCACCTCATGGTACCAAAGCACCTCAAAGGCGCTAAAAACAAAATTACAAACATCTCAAAACAAACTGGTCAGACTACTGCTTGACCTTACTCCTAGAACCCACCTCACCCCTGCCCACTTTGACAACCTAGGATGGCTTAGAGTAGACGACAGAGTACAGCAACTTGCAATGGGCCTGGTCTACAAGATACACTACACGACCAAGGTACCCATGTACATGACAAAATACTTCCCAAAGGTCAGTGAATACCACGATCACAACACCAGAGGGAGCTCCACAAATCATGTTAAACCCAGATTCGGCTCAAACAAGGGACTAAACACGTTTCGCAATTATGCCACATCAATGTGGAACGCCCTACCCAAAGCTGTAAAGGAATGTGAATCACTACCCACTTTCAAAAACACTCTCAAAAAACACCTAAGGGAGACTGCAACTCGAAACTGGCCCCTGTAAATGTCCGAACACAACCCCCTCCAATGTACAGTAAATTACCAAGTATGGTCTTGTCAATAATCCAATGTACAGTGTTGTTTGTACAGTTGTACAGTGTCCCCCACCCACCCCTCCTACCCACCCCCCCACCCCACTCCTACCCAACCCCCCCCCCCCACCCACCCATCCACCTCCAATGTACAGTCCCCCCCCACCCCCACCTACCCAATCCAATGTACAGTTTCTACGTCTAATGTATATACTCTTTTCTTTCTGGACTCTTTTTGTATCACAAACAGTACTGTAATTGCAAATCTGGTATGTCATAAATGTATAGATGTAGCAGTACTGTCTATCTGTATGTCATGTATGTCATATATGTTACGATGAATTGAAAATGGGGGACCCTGATGTAAACAAGACGAAAGTCTTTCTCTGGTCTGCATCCCCTTAACAATTGTATGTATTGAGCTGTACTGTACTGTACCCATTCTGCAATCTGTTAATAAAGTTTTCAATCAATCAATCAAACATGGCACTACAGGGTACTACAGGATACTACATGGTACTACATGGTACTACATGGTACTACATGGTACTACAGGATACTACATGGTACTACAGGGCACTACAGGGTACTACATGGCAGTACAGGGTACTACATGGTACTACATGGCACTACAGGGTACTACATGGCACTACAGGGTACTACATGGCACTACAGGGTACTACATGGTACTACATGGCACTACAGGGTACTACATGGTACTACATGGTACTACATGGCACTACAGGGTACTACATGGCACTACAGGGTACTACATGGCACTACAGGGTACTACATGGCACTACAGGGTACTACATGGCACTACAGGGTACTACATGGCACTACAGGGTACTACATGGTACTACATGGCACTACAGGGTACTACATGGCACTACAGGGTACTACATGGTACTACATGGCACTACAGGGTACTACATGGCACTACAGGGTACTACATGGTACTACATGGCACTACATGGTACTACATGGCACTACAGGGTACTACATGGTACTACATGGCACTACAGGGTACTACATGGCACTACAGGGTACTACATGGTACTACATGGCACTACAGGGTACTACATGGCACTACAGGGTACTACATGGCACTACATGGTACTACATGGCACTACAGGGTACTACATGGTACTACATGGCACTACAGGGTACTACATGGCACTACATGGTACTACATGGTACTACAGGGTACTACATGGTACTACATGGCACTACATGGTACTACATGGCACTACAGGGTACTACATGGTACTACATGGCACTACAGGGTACTACATGGTACTACATGGCACTACAGGGTACTACATGGCACTACAGGGTACTACATGGTACTACATGGCACTACAGGGTACTACATGGTACTACATGGTACTACATGGCACTACAGGGTACTACATGGCACTACATGGTACTACATGGTACTACATGGTACTACATGGCACTACAGGGTACTACATGGTACTACATGGTACTACATGGCACTACAGGGTACTACATGGTACTACATGGTACTACATGGTACTACATGGTACTACATGGCACTACATGGTACTACATGGTACTACATGGTACTACATGGCACTACAGGGTACTACATGGTACTACATGGCACTACAGGGTACTACATGGTACTACATGGTACTACATGGCACTACAGGGTACTACATGGCACTACAGGGTACTACATGGTACTACATGGCACTACAGGGTACTACATGGTACTACATGGTACTACATGGCACTACAGGGTCCTACATGGCACTACAGGGTCCTACATGGTACTACATGGTACTACATGGCACTACAGGGTCCTACATGGCACTACAGGGTCCTACATGGTACTACAGGGTACTACAGGGTACTACATGGCACTACAGGGTACTACATGGTACTACATGGCACTACAGGGTACTACATGGCACTACATGACACTACAGGGTACTACATGGCACTACAGGGTACTACAGGGTACTACATGGTACTACAGGGTACTACAGGGTACTACATGGTACTACATGGCACTACAGGGTACTACAGGGTACTACATGGTACTACATGGCACTACAGGGTACTACATGGCACTACATGGTACTACAGGGTACTACATGGCACTACATGGCACTACATGGCACTACATGGCACTACATGGCACTACATGGTACTACAGGGTACTACATGGCACTACATGGCACTACATGGCACTACATGGTACTACAGGGTACTACATGGCACTACATGGCACTACATGGCACTACATGGCACTACATGGCACTACATGGTACTACAGGGTACTACATGGCACTACATGGCACTACATGGCACTACATGGCACTACATGGCACTACATGGTACTACATGGTACTACAGGGTACTACATGGCACTACATGGTACTACAGGGTACTACATGGCACTACATGGCACTACATGGTACTACAGGGTACTACATGGCACTACATGGTACTACAGGGTACTACATGGCACTACATGGTACTACATGGCACTACATGGCACTACATGGTACTACAGGGTACTACATGGCACTACATGGTACTACAGGGTACTACATGGCACTACATGGTACTACATGGTACTACATGGCACTACAGGGTACTACATGGCACTACATGGTACTACAGGGTACTACATGGTACTACATGGTACTACATGGCACTACATGGCACTACATGGTACTACAGGGTACTACATGGCACTACATGGCACTACATGGCACTACAGGGTACTACATGGTACAACATGGTACTACATGGCACTACATGGCACTACAGGGTACTACATGGCACTACAGGGTACTACATGGCACTACAGGGTACTACATGGCACTACATGGCACTACAGGATACTACATGGTACTACATGGCACTACAGGGCACTACAGGGTACTACATGGCACTACAGGATACTACATGGTACTACAGGGTACTACATGGCACTACAGGATACTACATGGTACTACATGGCACTACAGGGTACTACATGGTACTACATGGCACTACAGGGTACTACATGGTACTACATGGCACTACAGGGTACTACAGGGTACTACAGGGTACTACATGGTACTACAGGGCACTACAGGGTACTACATGGTACTACATGGCACTACAGGGTACTACATGGCACTACAGGGTACTACATGGCACTACAGGGTACTACATGGTACTACATGGCACTACAGGGTACTACATGGCACTACAGGGTACTACATGGTACTACATGGCACTACAGGGTACTACATGGCACTACATGGTACTACATGGCACTACAGGGTACTACATGGCACTACAGGGTACTACATGGCACTACAGGGTACTACATGGTACTACAGGGTACTACATGGTACTACATGGCACTACAGGGTACTACAGGGTACTACTTCTCTTCGGTTCAAATAACAAACTCAGCAAGACCGACGGCTTCTCAGTTACAGTGGGTGACAATATTGTCACAAGGAAAGAAGATATTACCTACCTGGGTTCCATCCTAGAGGCAAATCTTTCCTGTGACAAAATGGCATCCAATGTAATAAAAAAAGTCAACCAACGAACTCGATTCTTGTACCGGATCTCCTCTCTGGTAAACAAGAACACCCTGAAGACTCTAGCAGGAGCACTCATTCATGGGTACTACGACTATGCTTGCACCTCATGGTACCAAAGCACCTCAAAGGCGCTAAAAACAAAATTACAAACATCTCAAAACAAACTGGTCAGACTACTGCTTGACCTTACTCCTAGAACCCACCTCACCCCTGCCCACTTTGACAACCTAGGATGGCTTAGAGTAGACGACAGAGTACAGCAACTTGCAATGGGCCTGGTCTACAAGATACACTACACGACCAAGGTACCCATGTACATGACAAAATACTTCCCAAAGGTCAGTGAATACCACGATCACAACACCAGAGGGAGCTCCACAAATCATGTTAAACCCAGATTCGGCTCAAACAAGGGACTAAACACGTTTCGCAATTATGCCACATCAATGTGGAACGCCCTACCCAAAGCTGTAAAGGAATGTGAATCACTACCCACTTTCAAAAACACTCTCAAAAAACACCTAAGGGAGACTGCAACTCGAAACTGGCCCCTGTAAATGTCCGAACACAACCCCCTCCAATGTACAGTAAATTACCAAGTATGGTCTTGTCAATAATCCAATGTACAGTGTTGTTTGTACAGTTGTACAGTGTCCCCCACCCACCCCTCCTACCCACCCCCCCACCCCACTCCTACCCAACCCCCCCCCCCCCACCCACCCATCCACCTCCAATGTACAGTCCCCCCCCACCCCCACCTACCCAATCCAATGTACAGTTTCTACGTCTAATGTATATACTCTTTTCTTTCTGGACTCTTTTTGTATCACAAACAGTACTGTAATTGCAAATCTGGTATGTCATAAATGTATAGATGTAGCAGTACTGTCTATCGGTATGTCATGTATGTCACATATGTTACGATGAATTGAAAATGGGGGACCCTGATGTAAACAAGACGAAAGTCTTTCTCTGGTCTGCATCCCCTTAACAATTGTATGTATTGAGCTGTACTGTACTGTACCCATTCTGCAATCTGTTAATAAAGTTTTCAATCAATCAATCAAACATGGCACTACAGGGTACTACAGGATACTACATGGTACTACATGGCACTACAGGGTACTACATGGTACTACATGGCACTACAGGGTACTACATGGCACTACAGGGTACTACATGGTACTACATGGCACTACATGGTACTACATGGCACTATATGGCACTATATGGCACTACAGGGTACTACATGATACTACATGGTACTACATGGCACTACAGGGTACTACATGGCACTACATGGTACTACAGGGTACTACATGGCACTACAGGGTACTACATGGTACTACATGGCACTACAGGGTACTACATGGCACTACATGGTACTACATGGTACTACATGGCACTACATGGTACTACATGGCACTACATGGCACTATATGGCACTACAGGGTACTACATGGCACTACATGGTACTACATGGTACTACATGGTACTACATGGCACTACATGGTACTACATGGCACTACATGGTACTACATGGCACTACAGGGTACTACATGGTACTACATGGCACTACATGGCACTACATGGTACTACATGATACTACATGGCACTACATGGCACTATATGGCACTATATGGCACTACAGGGTACTACAGGGTACTACATGGCACTACAGGGTACTACATGGCACTACAGGGTACTACATGGCACTACATGGCACTACAGGGTACTACATGGCACTACAGGGTACTACATGGTACTACAGGGTACTACATGGCACTACAGGGTACTACATGGTACTACATGGCACTACAGGGTACTACATGGTACTACATGGCACTACAGGGTACTACATGGTACTACATGGCACTACAGGGTACTACATGGCACTACATGGCACTACAGGGTACTACAGGGTACTACATGGTACTACATGGTACTACAGGGTACTACATGGTACTACATGGTACTACATGGCACTACAGGGTACTACATGGTACTACATGGCACTACAGGGTACTACATGGTACTACATGGCACTACAGGGTACTACATGGTACTACATGGTACTACATGGCACTACATGGTACTACATGGCACTACAGGGTACTACATGGCACTACATGGTACTACATGGCACTACATGGCACTACATGGCACTACAGGGTACTACATGGCACTACAGGGTACTACATGGTACTACATGGCACTACAGGGTACTACATGGTACTACAGGGTACTACATGGCACTACAGGGTACTACATGGTACTACATGGCACTACAGGGTACTACATGGTACTACATGGTACTACATGGCACTACAGGGTACTACATGGCACTACATGGTACTACATGGTACTACATGGTACTACATGGCACTACATGGTACTACATGGTACTACATGGTACTACATGGCACTACATGGTACTACATGGTACTACATGGCACTACAGGGTACTACATGGTACTACATGGTACTACATGGCACTACAGGGTACTACATGGCACTACAGGGTACTACATGGTACTACATGGTACTACATGGTACTACATGGCACTACATGGTACTACATGGTACTACATGGCACTACAGGGTACTACATGGTACTACATGATACTACATGGCACTACAGGGTACTACATGGCACTACAGGGTACTACATGGTACTACATGGCACTACAGGGTACTACATGGTACTACATGGCACTACAGGGTACTACATGGCACTACATGGCACTACAGGGTACTACATGGTACTACATGGCACTACAGGGTACTACATGGTACTACATGGTACTACATGGTACTACATGGCACTACAGGGTACTACATGGTACTACATGGTACTACATGGCACTACAGGATACTACATGGCACTACAGGGTACTACATGGTACTACATGGCACTACAGGGTACTACATGGTACTACATGGTACTACAGGGTACTACATGGTACTACATGGTACTACATGGCACTACATGGTACTACAGGGTACTACATGGTACTACATGGTACTACATGGTACTACATGGCACTACAGGATACTACATGGTACTACATGGCACTACAGGGTACTACATGGCACTACATGGTACTACAGGGTACTACATGGTACTACATGGTACTACAGGGTACTACATGGTACTACATGGTACTACAGGGTACTACATGGTACTACATGGCACTACAGGATACTACAGGGTACTACATGGTACTACATGGCACTACAGGGTACTACATGGCACTACAGGGTACTACATGGCACTACAGGATACTACAGGATACTACATGGTACTACATGGCACTACAGGGTACTACATGGTACTACATGGCACTACAGGGTACTACATGGCACTACAGGGTACTACATGGTACTACATGATACTACATGGTACTACATGGCACTACAGGGTACTACATGGCACTACAGGGTACTACATGGCACTACAGGGTACTACATGGTACTACATGGTACTACATGGTACTACAGGGTACTACATGGTACTACATGGTACTACAGGGTACTACAGGGTACTACATGGTACTACATGGCACTACAGGGTACTACATGGTACTACATGGCACTACAGGGTACTACATGGTACTACAGGGTACTACAGGGTACTACATGGCACTACAGGGTACTACATGGCAGTACAGGGTACTACATGGTACTACATGGCACTACAGGGTACTACATGGTACTACATGGTACTACATGGTACTACATGGCACTACAGGGTACTACATGGTACTACATGGCACTACATGGTACTACATGGTACTACATGGCACTACAGGGTACTACATGGTACTACATGGCACTACAGGGTACTACATGGTACTACATGGCACTACAGGGTACTACATGGTACTACATGATACTACATGGTACTACATGGCACTACAGGGTACTACATGGCACTACAGGGTACTACATGGCACTACAGGGTACTACATGGTACTACATGGTACTACATGGTACTACATGGTACTACAGGGTACTACAGGGTACTACATGGTACTACATGGCACTACAGGGTACTACATGGTACTACATGGCACTACAGGGTACTACATGGTACTACAGGGTACTACAGGGTACTACATGGCACTACAGGGTACTACATGGCAGTACAGGGTACTACATGGTACTACATGGTACTACATGGCACTACAGGGTACTACATGGTACTACATGGTACTACATGGCACTACAGGGTACTACATGGCACTACAGGGTACTACATGGCACTACATGGTACTACATGGCACTACAGGGTACTACATGGTACTACATGGCACTACAGGGTACTACATGGCACTACAGGGTACTACATGGCACTACAGGGTACTACATGGCACTACAGGGTACTACATGGTACTACATGGTACTACAGGGTACTACATGGTACTACATGGCACTACAGGGTACTACATGGTACTACATGGTACTACATGGTACTACAGGGTACTACATGGTACTACATGGTACTACAGGGTACTACAGGGTACTACATGGTACTACATGGCACTACAGGGTACTACATGGTACTACATGGCACTACAGGGTACTACATGGTACTACATGGTACTACAGGGTACTACAGGGTACTACATGGCACTACAGGGTACTACATGGCAGTACATGATACTACAGGGTACTACATGACACTACATGGCACTACAGGGTACCACATGGTACTACATGGCACTACAGGGTACTACATGGTACTACATGGCACTACAGGGTACTACATGGCACTACAGGGTCCTACATGGTACTACATGGCACTACATGGCACTACATGGCACTACAGGGTACCACATGGCACTACAGGGTACTACAGGGTACTACATGGTACTACATGACACTACAGGGTACTACATGGCACTACAGGGTACTACATGGCACTACAGGGTACTACAGGGTACTACATGGTACTACATGACACTACAGGGTACTACATGGCACTACATGGCACTACAGGGTACTACATGGCACTACAGGGTACTACATGGCACTACAGGGTACTACTACATGGCACTACAGGGTACTACATGGCACTACAGGGTACTACTACATGGCACTACAGGGTACTACATGGTACTACATGGCACTACAGGGTACTACATGGCACTACAGGGTACTACATGGCACTACAGGGTACTACTACATGGCACTACAGGGTACTACATGGCACTACAGGGTACTACTACATGGCACTACAGGGTACTACAGGGTACTACATGGCACTACAGGGTACTACTACATGGCACTACAGGGTACTACATGGTACTACATGGCACTACATGGTACTACATGGCACTACAGGGTACTACATGGCACTACAGGGTACTACATGGCACTACACGGTACTACTACATGGCACTACAGGGTACTACATTGAAATATGACTGATGTTTGTTTGAATATGCTTTGAACAATTGAACATTTGAACAATATAAAATATATTAACTAAATATCATTGAATCAGACAAATTAACTGAGCAGATCATAATAATTGTTCGTATTGTGACATATATGTCACAGCAAATTTTCATGAACATTTTAAGGTGATATGCCCGGTGTGACGTATGTGTCACAGCGATTTTTATCAATTGTTTTCTTTATCATTTTATTCAAGAAATGTGTTCACAACAGGTTAAATATCATAAAGACCATGTTATGTAAGCATTATAATTCTTAAATGGGCAAATCTTACCTTTTAGCAACAAGAATCTAGCTTTTGAATGCTAGCTACTTCTGTCATTTAGTCACCACCATCAGTCATCATTGTGGAAAGATGGTTTATGGGAGCACAACATCACATGATCTGTCACATGACCCCACCAGGATGTTCCACTGGTGTCCCTTTGGGACTTCATGAGGTAAAATCAAGGAAAAAGCTTTATATGGAAATGTCCAGAACATGTAAAGTACATGTGACACCTGTGTCACAGTGGGCCCTACTCGGAATGTCATTCGGCAGATCTTTTTTAAAAGGGATTTTAATTTTTTTTTTAATTTTCGGTGCATACTGATGCCATATTTAACTTTTTCTTTTATATATATGTAACGGTTGTGACAACGTTTCAAGCTAGGCGTTTTGGCTAATCTTGACATCAAATTGAGAAAATATTTTATTTACAATATTGAAATTGACATTCCTGATATTTAAGCAGTTGAGTGCTATTGTATTGTATTGTATTGTGTATTGTCAGTTTTGCTAATGTGCGTTGAGTTTTCAGTGAAAACTCGCCTCCCATTAATATTCCTGTCTTCCCTCTTCCTATATCCAGCCTCTTTGCCAATATCTCCAAAACACCAAAACCCCAGTGCAAGTGCATTATGGGTGGTCTGAAAGAACTCCAGGTTTGGATCAATCCAAATTAATTTATATTTGCAAGTCAAGTTTGCAAACACATGCTTTGCGATTAATACATAAAAAATTGTAATGTATTGACATTGAAGAAGTATACTACATACAGTACTACAAAGCATTGTAATCCCTGAGAGTAACTGTAAAACACATGCTAATCAAATTACAGATACTTTTGGAGAAAAAGTACTGTAGGTGATTACTTGTTGAGAAATGTGTTCAATGAGAAAGAGGAGTTTCTTTGTGAGATTATGGATGTTTTTTGGATATTTCTTTTTACATTTATTTTCCCAGGGTAGATTTCCTGAACATGCATGCTTTTTATCAGCCTTGCCCTGCTACACACTGGGAGCTACCCAGTACAACCACAGTCTCCTACTGTTGTCCCATGAGCAGGAGGTGGTTAAGTGTCTTGCTCAAGGGTGGGTGCTGAGGGGAGGAGAGATTTTCCGGTCCAGATTCAGATTGTCCAGATTTTTCTGCCGGTCTGGGGATCAAACCGATGACCATTCAGTCACAAGCCTGGATCTCTAACATGTAGCAGGTAAATCTATATAAATCAGATTACATTTGGAAATGAACCTTCCTAGCCTTGCATGTGTACATCGTCTTGTGACAGCATGACAAAATAATTACCTAAAGCTGCCTTTCATTACTAATGACAAGATAGTGAGCGACATTCCAAAGACGAGTTCCAAAATGAGATCATCATCATCTGCAAACACTGTCCTCACTGACACTGACTGCTGCCATAAAACTCCAAACCATGGAACATAATTATACCCAAGAGATAATATTCAGGCCTTTGGTTCCAAAAAGTGACGTAAGGGATGTAATCGCCTATAATTCTTTTTTAAATGTCAGTGATGAACATCAGTTAACAAAAATGCATTTTCTTGGTTGTTCTGCAGCAGCTTTGTTAATGGAAATGTGAGCTCCCATGTGTAAAACAAGTTTCCTTCATCTGGGATCAATCATGTACATCAATCGGAACATCTACCCTTTTTCTGAAAAGTAAAGTTTTTGGAGAAGAGGTTTTTGCTTGATAACTTTTGTAGGGAAACCCATCAAACAGATCTTGGGTTGCTGTGGCTGATGTTCTTGGTTGCTTTTCTTTAAAAGGAGAGGGCAACAGTGGCTCAGGAGGTAGAGCAGGAGGTAGAGCAATCATAAGAAGGTTCCCAGTTCAATTCCGGCTCCTCTCTGCAGCGTATTAGTGTACAGTAGCCTAAGTGTCCTTGAGCAAGACACTTAACTCCTAACTGCTCCCGATGAGCAGGTTGGCACCTTGCATGGTTGCCTCCACTGTGGATGTGTGAGTGAATGGGTGAAAGTGAGGCATAAGTTGTAAAGTGCTTTGGATAAAGCACTATATAAATGCAGTCCATTTAGCATTAATAATAATAATAATACATTCGATTTATAGTGCACTCTACATTTGGAAACCAAATCTCAGAGTGCTACAGGGTAAAAACAGGCTTTAAAAACATAGGCAATTAAAAAACAAGGCATAAAAGCATTAAAAAAAAGGGATAAAACACACAAGGCATGTATAAAAAGGTTAAAACTAAGGGAAGGCTTTCATGAAGAGGTATGTTTTAAGTCCTCTTTTAAAGGAAGCAGTGGTCTGTGGTGCTCTGAGGTAGTCAGGGAGGGCATTCCATAGGCGAGGAGCAGCCGAGCAGAAGGCCCGGTCACCCATGGTGCGAAGCTTGGTCCGTGGGGGAAGGAGGTGGTTTGTGTTGGCGGAGCGAAGGGTACGGGTGGAGGGTTCTGTGGTGAGGAGATCTTTGAGGTAGGGGGGAGGGAGGCATTTCCGTGGATGCATTGATGGGTCAGAAGGGATATTTTGTATTCAGTCCGGGTGGTGATGGGGGGCCAGTGAAGTGAGTGGAGGATGGGTGTGATGTGGTCGTGTTTACGCACTCTCATCAGGATCCTAGAAGCACTGTTCTGAATGTATTGGAGCCTCTGGAGACTCTTGCTAGGAATCCCGATGAGAAGTGTGTTACAGTAATCCAGCCTGGAGGAGACAAAGGCGTGGACCAGTTTTTCAGCATCTGCGAAGGTGAGTGTGGAACGGATTTGGGAAATGTCATGAGGTGGAAAAAGGAGGTTTTGCATATGTGTTTGATGTGGGTCTAAACATTTAGGTGGGGGTACATTTTTACACCCAAGTTGGTGATGGTGGATGAGAGGGGAAGGTCATGGCCAGGGAGAAGGATAGGCTGGTGATGGGGGAAGATTGGACCTGGTGGGGAGTACCAACTAGGATGGCTTCGGTTTTTGAGCTGTTTAACTGTAGGAAGTTTGATTTCATCCACGACTTTATCTCCTCCAGGTAGGAGGTGAGGGTGGATGATGGGGATGATGATGGCAGGGCTGCAGATGATGGGGATGGTGATGGCAGGGCTGCAGGGGGTGATTCAGTTTTAAGGTACAGTTGTGTGTCATCAGCGTAGCAATGGCATGCTGGCTGATGACACAGCCGAGGGGGAGCAGGTAGAGGGTAAAGAGGACAGTCCGAGGACGGATCCTTGAGGGACACCACAGGTGACAGGGAGGGTCCGGGATTTTTTCCCTCCCAAGGAGACATACTCGGTTCTGTCAGAGAGGTAGGATTGGAACGAGTTGAGGATGGAGTCAGAGAGTCCAATGGAGAGTAGATGGTTGAGGAGGATGTGATTACTACTCCTTACTCTTTCGAGTCGAAGGGCGTTTTTGCACCCGTGGGCGGAGAACAAAGGGATTTAGAATTTCTCAGAAATGCTCAGGAAGTCGCGCTTTTCAGAAATCTGTAAAAATAGAAAAATTACAATTTCGAGTGCTTTGACATGTAATCTATATGTCTCCTTACTTGCTAAACGTAATACGACTTGTAAATACGTTTAATTCTTGCTAGATGGTATGATTGTAATTATCTCCGTTTGCCATGAAAATTACAGCGTGTCACGAAACGCACATACACACACGCTCGCACACACACACAAGAACGGCGTGTGCGCTGTGAATAGGTGTTACACCCCGCAGGCCTGCCTGATTTGCAACAAACTGGGACTCATTTGGTCAAATAATTATTGTTTTTGTGATCAGTAGAAATGATTCGCATCTGCTAACAGCATGCTTAGCATGAATGTAGTTAGCATCAATGTAGTTGTTCAGTTTATCTGAAAAGTCACTTTTAGCACCTTCCAAACAGCTTTCTGTTTGACATACAATAGATAACTACATAGAAGAAGAATTCGTTTTAGAATTTGTGGAAGAAACAGTGACTTGCTAACCAATGCTAATAATTTTGACCTCCAATCTCTGAAACACTGATGCAAGTGCTACTTGGATAGACCTTCTGGAAGGGGGCTTGCAAGTGAGCATGGGAGCTTGTATCTTACCTGGGTAGAGCCCAGCGCCTGGTCCAAGGCCAGCACCAGCAGGTAAGTACACACCTAGAACACACACACACATACACACACAATGAATGATAATGGAGGGTTATGGATCACCCAGTGGCCAAACAGCTTGTGGCCAAACCCTCAATATCCCTTAATGGGGCTCTTATCACAGCTCTCATCGCTTGTTTCCCAATAACAATGAGCCCATTCGTCAGACAAACATTCCCAAAACCTTAATTCATCGGCCGTGACCCAAGGATTTTGTCCCTGGCATGGCTACTACACCTCTAACCTTGCTTTCCGATCGTGGTCAGCATGGACGGTCAAAGTAGCACACATGGAAACAATGAAGATCCAACAAACCCAGCCAGGGTCAAAGAAAGGGGGGGGGGGGGGGAGACTACAATCACCATTGTTTTCATTCTGATGAGGTATTGCAATTGGAAGCTCTCTTTCAGCGAGCCACAACACTGCTGTTACCCCCCCTGCCCCAACAACCCTCTCCTCCTTGCCATGATTTCTTGGCCTGGATGCAGAAGAACTCCTGTGACGGTAGTTTTGGATCCCAGAAACGGGGGGGGGGGTGAAGGGAACAACAACATACACATAGAGATGAGCGAAGAGTAATGACTTGAAGAAATGTAAAAAAGAATAATAATAAAAAGCAGAAACACAAAAAAAATGTATACAAAATATAAAATGACTTATGTTGTTCAGGGACGACTAAACACAGCTCCCCTTTGAGACCAGTGAGCTCAGGGCCGTAATTATACAAGTTGATATTCTTTGAAGGAAAAACCTGGTTTGTATCACTTAAAAAAAACAAAAAAACATGAATCAATGCAGTGGACGCTGCTAGGACATTATACTGTGGGTCTGATGATTATATTCAACCTAGTCCTACATGTGCTCAGAGACCAATTCATTAATGCCACATGAAGGCCGCCATGTGTTTATTGGTGAGTGCCGTGTTAATGTTTTGCACCTCATGGTGTGTTGTCCGCCTGGTGTGTGGCCATTAAAGGGGAGGAGGAAAAACGCCACACTGTATTACTGTTATCTCAGCTTGAATGACTGTAAATCACTGATGAAAGGACCACCTAGCCTCAGACGCTGGAGGTGGTTGTTACCTGTGCAGGAACCTTTCGTGGGGTTGGACATTTTAACACCATTACAATAATTGTTTTATTACATTTTGGATAATTGTTCATAGATTTGAATGACGGAGGTTTCAATATCAATTCTCTGCTCATGTTATGCCTATGAATATTTTGTGTCTACACTGTAAAAAAAAATGTTTTTTCACGGGAAATTCACTGTATTATTTTACAATTACTTTTGTTTTTCTACTTTAAGTGTAAATGCCATACAAATAGAGTAAATTACCTTTTATCAAAATATTAACCATTAAATAAAGGTTGTAAATGTATTTGATTTGACTGTAATTTGGCAACCATTGATGCCAGACATTTACCGTTTTCTTGCAGCTTTTTTTCTTACAGTGTACATCACTGCTGTGAAGTAGGGCTGCAATTATTTTTTGAAAGGTGCTATACACGTTTTCTATTATTATTATTATTATTATTATTATTATTATTATTATTATTATTATTATTATTATTATTATTATTATTATTATTATTATTATTATTATTATTATTATAATAACTCCTCGAGTTTTAAGCTAGGCTAGTGGTCCGTATCCGCTGCCATTCATTTGTGCTAATTTGTGCGTATCCGCCAATCACATCCGCGAGTTTCCCTTTACATCTGACAGCTGGGACACCTCAAAGAGTGCGAGGCAGTTGGGCCTAATCAGTTCTGGGAAACAACGTGAAGTCTGGCCGGTGTGTGAAATTCAGAAACATTAGAAGCAACTGTGGGAATTAAAGCATGGATATTGGAGATTTGGAGCGGTGAGCAGAGAACAAGAGGAGAGGAAGGGAGGAGGAGGAGGAGGAGGAGGAGGAGGAGGAGGAGGAGGGGGTGCTAACACCAAGCGGGTGATGAGGAAATATAACAAGGAGCAGCGCTAATAGGCCTCGCCCGCCGTCCTTAAGTTCTGGGCGGAAAGTTAACATAAACTGTGAAAGTCTACAGTGGAGGAACGCAGAGAAGGTGTTGATGTAGCTCTGACTCTGGGAAGGTTGGGTGGGGCTGTGAGGGGGTTAGTATTATCATATTTACACCCCCCCCTCCTCCCTACCCCCAAAGCTAAATCATGCAACAAATTTGATTAGGACAAGGCAACACAAATATTTAGTCTGCCTCGGTCTGTTTTTGGTTTAAGTGAAAAAGGAAAAAGGATTAAGCCAACCGGGATTTTTCTCTGGTCTTTTTGCTCCTCTTAACAACGTTTTTATGAAGCTTAGGTTTAAGTTACGTTTTTTTTTGGTGGTTGTTTTCTTTTTTAAACACAACATTGCGTAAATAAGGGGGGGGGGGGGGGGTGGGCCGCGTGCAGACTGGAGCTGACTATTTATTTGAAAGAGCGTGGCAGCCGTGTCCTTGGATAACAAATGATCTCATGGTTGAACCCATTCATCTGGAGCTGTGGATGAGAGAGAGGGAGAGGATGCTCTCTGCTCTCTGTGTTGCTTGTCAATCAACTGGACGAGACGGGATGGGAGGGGGGGTTGGCCTTGTGGTCAACGCTGACTGTTCTCTGACTGCAGAGAACTTGCTGAACTCTCATAAGAGGTTCCAGGAGAGAGAGAGGGAGAGAGAGAGAGAGATTGAGAGAGGGAGAGAGGGGGGGAGAGAGAGAGAGAGAGAGAGAGAGAGAGAGAGAGAGAGAGAGAGAGAGAGAGAGGGAGAGAGAAAGAGAGAGATAGATTGACAGAGGGAGAGAGAGAGAGAGAGAGAGAGAGAGAGAGAGAGAGAGGTATACTGAATAAGAAGGTACAGTATACTGTCGTGGATCCATGCAAAGGCGTGGATTGTATCTTCGAAATAAACAGTAAAAAAACTTTCCTTACAGCAAGATTTCGACAATTTTGAATGAACTACCACCATGGTCACAAGATACCATAAGAACATGTCATATCATGTCCATGATACCGTCAAAACATATCACCCAGCCCTACTTAACACAGAGTGAATTGTCAAAGATGAATGGCCAGCTAGGGTCTCGCATTTCACATCAGTCAGCTTGTACAGACAGGAGCTTCACTCAGCTTGTACAGACAGGAGCTTCACTCAGCTTGTACAGACAGGAATCAGCTTGTTCAGACAGGAGCTTCACTCAGCTTGTACAGACAGGAACTTCACTCAGCTTGTACAGACAGGAACTTCACTCAGCTTGTACAGACAGGAACTTCACTCAGCTTGTACAGACAGGAATCAGCTTGTTCAGACAGGAGCTTCACTCAGATTGTACAGACAGGAGCTTTAGGCAGCTTGTACAGACATCAGTCAGCTTGTACAGACAGGAGCTTCAGGCAGCTTGTACAGACAGGAATCAGCTTGTTCAGACAGGAGCTTCACTCAGCTTGTACAGACAGGAATCAGCTTGTTCAGACAGGAGCTTCAGGCAGCTTGTACAGAACAGAGCTTCAGGCAGCTTGTACAGACAGGAATCAGCTTGTACAGACAGGAGCTTCAGGCAGCTTGTACAGACAGGAATCAGCTTGTACAGACAGGAGCTTCAGGCAGCTTGTACAGAACAGAGCTTCAGGCAGCTTGTACAGACAGGAATCAGCTTGTACAGACAGGAGCTTCAGTCAGCTTGTTCAGACAGGAGCTTCACTCAGCTTGTACAGACAGGGATCAGCTTGTACAGACAGGAGCTTCAGTCAGCTTGTTCAGACAGGAGCTTCACTCAGCTTTACCCCATTGGCTTTGCATACTTTTTTGTGGCTAACTATCTAGAGCTAATATGGAACAGTATGGATTGTGCAGAGAAAGGATTATACTGATCACCAACATCATGTAACAAATAGGGGTAGGGTTTGCACTGTCCGTGTAATGCTAGTCTGTGTGTGTGTGTGTGTGTATACATGTACTGTGTAACGGACCACTTGAGATTAAACATGTCTAGACAATATCCTTTGCTGTTTACTAAATAATATTCAGTATGTATGTATGCCTTGAAATGACGTGTGGGATTTTACCGAAGTTCGATACCTGTAGGCTTATATAAATCTGTCCCTAGTGGCGCACTGTAAATCAGTATAGCTGGAAGCGCCTGTTAAGTGATGTAGTCGGCAGCAGGAAAGTTTGGTGCGTCTTTTTGTATCACCTTTGTATTCCTGTGCGACTTTTTATCCTTTTGTATCCCCATGTATCGATCGTGTGTTTAAAACGGAAGAAAGGACCTTTTCGGTTTACATTCCTTGGAGAGTGCAGCAAGGTATGCTTAGTTGTTTATTTGATTATGGTTGTAACTTTGTATAATGTAATTTGTGAATTAATGATTTTATGTCTTGTGTAGGAATGTAATCCTTGTAGTTTTGATACCAATGTTATTTAGTTTGGTGTTTGTACTGTGCTGTGGCATTTTTTTTGTTTGTCTGTTTATGTACGTTTCCAATGCAGTTTTCACGGTGCTAAGATGACGTCACGGATGGACAATTAAATAAAGATCGTCTTATGCATCAGTCGAGACTCTGTCGTTTGGATCCAAGGGCTGTAACAGTGAAAACTTGATCGCAACGTCTGGGTCTACTCTCCTGAGTCCTGCCATGCTGTGTTGCTGTCTTCATTGTCAACAACCCCGCGTTCATCTGGTCCACGGCGCGCATTCGGGCAAGGACGTACAGCAGCAATTTGAAGAGACTGAGAGACTCTGATCAACAAACAAACAAAATGAACTGCTACTTGTTGATAGTTAGATTGATACGAACTATAGTAGCCTAAGCAGATCATCCCAACCAGCAGATGATGGTTATGAAATGTTAATGTTGGCTTATTGAACTGCTGTGCTAGATGATTTCTCATGTTTCATGCTTGAATGGTTTGATTTGAACTTGTAAAAAAAAAAAAAAAGCCTTCACCTGGAACTTGAAGTTACAATTAGCTTATGCTTAAATTCCATTAGCTTTGCCCAAGCTCCCGTTGATTGGACTATTTAAAAATATTGATGCTTTGGGAGCTCAATATTTAATGTTTAATGTTTTAATGAGGTGAGCAGAAGGCTATTTCACAGAAGTCCTCAAGCTCCAGCTATCTAGTTTCAGTGATCTGAATTCACACATTAATTTGCAATAGATAGCAAAATGTCAGTGAATGGAGAAAAGGGAAAAGTCCCTGATGACAAGGACTTAGGTCCTAAAGAAGATCCTTCACCAGTTGAGGAGGATAAAAGGCCTACTGACTCACAAGAAACTCAAACTGCCACTGGTTCTCGCCAGCGGGAGCTAACAGCTAAGGGCAAACAAATGTGTGAAGAACAAGATAAAAAACATTTAAAGGCATTTTTGAAAACGTATGAATCATGGAAGAAAATAGCAAGAGAGTCTAGGACAAGACTTAAGACATTTTGTCTGAAGGAAGATCTGGAGAAAATAAACAAAGATATTCAATTTGTATATGACCATGTAATGCAAAATTATGAGGCACTCCAACGCAATTGTCTTAATACTACAGATGTTGTGCACAAAATAGATGCTTGTAGCACACTGACTGCAGAGATAGGTGATCTTGTGAGTAAACGACTGGAAGTATGTCTAGACCAAGGGACTTTTAAAGAGGAAGTCGAAAAGGAAAGAGTGCGAATGACTCTAAATCGTGATGGAAATCAATCTATTTTTGGTAGCACTAACACAGAGAGTGTAATTTCTCAAAATTTAGACAGCCTGTCTGTTAGTAGCAGAGCCTCTAAGCGAGTCGAGGCAGAGGCAGAACTTGCGGCTAAATTAGAACAAGCAAAGTCTATGCAGGAGATACAGGTTCAGCATGCTAAACTTAGTAAGCTGGAATGTGAATGGAATTTACATGAGTCACAAATGATGGTGCAAATGCAACAGAGGCAGGCTGAGGTCGAACTGCATCTCGAGGAGGAAAAAACAAAGTTGAAAATGATGCATGCAAACATGGATGTTAAAGTGGCTGCAGCTCGAGTGCGGACATACAATCAGCTTGAAGGTGATGTAGTGGGAGAGCCCAACACCACCGTCCCAGTCATCGTAAAAACTCCAGCTGTTAATTTGAACCACCAACTAGGCACCACTGTTGCACTGCCCCAATCACAAGCACTCTCTCAGAGTTTTGCAGGCAATCTAGAAGAAGCAGTTGCTAGCTCACTTAGCTTAAACCGTCTGCCTGTTCCTGAGCCAACCATGTTTGCAGGTGATCCTTTGAAGTTTGTTGACTTTAAGATGACATTTACAACTCTGATTGACAGAAAACCTATCCCTGCTGGTGAAGAAATGCTGTATTTGAAAGGTTACCTCACAGGCGAGGCACGCAAGGCTGTGGAGGGATTCTTTTACCGGAGTTCTGAGGATGCATACGAAGGCGCCTGGGCCGTGTTAAAGGACCGGTATGGAAACCCATTTATCATGCAGAAAGCATTTCGGGACAAGCTTATGAAATGGCCTAAAGTTGCCTCAAATGATCCTTTAGCACTGAGAGATTTTGCAGACTTCTTAAAGGGCTGTGCTGAGGCTATGCCCCACGTTAAGGGCTTGTCTATTTTAAATGATAGTGAGGAAAATCATAAGCTGTTGAGAAAACTACCAGATTGGGTTGTACGCAAATGGAGCAGACTTGTAGTAGAAGAACTCGATAGATCCGAAGAATATCCTACATTTGAACGTTTTACTGAATTTGTGCAGAAGGAAGCCTGCATAGCCTGTAATCCTATTGTCTCTCCTTTCTTGTTTAGCTCCAAATCAGCAGAGGATAAGTTGCCCGGGAAGGCAAATGCATTCAGCACTAGTGCTCAAGTGAAAGACCATATACCAGAAAGCCTCCCTGGGTTTAGGCCATGGCTACCATGCATTATCTGTAAAGAAGAGTTTCATGGTATTGCTAGGTGCCCAGCTTTCGCTTCCAAGTCCATGGCAGATAAAAGGTTGTTTATTCATCAGAATCATTTGTGCTTTGGGTGTCTGCGCAAAGGACATGTCACTAAAGACTGTAGGACTCGACATATCTGTGGAGTGTGTGGCCGACGTTACTCAACATGTTTACACGAGGAAAGAGAGACAAGGTTTGGGGAAGCAGCAAATGCGGTTCAGACTTTCACAGAAGGAGAAAGAAACCAGGAAGTCCATAGGGTCTTGATCCACACGCTAGTTCAGAATGCTTCTGCCACCTCTAGCATTGTCCCAGTTTTCTTGTCATCTGCAAGAGATCCTCAGAAGGAGATTCTCACATATGCTCTTCTTGACACACAGAGCGATTCGACCTTTGTCTTGGAAAGTTTAGTCAGAGAATTGAACATGGCATCTCGACCATTGCAGCTGAAGCTTAGTACAATGACTGCCATTGACACAATCATAGCCAGCCACAGTGTGTGTGATTTGCAAGTTCGAAGTTTCTATTCGGATAATCGGATACAGCTACAGCAATCATATACACGTGACTTCATTCCAGTTGATAAATCCTGTATACCAACCAAGACTACAGCATTGCAGTGGCCACATCTCAAACATCTGGACAATAAGTTGCCAGCACTCCAGGAGTGTGATGTGGGACTGTTGATTGGTTACAATTGTCCTTCAGCTCTGGCCCCCATTCAAGTCATCATGGGTGGTGCGAATGAGCCGTTTGCCCAGAAAACAGAGCTGGGATGGAGTATCATAGGAGCAGCCAATCCCCACCTTGATAGGCAGGGAAGTCAAAGCTATGTACACAGAGTTGCTGTAAGAGAACTGCCAGTCCCATTAGCCTCAGACGTTTTGAAGGTGCTGGAGTCCGACTTCAGTGAGAAGAATTCTGAGGGCAAATATGTACTCACAAGATGACGTGCGTTTCATACAGCTCCTTAGTGAGAATATTCAGCAGAAAGAGGATGGCCACCTGGAGATGCCTCTCCCGTTCAGAGGTGGTAGTCCTCCCTTGTTGCCAAACAATAAGAAGTTGGCCACTATTCGCTTGCAACATCTAAAGAGGAAGCTTAAGGCCGATCATTACACAGCCTTTATGAAGGAAGTAATCGACAATGGTGATGCGGAGCTAGCTCCAGAGGCACCTTCGGGAGAGATTGTTTGGTGTGTACCATCCCAAGAAGCCTAACAAGTTAAGAGTTGTTTTCGATTGTTCGGCTAAATTCTGTGGCATTTCCTTAAATTACACCTTGCTGACAGGCCCAGATCTGATAAATTCTTTGGTGGGAGTTCTCTTCCGCTTTAGGAAGGAAGCAGTGGCTATCATCTGTGATATTGAAAGGATGTTTCACCAGTTCTTTGTTACACCTGAGCATCGTACTTACCTGAGGTTTCTATGGTGGGAGCATGGAGACCTTGATCACGAGCCAAAAATAATATCATATGTGTGTATTTTTGTGTATATGTGTGTGTGTGTGTGTGTGTGTGTGTGTGTGTGTGTGTGTGTGCGTGCGTGCGTGCCTGCGTGCGTGCCTGCGTGCGCGCGCGCGCGTGTCTCCCTGTAGAGTAGATGCTAGTGGCTCCACAGGGCAGAGCTCTCAGGTGGAGGCGCAGGCAGGCAGGGGCACCAGTGATTGTTTCTCCTCTCTGCTCAAAGGGAGGATTTCCTGTCTGGCCGTTGAGAGCGAGAGGCTGAGCGGAGAGTGTGTCTACCATTGTTTCCTCCGGTCAAGGATCCCATCACGTTATACTTACTGCACTACATTTATAGGGTGCTGAGAAGTGCACTGGGTTCAATTTGGAGGCCAAATGTGGTGTGGTTCGTTAACATGTACTTGTATCCTTAATAGGCTCAGCCTAGGTCATGGGCATTTAGTGGAATGCATGTGAATGTCAAGATTGGCCCTGCAGAATAGACAAGTGACCTGCAGATTGTGACCTGCAGAATAGACAAGTGACCTGCAGATTGTGACCTGCAGAATAGACAAGTGACCTGCAGAATGTGACCTGCAGAATAGACAAGTGACCTGCAGAATGTGACCTGCAGAATAGACAAGTGACCTGCAGATTGTGACCTGCAGAATAGACAAGTGACCTGCAGATTGTGACCTGCAGAATAGACAAGTGACCTGCAGATTGTGACCTGCAGAATAGACAAGTGACCTGCAGAATGTGACCTGCAGAATAGACAAGTGACCTGCAGAATGTGACCTGCAGAATAGACAAGTGACCTGCAGAATGTGACCTGCAGAATAGACAAGTGACCTGCAGATTGTGACCTGCAGAATAGACAAGTGACCTGCAGATTGTGACCTGCAGAATAGACAAGTGACCTGCAGAATGTGACCTGCAGAATAGACAAGTGACCTAATGATTTAACATCTGAGACCCTCCCAGTGCAATGCGGTGTCCCACAAGGCTCTGTTCTGGGCCCTTTGCTATTTTCGATTTACATGCTCAACTTTCATTTTTACGCTGATGGCACCCAATTATATATACCTATTAACACTTTCAGTGCCACCAGGGGGCGCACGACTTAGTGCTTGAATGCCACCATCGGCGCCAATGTTAACGTTAATATCGCCTAATCTATGTTTTAAATTATGGCTATGTGTCTAATCTGCCCGTCGCTTATCAAAGAATAATTTTCCAGTCAGTGTTGTCAAGGCAGATTGGTTTTTTATCGCTTCATTTCCGTTTGAGAGCATTTTGAAAAGCGCCCGTTTTCAGGTGAAAAACAGCCCATTCTGTGATAATCGCCTTTTACTGGAATATTCCAGAACGTTGATATTTGTCGGCCTATTTATGAATCGTTTTCAAATAAACGCTAGATGATCAATAGTATACGTGCCCGCACGCACGTTCGAGGCGTGCGCTGATAATAGCCGTTTTCATTTCCTCATGGATTTTACAGTGAAACCGATAGAGCACATATCAGAAAAAAGCTTATATCTTCATGAAAATGAGTCTGATTATCCTAACACTGATAACATAGATTCCTTACCTGACATCAGATGGTATCCAAATGGTATATTCCAATTCCTGATCACCATTCGAAAAAAATCGATAAGTGTATAGATCTAACGTGTGTACAGTAGAACACATGATTCCCCGCGGCTCAGAGGCTCCAGAATGAACTCTGGTAACCCCGGCTGCATCAGTGGACTGGAAAATGTGGACTGGAATCTTTTTTTCCCCCCATCCATTTTCATTGAGTCCATTCCATTTACCATTTACCATCTGGGAGACGATAGGGGGCGCTTTTTTCACATCTGATCGCCGGCGGCCCTTGGGTAGGCTAGGGTAGGCTCGCGTGATGCAATACTGAGCGGAGGCTGGTACATGACTGACTGAATGAATTAATGACTTTATTTGACAATATGAAAATAAACATGTGACAGAAAGCACAGTCAGGAGATACTGCCAAGGATGAACATAAAAAAGCTCAGAGCTTATTTCCATTGTGATCCTTGTAGGGGGGTAGGGGCAGTGTTGGGCAGTAGCTAGCTACAAGTAGCGACGCTACATAGCTTAACTACAATTCTCAGTAGCGTGCTGGTAGCTCTCTACTTTTTAACCAGGGTAGCGATCTCTGTAGCGGAGCTATTTATAGAACGAAGTAGTAACGTAGCGACGAGAAACGTTACACGCTACTTTCGTCTAGACTAGAAGATCTGCGAGGAGAAAAACAAACTCCCCGTAAAAAACCCACTATGATTGGTTGGTTTGTTTAGATATGAGTGACGACTCACGATTGGGTATGGTAGGCCAAAACTTTACGGGTAGGCCAATCAGAGGCAGGATAGGGCGGGACTCCAGGCCGCAAACCAGGAAGTGAAAATCGAAACGCAGACCACTGAATGAGAATGAATGGATCATGCAATTTACAATAACAGAACCAGTCAGCGCGAAATAATGGCAGAGGGATTTGATGTTTCCACTGATGGCAATGATGAAGATGATGTCAACAACAATAACAACACTGCATCTCCATGGCCCTACCTGGACACGTTTATGAGTTTGACTGAAAAAACGGCTAAAACATATGTGTTTAGGTGTTTATTGTGTCAGCCAAAAACGAAGCTGCTCTCGACGTCCCACACGTCCAATACTAACTTGAGAACACATATTCAGGTGAGCTGATGAAAACCCTTACTGTCTTTACATAAACATTGTCAACTGTTCCCAAACAGCACACAAGTCAGTGCACTTTTTATAACAGTCTGAGATAGGCTAGCTGCTATGAACAATATTATTGATTGATTGATTGAAAAGTGTATTAACAGATTGCAGAATGGGTACAGTACAGTACAGCTCAATACATACAATTGTTAAGGGGATGCAGACCAGAGAAAGACTTTGGTCTTGTTTACATCAGGGTCCCCCATTTTCAATTCATCATAACATATATGACACACACGACATACAGATAGACAGTACTGCTACATCTATACATTTATGACATATCAGATTTGCAAATACAGTACTGTTTGTGATACAAAAAGTGTCCAGAAAAAGAGTGTATATACATTTGACGTAGAAACTGTACATTGGAGGAGGTTGGGTGGGTGGGGTTGGTGGGTGGGGGCTGTACATTGGAGGGGGGGGGGGGGGGGGGTTGGGGCAGGGGGACACTGTACATTGGGGGGTGGAGAAAAGAAAAAAATAGGGAAAAGATCGTCCTAGACCAGTGGTTCTCAACCTGTGGCCATGGAATGTTTTGTGAGTTACATATCTAGCAGCCAAGGATAGTATTGTTTGTTTAGCAGTGTCAAGCTTGAGTGTTATACTCTGAGTACATACTGTAGTAGTATAGTTCCAATGCCGATTACCCCATGCTGCTTATTTCCGTACTTAAGAATGTATAAATGTTACATAGGATTTCGTTAATGTCTATTTTGTAGACAAATGTTTCTTGCACTTTTTCTTTGGCCAGGTTATTGTCATTTTGCTACTGTGGTTTGAGTTGAAACAGTAGTTTATCCTGTGCTGAAAAGTCTCCATTCCAATAGAGGGAGTATATATTTGTGTTTATTTTATTATTGTTTCACTGCCTTTTATTTATTACGTTTCCACAGTTCTTTCCTCATGTTAAAAGGATGACACAAAAAGCCAGACCGAGGGCTTGTTTCAGTTTTATAATGAACAATCAAACTGAGCAATTTTTTTGCCTGCCTATTTGTTTGGTGTAAACTTGATCACAAAGTAAAAAAAAAAAAAAAAAAGTAGTGCCGATGTAGCTAGCTATTTTTGCCATGTTCTTGTAGTGTAGCTTGCTACATTTCTCTGGGGATAGCTTCCATTGTAGTTTAGCTATATTTAATCGAGAGTAACTTGTTAGTGTAGCTTGCTACATTTTCCAAGTAGCTTGCCCATCACTGGGTAGGGGAGTGTGATGCTTGGACATGCATCATACAGACATGACATCACAACACATCACATATACCATTTAACATTTATATACATAACAGACTCATAAAACATGCAAGGGTGCCTTAAGCTAAGTGTCTAGGTTAAGTATAGTCCCTTTTGAGCCATGTCTTCAGGCTGGACTTGAATCTAACAGCATTGTCTACGATTTTCAGGTCACTGGGCAGACTGTTCCAAAAGACAGCTGCTGAATACAAAAATGACTCCTTCCCCATACAGCTCCTGAATCTGACTGGCACAAAGTCAGTTGAGCTACGCCTAGTTGGGTATGCTAGAGGGGGCTGGCTAGTACATGACTGAGAGGGGGCTGGCTGGTACATGACTGAGAGGGGGCTGGTGAATGAATGAATGAAATTAATGAATGAATGAAACACTTTATTAACACTTTCCGTGCCACTCACGAGATAACTCGTGTTTTTTTATAGGTGGTTGAAAGCCACTCACGAGATTTCTCTTATTTTTTATTTTTATTTTTTTTAACGATCTGAAATCATATTGCATCACCCGAGCCTACCCGAGTATAGCCGAGCGGCGCCGGCGATCATTGTGGAAAAAAGCGCCCCCTGTCGTCTCCCAGATGACATAAGTGATTTTGGAATGGACTCAATGAAAATGAATGGGGGAAAAAATCCGGTACTCCACATTTTCCAGTCCACTGATCCAGCCGGGGTTACCAGAGTTCATTCTGGATCCTCAGATCCCCGCGGATCATGGAGTTCTACTGTATCGCGTTGGATCCATACACGTATCGATTTTTTCGAATGGTGATCAGGAATTGGAATATACCAGTTGGATACCATCTGATGTCAGGTAAGGACTCTATGTTATCAGTGTTAGGATAATCAGAGTAAGTTTGATGAAGTTATAAGCTGTTTTGTGAAATGTCTTCTTTCGGTTTCACTGTAAAAGTCCGCGAGGAAATCAACGGGGCGATTATCCGTGCGCGGCTTGAATGTGCTTGCATGCACGTATAATATTGATCATCTAGCGTTTATTTGAAAACGATTCATAAAAATGCCGACGAATATCAACGTTGTGGAATATTCCAGTAAAAGACGAATTTTCATAGAATGCTCCACAATGGGCTGTTTTTTATCTGAAAACGGGTGCTTTTCTAAATGCTCTGAAACGGAAACGACGCGATAAAAAAACAATCTGCCTTGACAGCACTGACTGGAAAATAGTCTTTGATAATGCGATGGGCAGATTAGACACATAGCCATAATTTAAAACATAGATTAGGCGATATTAACGTTAACATTGGCGCCGATGGTGGCATTCAGCCGGTAAAAAGGGAAACCCGGCGTGGCGCTCAAAGTGTTAACAGATTGCAGAATGGGTACAGTACAGTACAGCTCAATACATACAATTGTTAAGGGGATGCAGACCAGAGAAAGACTTTTGTCTTGTTTACATCAGGGTACCATGTATTGTGCGTCATTGTAGGTCAAACCATTAAAAAGTTAATTTCCACGGCAGCCATTTTGGATTTTGGTCTCTCGCAAATTTTCCATGCCTTTTTAAAAAATACACCCCGGCTAAATTTGTTTATTAACCCTCCTAGATGACAAATCCATTGAGAAACGAAGTGCCACAGATGACCCAACTATAGGTCCATATCGTATCATCATAATATTATTTAAAAAATCATTAGGATAAGGGTTCCCTTGATAAAGATGCATGAAAAGGCTGTATAATATACAACAACTGTAGCTCAACTGCAAAAACAGCTTTTTTGATTTGATTAGATTTGTATTTGGAAATTAAAAACACATCATAAAAACAAATTATCTTGACCAATTTGTATTCCTGAGGATATCACATAAAAGCATTCATTAAAACACTTATTTTCAAGGTGGTCCTCGATGGAAGACATAAAAACACAGCACATATAGCCTACTCAACTGCACATTTTTGCTCAACTGCAAAAATGTATGCCTACTTATGTATTAGCCTACAGGGAAAAACACATTCACAACAGGCAGCAAAGTTTATTTTCAGCCAAGTATGGTAATAAGGTAACTATTAGGATATATATGGTATGGATTACTTACTCTTATAACTTATTACTATCTGTGGTAGCTCTAGTCTCCACCTACACAAATTGTTTTTGTGCTGTCCATTGATCATGCACCTTCACATGGTAGGCACATTAACTGTAGGTCAAACTCCCCAAACAAGCACACCATTGATTTAATTGCCATATAAATCACATACAAAGATCTAACTATTACTCCTCTCTGAACATGAATATAAAACAAGGTGATCTATTAACTGTGTAAACCTTATGCAATATTCATCATTGATATTTGAATACTTGAAATCTGTATGAACTGAGTAGTTAGTATCAAATTAAATAAGATGGAACAGCTCCATGCATTCATTGAATAAACAACTATTTGCTCATTACCAGTATGGTATTGTTTAAATTTTACAGCTTTTTGCACATCTTTGCCAGGGAATTCCAACAATTCTGGACCTGAATGTACGAGTTAATTGTAATCATCTCTCTCTCCCTATGTCTAGTCAAGCCAGGTTGTGGAGGAGAGAGACAGGGATGAACAGGCTATAGACTACTTTGCCCATCCTGAGCCTGCTATGATGCAGATGTTTTACATCACCACCCAAAACAAGATTCAGCCAAGAGTGAGTGAGTACACTGGTCCACTTGCACTGGTACACTTGTCCATGGCACTTACTACCCAGCTTTGTAGTGGTTTGGGGGAATAGTACAGTAGGTACGCATATTTAAGGGGACCGCAAGGATGGTGTACTGGTGGGTGGTGTCCGACCGATTATGGTGGGTCGGTCTGGGCCAAAAATGCCAGGGCCGATTTTTGGTCCCAGTCCAGCCCTGCATGGGAGAACCTTTTTAACCTGTGTCTGTCTCAACCGGTCTCATGGAACAGCTTCATACCGCCTTCTGTCTGGCCTGCAGTGCTGAACCTTACCTGCTCCGCCCTGACCAATTCTGAGTGGCTTCTCCTGCCCCCCGGGGCATACGGCCCTGAGCTATTGTCTTGTATCTCATCCTGTATCCATATGCTTGCAGTAGTTCTATCTATTACTCAATTTCACAATTTTCTTATATACTATGATTCTACTGTCACCATGTATGCATATGCTCACTACATGTATTTATTGCTCCATCTCCGCCCACTACAAACATGGGAACTCTCTAACCCCTGTCCCCAACCCCCCTCCCATCTCTCTGAGTGGTTGTCTCGTAGTGCTGACCAAGGTGGTGGATGTCTCTGGGTCTTGGCCATTGCAGTGAATGTTCTACGTGCACCACCGAGGCCATGGATCAGCTTCTTACCGCCTTCTGTCCGTGGTCTGTCAACGTGGTTTAGACGTGGAGTTCATTGCTGGGTTAAGTACTTCTATTCTATTCACATAATATGCTTACTACATATATCTATTCTATTCACATATATTTATGCTTACCACTTGTATCTATTGCTATAGTGGAGGTTTCTCTATGACAACACGTGAAATACAAATTCACTCATAATTCATAATTATTATTAATTTACATATACCTATATATATATTTTTTTTTATTATTATTATTATTATTTTTTTTTATTATAAATGTTTTCCTCTGTAAAAAAAATGCCAGTGAATTTTTTTTTCTTCAAAAATGGCAAAAATGTACAGCTCTGAGCAGGCCTGCACTGCAGTATTGCCTGCAGTAATTATTCGTGAAGAAAACTTCACAGGTGTGACCCATTGTTAATAAATAATAAATAACAGCGAATCAAAATAGGCTATTAACTTCATCTAAGCACGGTCTGTGCAGTTAAACTCTTGCCATTGAATGGATAACAAGGCTGTCAATCATTCAATCCACCAATCAGCTAATGGTTTCTCTTTGGCTGTTCTGTGGCTCTGCAGCTAGCATGATTGACAGCCTTGTGGCCCAATCAGATAATGGTTTCTCTTGTGCCGTACTGTGGCTCTGCAGCGAGCTTGTTTTCAAAATAATTTGTATCTCAGGAAGATAACTTGTCGTTACGCAAGTCTTGTGAATGTCTAAACAGGGCTGATGACATTGATGAAGATGATATCAATAACAACAATGCCTCTCCATTGTGCATCGTTTGATGATATATATTTTTTTTATCTCAGTCGTTGTAAAACGAAAGCCTGCAGTGCTTAGCCTGGACGCAGCCGAAGTGTAGTAGTTCTAACGTCACTCGGGAGACAAAAGCCAAACATCAATTTGATGCAACAAGCTGGCTCGCGATGCACTATTGTTTACATTTTCCATGGGATTAATGCAAGTGGCTCGAGTCGGACTCATCACATGGAGAAGCTGCACTATTCAACAATATGGGTAAGTCGTGTTTTCTTGGCTTTAGAATGTCAGTTTGTGTAATGTTACTGTAACCGAATTGAAACCGCATCATAACTCCTACATCGACCATGTCAGGCATGAATGAATGAAAACTTTATTTAACAGATTGCAGAATGGGTACAATATACAGTACGGCTCAATACACATAATTATTAAGGAGATGCAGACCAGATAAAGACTTTCGTCTTGTTTACATCAGGGTCCCCCATTTTCAATTCATAGTGAAATTTATCTTGTGTTATTAGGAGCCCTGCTAAAGTTGGTAGCTAACGTTATATTGATAATGTTTCAATATTATCAGGTTGATATTATTAGGTTGATATTGGTGTCAGTGTTTCAGATAGCAAGGTGGAGATCTTTGTTAACTAGTAGAGCTTTGGTTGAGAGAGATTACAGTGCTGTCTCTTAAAACTCATAAACAAGTATTGAGCAAGACGAGTTAGTCTGTTGTGTTGTGCGTATTGTATGGGAGGGATAATGATGACTGTGTGTAACTAGGAGGGATATGAGGACTGTGTGTATGTGGCACTGAATTGATGTAAACAAGACGAAAGTCTTTCTCTGGTCTGCATCCCCTTAACAATTGTGTGTATTGAGCCGTACTGTATTGTACCCATTCTGCAATCTGTTAAATAAAGTTTTCATTCATCATTCATTCATTCATTCATTCATTCATTCATTCATTCATTCATTCATTCATTCATTCATTCATTCATTCATTCATTCATTCATTCATTCATTCATTCATTCATTCATTGTCCTTGTGTTACATAAAACCCATCTGTGGCCTTGTGCAGAGGAAGGTGGTAAATACATGTTAGATATTCCAATGTACAGTTTTGCATACCATTGACTCTAAGAATGGTCTGTGTTATTGAAATCGTCACAGCAATATAGTTTGTTTATACTTCAGAAGTATGATATTTAAACATGGTCCCCAAAATGAATGGAAGCGAATGAGGAGCCTGACACCTGGGAGGAATGGGGGTGTTGCAGCGTTGGGGATGTTTAAAAAATATAATTTAATATATAATATAATATAATAATTTGTGCTTCACCTAAAAATGTGGTCAGCAGCCTCCACTGGTCCGCCCATCACAATCACGCGAACTGTCTAACGCCTGTCCCGTCTCTCTGTCTCCCTGTGAGTGGCTGTCTCGGAGTGATGACCGGAGTGTTGGACATCCCGTGATGATGACCGGGAGGATACGACCCTCTCTGTGCCGCCTCTTTGCCTCAAATGTACTTATCTGTGTTTCACTATGCTTACCAACTGTTTGCCAACTGTTTGCCTGTTTTATTGCAACACTACTATCACCGACATCTAAGAAGGGAGATCCCCCTTGAATGGCCCTTCTAAGGTTTCTCTCCTCCACATTGCACCAAGCTGAAATTTACATTAAATTGCTCTTACCTGTGGCCGATGAGATTCCAAAAAGAATATTCCAATTATTTGATTGCCATCTGCTAGATTGTATGTCCATTTGGGCCATGACACCCCCCACAGCATAATGACTCGGGCGTCCCGAAAGCGATTCAATGCGATCGCGTATACCCCTCGGTCCAGGCTACTCGAAAACTCCGCCCGGATGAATTTCAATGATACACAGCCACATACACAGAGTCACAAAGGAAGTGCAACATCGTCCGGATACCACCATGCGGCGGTATTGGACCATTGCGATATCAGACACATGGCCTATGGTACCACAGCCTTCCTGGATGATTTATGAATGGAAATAGCGAATAAAATAAATAACGATCAAATAACGAGTATACTCGTTGTTGGCGTTATTCGATTGGCGGCCAATAACGAGTATACTCGTCATTGGCGGGGAATGAGTTAAAGAAGACGTGTCCGGCCCATGGGGACATTAACATGTTTTGTCAGGCCTTACAAATACATTTTATTTGATTTGATTTGATAAATTACCTGCAGAATACATAAATGGCCTGCAGAATACATAAATGACCTGCAGAATACATAAATGACCTGCAGAATACATAAATAACCTGCAGAATACATAAATGGCCTGCAGAATACATAAATTACCTACAGAATACATAAATAACCTGCAGAATACATACATGACCTGCAGAATCAAGGGTAATAATTATAGATCCCATGGGATCATGGGTAATAATTAGAGGTATGGATTCCTCCCATTGAGATGAAACATTGTGAAACAAGTACTGATTGCAGGCATATGAACTCATTGGGCTAGTGTATAAAATGCCTTTACCACAAACACATTTACATCTTGACAAGTAATTTAATCTTGCGTTGAGTCTTCAAATCATTATTTTCTTAAGACAGGAGGGGGAAGAAACCTGCCAACAGGGTGAGATGATTTCACTTGTTCCATTGCAACTGAATAACTAAATCCTGCAAATAAACTCAATACGTTTATCGAAACAAGTAACAAACATGTTGAAATAAGACAGATGACTGCTTTTGTTTAGAGAAAACCCCTTCTTGAGGAACAACCCTGACACAACCGTATTTGTATTAAACAAGAGAAAATTACCTCATCCAATTGGCAGATATCATCACCATTGTTTTCAAGGAAATAACACTTCAGACTACTGAAGAAACTTCAGTACAAACATCATTTGCCGGATGGTGTTTTGGTAACTTGCGTGCCATTGTTTTGAGTTTGGACACGCTCGTGTAGTACAACCACACAGGTGGACAGGAGACACGGGACACATCCACCCTCCATGAGGTTTGTTTTTGTGTTATTGGGGCAGAGAATAAGCACTGACATGTTTATTGAGTGTCTAGCTGGCGAGGGATTTCATTTGAGACTGTTGTCTGGGCCGGAGACACAGTTCATTCATCCAAACAAATCCAGGGCTAAATCAAAGTACAAATGAAAGCATTTAAAATCTACACTGGGCCTATAGAGCCCCCACGATCATGGAAAGCGTGTTGAGCCTAGAAATATAAGGGCTTTTTAATGACTGGATGGCAAACAAATTAAGTGATTTATGAGTTAACTTGTTTTTTTGGTATTGAATTCAACCAATGGCAATGGATTTTCCCCCTAATAATTCCAGTGCTAATAATGACACCCTTCTTTACAATGGCTGTTTTGCTGACTTGAAAGGCTGGCTGTTTCACGCCAATTAAAACAAGCTGGTGAGTCATGTGACATTTTCAAGACCCTGCAATGTGGGTGTCTAATAATTGGTCACTTTTTTACAGGATAATTGGGAGTTTATGGAACAACGTGCACGGCTGTATACACGAAGGTGCATAGGCCAACTCACGCCACAGCGGTGTGTTTTATGCACGCATGCACACACATAAACCTCACACATGCACACATACATAAACCTCACACATGCACACACACAGGCTAATTGCTTCCCTCTCCACCCCTTATTAATTAATGGCTTAGAGAGGCATTACCACTCTTGATCACACTCTCACTCCACTCTTTAGCAAGTCCTGAATAAACTCCATCTCAATGAGTTTTCTCTCCCAACCACCTGTATTTTACAGAGATCATCACCAATCCTTCTAGTCACCACTTCATATACTGTACTGTAACACTGTATTAGAAATTAAAAAGACTCTGGCAGACAATCAACTCAGTGAAATATTTCTCTCATGGAAAGCTTTCATCTCACAAGCCCTGACTGATCAGATGCAGTAAGATCTGCAAATTAGACCCAGGCAACTACCGCCCTGTTTCTATTCTTACCTCCATCTCAAAAGTCATGGAAAGTCATAGTCTACGAACAGGTCGAAAAGTACCTTGCGAAAAAAAAGCGAATCTATGAATTCCAATCTGGCTTCAGTTCAGAACATCCCACTCCACTGACACATGCCTTCTCTATTTGAATGACTACATCAAATAAGAGGTGGACGCGGGCAAATACTGCGGCATGGTCATGCTGGACCTCCAAAAGGCTTTCGACACTGTCAATCACTCCATTCTGATTGACAAGCTAAAAGCAATTGGTTTTTCGATAGTTCATCAGTGAGCTGGATGCTCCTACCTGGAGGGGAGAGAACAGATGGTGGAGGTAAACTGTACACTACCTCCCCCCCTCCCAGTGAGCTGCGGTGTTCCACAAGGAAGCATACTAGGACTGTTACTGTTCCTAATTTATGCAAATTACATGTCATCAGCTTGTGACTGCAACTTGTTCCTGTTCGCAGACGACTCAGCCCTGCTGGTCTCTGACAGGGACAAGTTGCCGGTTGAAAAAGCCCTCAGCTCTGAACTCGGCAGAATCTGCACCTGGCTTGCTGATAACAAACTATCATTACACCTGGGCAAAACAGAGTCCATTCTCTTTGGATCAAATAACAAACTTAGCAAGGCCAACGGCTTCTCTGTTACAGTGGGTGACAATATTGTCACAAGGAAATTACATACCTGGGCTCCATCCTAGAGGCAAATCTTTCCTGTGACAAAATGGCAACCAAGGAAATAAAAAAAGTCAACCAACAAACTAGATTCTTGTACCGGATCTCCTCTCTGGTAAACAAGAATAACCTGAAGACTCTGGCAGGAGCACTCATTCAAGGGTACTACGACTATGCTCGCACCGCATGGTACCAAAGCACTAAAACAAGACTACAAACATCACAAAACAAACTGGTCAGACTACTGCTTGACCTTACTCCTATAACCCACCTCACCCTGTCATGGTTTTTGCCTTATTTCACCTTTCTGTGAGGGACAGCTGTCTATTTTTGCTTTATTTCACCTAGAGCTGCCGCGATAACCGCATTACCGCGGTATCGCTGTTGCATCACGCTCACCGCAGAGTTAGGCTGAATACCGCGTCACCGCTGTTTTTTTATCATAATAATAAAGTTGGCTTGCGGCTTGTGGCTCTGCAGATATACCCTACTCGGTTCCAAGCGACCCTATTGGGTAGAAGTGGTACCAGAAAAGACATGTGAAACATTGCAGACCACTGACTGGTCAGAAGAGAGACGCGTCACACTTTGTAGCCTCTGAACGAAAACAGAACGCCGCCATCTTTACTGCCTCGCTAAGGATGCATTTCATTCAGGATTTGTTTGCGACAGAACCAAGCAATAAACAAAAAAGAATGGATTCACTGTGTATTCTGCCTTATTTATTGATGAAACAAAACCGACATCAACCCAATTTACCACCGAGCGGAGAGTTTAGTGTCACAACAAGATCGCTGATGTGTTAAGTTTGTTGTTGTTATTATTAGCCTAATACTACCGTCAGCCGATATACACGAGAGGTAACGTTAAACCCGGGTTTGCTTGGTAGAATACACAATGAGAGGTAACGTTAGCTTTGGCAGAATAGACGCAACGAGAGTCTGGTTAATGTTGTTATTGATTGATTGATTGATTGATTGAAACTGTGTTAAACTCTGGCTTGCTGCAAGCCCTCGGACATCTATGCCCACGGAGCTTTCAGTGTTCACAAGCGAGCGGCCCCGCCTGCATCCCCACGTCGGAGACAAACGGAGTAGTACCTGGCTGCAGTGGAAAAGGAACGAAGTACCAGGTGCCTAAAGCGGGTCGAGTCGAGTAGGTACTATGCAGTGGAAAAGCGCCATTAGACTAGAGGCAGGCTATAAGAGTAGACTACTAAAAAAAAAAAAAATGCATTCAAACTTTTTTTTTTTTTTTGTGCGCACTGTGCGGTAATACCGTGGCGGTAGGAAATATTTCGCAAATTCGTGCGGTAAGGAAAATATCAATACCGCGGCAGCTCTAATTTCACCTCTCTGTGAGGGATAGCTGTCAATCCCTGTTCCCTGTGGTTAATTGCCTCATGGGTTGGCAGGTGTGTGGGCTTGATTACAGCTGATGCAGTGCAGCTGTGCCTATGGCCATGTGGAGTCTATTTAAGTTTGGAGATCGCAGTGTCAACTGCTTTTTCATTTCCTAGTGTTGGCTGTCCTTTTGGTCACGTTCATTATATTGAAGTGTAGTCTGATTTCTGATTCAGAATTGAGCTTTATGGTAGTCATTCTTATTTTAGGCTACTCACGTGATTCTACACATAAACTCCTTTAGTGGAGGTTTATTGTTTTACTTTTTCCAATATAAACTCCTTTTATTAGGAGGTGTCCTTTTGGCTTATTTACTTTTATACTATACCTCTTTATTGAGAGTAGTCCTGTTTTTTGGGACTTGATTTATTTTCTTAATTACTCACTTTGAGATTTCCACCTGTAAAGGTTGTTTTCTGTTGTTTAATTTTTCCCCTCTCCCAAAATACCTGCGTAAGCAGTCTAGTGGTTGTCCGTTTTACGGATAACTTTAAGAGTCCCTGTTATCTGCTCATGACCCACACACACACATACACACAGCCCTCACAGAATGAAAAAGCCATGACTGGGTCAGCAGATAACACAGGTCTCGAACAAGCACTAGCTGCGCAGCGTCAAGGATTGCTTTCACATGAGGAAGCTATCATACAATTACAACAACAACAAGCTCTCATGGTGCAACAGCATGGGGAGATGTATGAAGGATTGCGCAAGATGGATAGTTCCATGGGTGATTTGGCTGACCGCATAGCCAATGCACAATTACCTCCCCCTCACCAGAGCCCACCTAATGTCTCTCAAGCACTACTCACAGGCCCCCGGTCATTACCTTGTGAGGCTAAAGTCCAGCTCCCCTCACGCTTTAATGGGGAGTCAGGTAAATGCCGTGGTTTTCTGGCACAATGCCAAATAGTGTACAGAGCCCAGCCTTCTCGTTTTCAGTCTGAGGATTCACGTGTTGCCCTAATTCTATCCCTGTTGGAGGGACCTGCCCTCGATTGGGCTGTTCCACTCATACGGGCTCAGGCTCCAGTTTTAAACGACTCACAGGGACTCATGAATGAGATGGAGATCGTTTTTGATCATGAACTCTACAATAAAGAGGTCACCATGAAGCTGACGCGCATGCGCCAGGGCGCCAGTAGTGTAGCTGAGTTTTCCATCGCTTTCAGGACACTGGCTGGGGCTACAGGCTGGCCTGAGGGACCACTCATCACTTTGTTCACCAACGCGTTATCTAATCAGGTTAAAGATGCTTTGGCGGTTGTGGGATCTCCAGACACTTTTGACACACTGGTCACTACCGCCATACGCGTTGATAACCGGATCAGAGACCGTGAGCGTGAGAGGCGGGGTCAACGTTTTCGTGTCCCGCTGGAGGAAGTTTCGTCCTTTCCTCCACAACCTTCAGTGGCCAGCTCGTCTGAACCTATGCAGGTGGACAGCACTTCTGTGTGTGACTCCAGGCAGACTGGTTCTCATGTGGACTGGTGCCGGTACTGCAGGAGAAAAGGTCACACGAGGGTGGAGTGTCTGAAACTGAAGGGAAACGGTCAGTCTCGCTAGTGGGCCGAGAGACCACCCCCTTTTGAACCTTTTTGCCTGTGGTTTTAGGCTGGAATAGGCAGTCTGTTAAGGTTGACGCCTTTTTAGACTCAGGGGCAGTGGACAGTTTCATCGATTCCAGATGGGCTGAGGACTCTAAAATACCTGTACATTCCCTCCATAAGCCCTGTAGTGTCACAGCGCTTGATGGACGGCCATTGGGTACAGGCAGTGTCACCAAAAGAACCAATTATTAATATATATTATTATCTATGCAGGTTGCTTATGGGAACCATTCTGAGCGCATTCGATTATTTTTGGTGGATTCCCCCACGTATCCCATTGTGCTGGGTCATTCCTGGCTTAGTAAACACAAGCCACAGATAAATTGGGGTGAGGAGAGGGACACTGTCATGCAGTGGGGCTCCCAATGCCGTCACCGTTGTTTCCAAATTCCTCCGTCACCCATGAGTTATGATCAGTTTAGTGAGAGCGGTTGTGATCCTGTTGAAGCAGTGGGCGGTCTTGGTTTCCAGAGCCCACTCTCTCAACCATTGCACTCCCAGCCATCTGTCGATCAGGATGGGAGTTTGGAATGGGATCCACAGTTTGATTGGGACTCCCTCGGTGAGGAGGTTCTGGCGGAGGACAGTTTAGACAGTTTAGAGGCTCTGTGTGAGGACTTCTCCTCGCTTACCTGTACAATTGACCCCCTCATGGAGAGCACCAACATCATGAGCGTGGAGTCACACCTGTTACCAGAGGGAGTTCCCACTGTCTATGCTGACCTCAGTGAGGTGTTTAGCAAACAAAGGGTTAGCATCCTGCCACCGCACCGACCTTATGATTGCGCCATCGAATTGCAGCCGGGCTCTATTCCCCCTCGGTGTTCCTTGTACTCGTTGTCGGTCCCCGAAAGCGCAGCTATGGACACCTACATCAAGGAGGCTGTGGCTACCGGTTTTATTAGACCTTCCACTTCACCTGCGGGTGCTGGATTCTTTTTCGTGGGAAAAAAGGATGGAGGACTGAGACCCTGCATCGACTACAGAGGTCTGAACAGCATTACAGTAAAAAAAACTGTATCCCCTTCCCCTGATGAACTCGGCCTTCGAACGCCTCCAGGGGGCATCCATTTTTACCAAACTTGATCTCCGCAATGCCTACAATCTGGTGCGCATACGCCAAGGCGATGAGTGGAAGACCGCGTTCAACACTCATAATGGTCACTACGAATACCTGGCGATGCCATTTGGTCTTACTAATGCCCCTTCAGTTTTTCAGGCGTTAGTCAATGACGTGCTCAGGGAGATGTTGGAGATGTTTGTTTTCGTCTACTTAGATGACATTCTGATATTCTCCAAGTCCATTTATGACCATGTCAAACATGTCAGGCAGGTCTTGAGGTGCCTTTTGGATGCACGGTTGTTTGTGAAGGCTGAGAAGTGTGCCTTCCATGTCCGCTCTGTGTCCTTTCTGGGATTCATTGTATCTGAGGGGAGGATTCAAATGGACCCCAAGAAGGTGTCAGCAGTGACAGACTGGCCTACACCCGTCTCGGTCAAGCAGGTGCAACGATTCCTAGGATTTGCAAACTTCTACCGTCGTTTTATTCGTAATTTCAGTTCAGTGGTAGCACCTATCGCTGCACTCACCAGGAAGACAGCACCTTCCCATTTCCAGTGGACTCCAAAGGCTGAGGCAGCGTTCATTGAGCTTTGGAGAAGGTTCAGTTCTGAGCCTATCCTCATTACTCCTAACCCATCCCTGCCATTTATCATCGAGGTGGATGCTTCTGAGCTTGGAGTCGGAGCTATTCTGTCTCAACGCTCATCGTCCGACGGTAAGGTACACCCATGTGCATACTATTCACGTGGGCTCTCGCCGGCTGAAAGAAACTATGATGTTGGGGACAGAGAGCTGTTGGCGGTCAAGTTGGCATTGGAGGAGTGGCGCCATTGGCTAGAGGGAGCTGAACACCCATTCACAGTCTGGACAGACCATAAAGATTTGGAATATATCCAGGGTGCTCAGAGGAGAAACTCACGACAGGCTCGCTGGTCACTGTTTTTCTCTCGGTTTAATTTCCTCCTGACGTACCGTCCCGGGTCTAAAAATATCAAGCCGGATGCTCTTTCCCGGTTATATGATGGATCAGAAGAGGACCGTCCTCCTGAGCCCATTGTTCCTGCAGGACAGATCCTAGCTCCTGTGACATGGAGCATTGACTCTGCTGTGCGGAGGGCACAACGTTTGGAACCAGATCCGGGTGGGGTGCCCCCGGGTCGGTTATTTGTAACAAACAGCATTCGTTCTCGGGTGTTGAAGTGGGGCCACTCCTCTCGGCTGACAGGACATCCCGTAGTGCACAGAACTCGTGACTTCTAGGCCAGAAGGTTCTGGTGGCCTGGTATGATGAAGGACATTCGGGAATTTGTGGCAGCCTGCCCCGTTTGTGCACGGAACAAAGTTTCTCAACAGTCACCACCAGGGCTGCTTCATCCTTTGCCCATTCCTAGTCGTCCGTGGAGCCATATCGCCATGGATTTTGTGACTGGTCTGCCTCCTTCTGGTGGTCACAGCGTCATCATGGTGGTGGTGGATAGGTTCTCCAAAGCAGCTCACTTCATTCCACTGGTCAAGCTGCCATCTGCTCAGGAGACCGCTCAACTGGTGGTTGACCATGTCTTCCGAATTCATGGCATCTGCCAGGACGTGGTGTCGGACCGTGGACCCCAGTTTACTGCTCGGTTTTGGAAGGCATTCTGTGCTATACTGGGTGCGACGGTTAGCCTGTCATCAGGGTTCCACCCGGAGAGCAATGGGCAAACAGAGCGCACCAACCAATCTATGGAGAGTACGCTTCGCTGCTTGGCCTCCTCCAATCCGACCACTTGGAGTCACCAACTGGCATGGGCAGAATATGCACATAATTCATTGTGCAATGCATCCACTGGTCTCTCCCCATTTGAGGTTCAGTTTGGGTATCAGCCTCCACTGTTTCCTGAACAGGAGAGGGACGTGGGGGTGCCATCTGCCGAGGCGTTTATCCGTCGGTCTCGGGCAACATGGAAGAGGGTGCGTTTGGCTCTTGTGTGTGCTGCGGCCCGGCACAAGCGGTCGGCGGATGTACACCGTCGCCCTGCGCCTTCCTACCGTGTGGGCCAACAGGTGTGGCTTTCCACACGCAACCTTCCATTACGGGTGGAGTCGCGCAAACTCGCTCCCCGTTTTGTGGGCCCTTTCACTATTGTTCGCAAGATAAACCCAGTCACGATGCGTCTTCGGTTACCCTCGTCGATGAGGGTACACCCTACATTTCACGTATCCCGCCTTAAGCCGGTTCGGAGGAGCAGGTTGGTTCCTGCAGAGAGACCTCCACCTCCCCCTCGATTCGTTGATGGCCAACCTGTGTATACTGTATGGCGTATCCTGTCCAGTAGGCGGGTTGGTAGGGGTATACAGTACCTGGTGGACTGGCAGGGTTATGGGCCAGAGAAACGCACGTGGGTTCCGGCCAGGGACATCTTGGACCCTGAGCTTGTTCGGGAGTTTCGGAGACGTGTCTCGGAGGGTCCGTCTGGAGTCGCCCCCTAGAGGGGGGTTCCTGTCATGGTTTTTGCCTTATTTCACCTTTCTGTGAGGGACAGCTGTCTATTTTTGCTTTATTTCACCTCTCTGTGAGGGATAGCTGTCAATCACTGTTTCCTGTGGTTGATTGCCTCATGGGTCGGCAGGTGTGTGGGCTTGATTACAGCTGATGCAGTGCAGCTGTGCCTATGGCCATGTGGAGTCTATTTAAGTTTGGAGATTGCAGTGTCAACTGCTTTTTCATTTCCTAGTGTTGGCTGTCCTTTTGGTCACGTTCATTATATTGAAGTGTAGTCTGATTTCTGATTCAGAATTGAGCTTTATGGTAGTCATTCTTATTTTAGGCTACTCACGTGATTCTACACATAAACTCCTTTAGTGGAGGTTTATTGTTTTACTTTTTCCAATATAAACTCCTTTTATTAGGAGGTGTCCTTTTGGCTTATTTACTTTTATACTATACCTCTTTATTGAGAGTAGTCCTGTTTTTTGGGACTTGATTTATTTTCTTAATTACTCACTTTGAGATTTCCACCTGTAAAGGTTGTTTTCTGTTGTATGGACTCCAGAGGGAGTTCCACAAATCATGTTCAACCCAGATTCGTCTCAAACAAGGGACTAAACACGTTTTGCAATTATGCCACAACAATGTGGAACACCCTACCCTCAACTGTAAAATTATGTGAATCCCTACCCACCTTCAAAACCGCCCTGAACGAGCACGGGAGGCTGCAATTCGAAACTGGCCCCCGTAAATGTCCAAACCCAACCCCCTCCTAATGTACAGTTTCCTCCCCCTCGAATTTATATATTTTCTGTTAGGATCTCTGTTAAACAGTACTGTATATTTGTATATCTTGTATGTCATAAATGTAACAGTACTGTATATCTGTATGTCATGTATGTCATAAATGTCATGATATATATCTGTATATCTGTGACGGATACGTCTGTGCACCGCACCCGCACATGTTAACCGTATTGTTTGTACACGTTTACATTCATGATACACATACACAATTTCTATTTCACATAATGACACACGACACATAGACTTGCGTACTGATATCATATCCATTCTTTATTATTTGACTTACATGGTTAAGTGCATGCATGTTGTTCATTGTTTGTTTTCTCCAACTCTGCAGCCAGCCATCCCCACTCTGGGCAAACAGAGCAGCTGTGACTGATCGGTCCTAAATGGCCGGATGGGGGGGGGTGGACCAAACCATGTTGCGGGAGATGCCGGGGGGGTTTATTGTATTGTAATTTAGTTTCCTTATATGTATTTCCTTATTAATTTTAGTTGTGCAGCTTGGTAGTTGTGTTGTGTGTTGTGTGTGTATTGTTTGTTAGATTCATTAGAAGTGTAAGATATTATTTAGTAAAATATTAATTATCAATTAGCCCACTTAGATTAGATGTATCTGGCCAGGGCCTATATATAGTTTTGAGTTCTTAGTTGTCATTGTCTTCCGTTCTGTTCAGGTCTGGTTTTGTCCTGCTGTATTATTTTGACCATTTATGTTATATTTAAATTATGTTTTTGAAATGGGTAAAATAAAACCCTTATTTTTTCGCAAAACCACTGTGTCCTCCTTGTCTGGCTGCTTGGTCCCTTACAATGTTGTGTATGTCATAAATGTCATTATGAATTGAAAATGGGGGACCCTGATGTAAACAAGACGAAAGTCTTTCTCTGGTCTGCATCTCCTTAACAATTGTGTGTATTGAGCCGTACTGTATTGTACCCATTTTGCAATCTGTTAATAAAATTTTCAATCAATCAATCAATCAATCAATCAATCAATCAATCAATCAATCAAGGCACCCATACATCAGTCACCCCCCTTTTCATGTTTTCCAGAGAGCTTTTGTAAGGGAATGTGTAGAAGGAGGAATCAGGATAAGAGTTTATGGTAAGTAACAAAGAACCAAGGCCTGGGGCCCGCCGAACCTGAGCCAAGCCAAGGCCTGGTGCCTGCCGAACATGAAGATGAGCCAAGGCCTGGGGCCTGGGGCCTGCCGAACCTGAAGATGAGCCCATGCCTGGGGCCTGCCGAACCTGAACAAAAGCCAAGGTATGGGGCCTGCCGAACCTATACCAAGCCAAGGCCTGGGGCCTGCCGAACCTGAACCAAGCCAAGACCTGGGGCCTGCCGAACCTGAACACAAGCCAAGGCCTGGGGCCCACAAGAACCTAAGCCACGCCAAGGCCCGTGGCCTGCCGAACCTCAACCAAGCCAAGGCATAGGACCCGGCGAACCTAAGCACCAGCCTTGGCCCTCACTGAAACATCTGTGGAGCAGAGCATCAATGTGAAGCAAAGTGAAATAAACAGATGATGTGGCAAAGTTAAATAAATTAGACTACGACACACAGACGGCTACAGTATTTTAAAGAGTGAGAGAGAAAGAGAGAGAGGGGAGTCTGAGTCGTGTCTGTTTCTAACCCTCTCAAACCTGTGGTGTTCCCATCGGGGTGGTGGGTATGCTGACGGTGGATCTCTATTGAATTAAGAAAATAAATGCCTTTGAAAACTGAGAAGAAAGAAAACGAACACGAAAACCACCCAGATCCACGGCACAACTATCCTTATGTGTAGCACAGCCAGTTATGTAATGTGACTTTAAAAAAAAAAAAGAGTGACACGCCTCACACGAGACACTTGCGGCTTCATTGTTTTTTAAAGGCCATACCAGACTGAGTTTTTAACCTAGCATGCAGATTGCAAAGAATCCATCATGGATACCAAACATGTATTACATGCAATTATACTAATAAGACATTTAGTACGGGTGGTATTCAGAGCACCGAGGACATTAACTTAAATTACCATTCACTTGCAATGTAAGCTATCAACCTTGGCTCAACAACTAATTTTACTGCACGCACTGAAGCAAAGCCGCCTCTGGCAAGGCGCGGATTCGTGCACACAAAGACACTAGATCAGGGATCGGCAATAGGCGGCCCGCGGGCCGAAATGGGCCCGCCAGCAATAATTTCTGGCCCGTCAGGTTATTTTGAGAATATGATGTTTATTTTACGCGCAGGAAATATTCACTCGTTGTGACGCCAGAGTGTCTTTTGAAGCTGTATCTATCTATTCATCATATCTATGGCTGTCACTATAGCCAATTGAAATGCTAGAAATGGTCACATGGACTGGGAGAACCAATGGAATTTCACTTTCACTTCCGCGTTTGGGAACGAGCGAACGTTTGCAAAAACAAAACAAACGTCTTTGAATAACTTCTTTGCAATGCAACGGGGAAATATGATGAGCCAGAAGAGGAGCCTACAACCTATAAAGCTTATTTTAATAAACAGGTGTCATTCTTAAAATACGGGTTTATCGCAACAGGTAACTCTTGCAATAAGCAACCGGTGACTCTCGCTTGTTGACATGGCAACACGAGCAAGCAACTGTGTTCAAGTTGGGTGGGCATTCAACGCGAGTGGACATTTAACATGTTATTAACATGGATTTTGGAGGACCGAAGCAGAAACAATATCAAGTCCAGGGCAGGGCTGCCTGCATTATGCCGGTGAGTGTTGTGTTTTAATAATAATAATAATACATTCGATGTATAATACACCCGCTGTGGTGCTTAAAATCAAATGCACCCTACTGATCTCGATTTATAATGCGAGCACCTGCATTAAAATCAAATTACTGATCTGTTCATGTGTAATGCACTGTCTGAGAGGCACTTTATAATAGAAAAAAGACAGTGCAAACATGTATATGTCGTTTTTTTTTTTACAGTTAAAAAATGTTCACTTATCATTGGCCCGCCACACAATGGCTTGGGGAAAATTTGGCCCGTGGGCAAATCTAATTGGCGATCCCTGCACTAGATCTTCCGGTGTGTTCAACTAAATAAAAACCTCCCTCACGGAACGTCTATGATCGAGTGACCACGCATGGCCCACGGCGGCTGGTCCTGCGGGAAAAAGGGAGATGGAGGTTTGTAACAGCTGCTGATTCCATCCCTCCTCGGTGAGGATTTAAGAGTCCTGCCAATGTACTGAACATGACAGGAGACGTAAACTGTGGTCCATGATAACCATCAGCCCATCTGAAATCATTACAAGCTAGCTGAATAAACAGAGCATATTTAGGCTCTGCTCCAGAAATAAGGCTCATTTTGATCACATCCTACAGCGCGACTTTCAGTTGAAGGACAGGGTAAAGACAAGCCAAACAACAAGTGAAAAATATGGTGGAACGTCTAATTGTTTTTTTTGGAAAAGTCTGAAAGTCAAAATAAAGTATGATATGTCTTAAGTATTGAATACATACTGTAAAGTGTTAGGAGAGAACATCTGGATCCCTGGAGCACTGATTGAAACTCAAAATGATCTGTTTGGCTGTGGTTCGCCTACCCTCCCACAACCTTTACCATACTAAGAAGGGCTCTCTTTAAGCGCAATGTTGGTTCACCATGTTTCAAAGGGTGATATTTTGGATTTCTGTCGAGACTATAAACAATATTCAAGCATCTAGTTATTGTAGAGGTATTTTCTTCTTCTCAAAACGACCCAGTGCAACTTTAATTGAAACTTGAAAAATGTGATGTCATTGACACTGTTTAGTGTCCCAATGGACTTTTCTTTCTTACTTTTGGTGACACACACACCACTGAGAATAAACGGGGCTACCGTGGACAGGGTGAGCAGCTTCAAGTACCTGGGGGTCCACATCTCAGAAGACCTGACATGGACAACACACATAGACTCAGTCGTAAAGAAGGCGAAGCAGCGCCTCTACCACCTGAGACAGTTAAGGAAGTTCAGAGTATCGGGGAAGATACTCCAGTCCTTCTACTCCGGAGCTGTAGAGAGCATCTTGACTGGAAACATCACTGCCTGGTATGGAAACAGCAAGGCACAGGACAAGAAGGCCCTACAGAGAGTGGTGCGCTCAGCTGAGCGTACTACGGGTATTGCACTACCACCCCTGCAGGTCTTATATAACAAGAGGTGCAAATCCAGAGACTGCAGAATAATGAAAGACCCTCACCACCCCAACAACAACCTGTTCAAGCTGCTGCGGTCAGGCAAACGCCTGCAAACACCAGCAACTAGGACAGAGAGAATTCGGCTCAGCTTCTTCCCCCAGGCCATCAGAGTCTTGAACACTGAACTCTCCACACACAAGCACACATGAGCACACACATAACACACACACTGTATACGCTCACACACTAACAGTCACTTTAGCATGAACACACACACACACATGCTGCACACGCTCACACTCAACGGTTCTTGTATAGTAAATAGATGGATATAGCAAGTTAGCATAAGGACACACAGTATAACTGTAGATTGTATAGTATAGCATTGTATGGTAGTGTACATAAGACCCAGTGTCTCATCCGTAGCTAACATTGTATTGCACTATCGCAGGACCTTAGCATGTCTTACCATGCTTTTTGTAAACTTTATGTACATTATACCTGTTATGTCTTATTCTTATTACTTGTATTATTGCACAAATGTCTTATTCTCATTCCTATTCTTATTGCTTGTATTATTGCACAATTGCTGCGGGCATGACCCCCCGCATTTCACTGTATGCTTGTATGCCGCCCGTGACAAATAAAACTCTTGACTTGACTTGAATTTCCTCTCCTCTACCAGAGACAAACCAAACCAAATGCAAGTGATCTGTATCGTATTAAACAAGTTCCAAAGATACATTATTTCTCCATTAGAAAGGCAGATTTCCAAATGCAGTAGCTCATAATATCTGAAATGGTAATGATTCACGAGAGATATAAATAATCTTTATTAAACAACATTTCTGATCCATGCCGAGATAAAGGTGTACAAGAGGTTTAAAGGATGTAGCATTTGGAATCTGTTCTTAGTCTTTGCAAGGTCTTCCCCCGGTAACCATGGTCATTTCCGTTGGAAGGCTACATACATTTACACTTACATTTAGTAATTTAGCTAAGGCTTTTATCCAAAGCGGCTTACAAATTGTGTATAACAAGTCAGCAGGAGGGGTACACCTCTGGAAGCTAAGGGTAAGTGGTGTTGTTCGTAGCAGTGCCGAATTTGAATGCTTCACTCTGAGTGCATAGTAGTATAGACATAGTAGCTTAGTAGATAATGGTAGGCTATAGGCATAGTTTGAAAAAGTTAAATAATTTCACTCCATGGTATCTGTGTAACCATATCTCACTCCATGGAAACAATGATGAACACAGCCATAAAGGTATATTTCCTTCTGCAAAAGTCTGTTTACCTTTGCATACCTCAAATGTTCAGGCAAGCTTAATATCTGGTTATGTGTGATAGTAGGCCCTATACATGCAACTCAAAATTACAGTATTGCCACATTTCCTTTCAAACTAATTTGGTTTCGGAGGTCCAAATCAAACCAATGGAAGTCCATTGTAAATGCAATGCAGACAATAACAATACAACAGAATCATCAGAAATAGCATTTCATTTTGGCTGTTGCTGGGAACCTTCAATAAACCAGTAGTACATGAACGTAGTGTTCTTGAGGGCACATAGTTGAAAAAAGAATTGGCAATGTAGCTTGTTCCATTTAGTGCTTTGTATATACGTAGGATGACCTTAAAATAAATTCTAAATGTTACCGGAAGCCAGTGTAGAGTGGTTAAATCTGGAGTGATGTGATCTCTCCTCTTGGTTGCAGAGTTTTGTATGAGTTTAATAAGTCACTAAGGCATGGATCAGTTTTTCAGTGTCTTTTTGATTTATAAATGGTTGTAGTTTAGCTATGTTTCTATATGGTGGAAGAATTGTGTTTTTGTCACCTTGTTAATGTGGGACTTAAAGCTTAGATCAGAGTCTATGATAACGTATGTAACTTCAGGTTTAATCAAAGGAGTACGTTTCCCCATATTATTCAGGAGCATACCTTGTGGAACTTCAAAGTACAGTAGGTGTCATGTTTCTCAGACACATGATCTCCAAGCCTGACATAATACTTTGTCCCTTTGATATATGTTCTGAACCAGTTTAATGTATAGTCAGAAAGACCAACAAACTTTTCAGACGATTAATTAGGATATCATTGTCAATCGTATCGTGCGTTTATGTCTAAGAGGACAAGGATTGAGACCTTACTGTATTTGCATGAGAGTTTAGTCTGAGCCCTGGTCACTAATTATTTGAGTAAAAGCAGTTTCAGTGCTGTGTCATGTTCTGAACACTGATTGAAATTCCTCCAGGATGTTGTTTTCTTTAAGAAAATAAATAAATAAATAATAGATAAATAAAATTATTAATTAAATACATATTTTTTACCTAAACACAGCCTTTCTTGCTGGTAGAATTGTTAGCATTTTCAAAGATGAGCTAGGCTCCAAGCTAGCTTGGTTTCATGTAGTATGCCAACAATGTCAGCACAGTTTTTCAGTTACCAGAACCCCCCCCACACCACACACACACACATTGGGACCTTCACAATGCCCAAATGTCCTTTGATGCTACGTTTGACCAACCCCCCCGCCACGGACATTTCCTGCACACACACGCTTCACAAACAGTTTTTTCCCCACAGCAGTCCGAACACTGAACACCCTGGCCCGCCCCCGTTTGCACAGACGGGCAAGCATCTGTCACTGACTGACACTGTTACCGTGACTATCCTGTATGTATTTATGTATATATGTATTTATTGTGGGGATTGGGAGGTGGGAGGGGGGCGTTTGATGTCTGATGTTTCATGTTGATGTAACCAGTGCTTAACAATCTGTACCGCAAACAATTACCACCAACCATCGTTGTGTGGCATTAACGTATCTTGTATCTTGTTGCAGGCTACATGAGTATGGAACAGTGTCCAGGGATTACTTGATGCTACTTGTGGTGTTATCAAAGCAAACCAAACCTTTATAGAACTAGTATTTTACCTTATTGGTTTGGTCCCAAGACCCAGCAACGGCAATGATTCTATTTCTAGGAGCCATGTTCAGCTAAGCAACATCTGTTATGTGTGTATTGAGACTTGCGAGACATGGGGCACTGCGCTCCTGTTGCCAGAGGACTTTCATTGAATTGACGTAATGCGTTTAATTGGAATTTCCACATAATCGTTAGCTTTTCTTATGTGCTTTAGTTAGGCCTATGACTGTACCTTAAAATAATAAATAAATAGCCTACTTTGTGCCAAAACATCCACAGTCCTCAATTTTACCGTCTAAACATCGGCTATATTCACATGTTTGACTTGTAGATGTAAAATAAGATAAATTTTTATTATTATTTTATTTATAATTTTTTTGTATTCCATAACAACTCAAGGTCTGTCAAATCATGTTTACAAACATTACAGTATCAATGTAAACTGGTACTGTTACAGCCTCAAAAGTCACATACAAATCATATTCAACTGTCAAATAGTCCCTGTGTGGGAAAAAAAGATTAAATCCAATAAATCACTAATATGAACGAAGCCAGTGGTGGGGCCATATGCAGCGATCACGGATTTGGATTTTATTCAGATTTACACAGACTGTATGTCATGACAGCATGAGCTCTTCTTTATCATGAATGCATGAGGCAGAAAATAACTAAAAAAACACACCCAAAATGCCATGAATTCAAGAAAGATGCTGTTAACTTTACAATGCTTTATGATCATCATAAAACAAACACTGGACAAGCCGCTTTGCATATATACAGTATACTGTATATATCTTGTATATAGAACATTTCTATAACTTTTTTTTTGTTTTTTTGTTTTTTTTGTTTTTCCAAACCAAATGTTGCCTCAAAGAGTTGCCATGTTCCTGCAGTTGTGGGGTGAATACACAATTCCTTTACTGAACTAAACAATACAAACAGGATCTCCTGACATAATCTGGTAAAAGTAGGAGTCCTCCATTGCATTCTACTCTCTAAAGGGATAGTTCGGAATATTTGGAACCCTAGCACAATGATGTTGTTATGTTTTCTTGGCACAATCCATGCTGTTCCTCACACGGTACTAGCTCTGGATATGTTTGTGGCTAACTAGCCAGAGCTAGTATGAGGATGAGGATGGATTGTGCTGAGAAAGAACTCTACCAATCAACATCATCATTTATAAGTAAGAAATAGGGCTAGAGATAAAAAAAAATAAATAAAAAGCTATCCCATTAAATTAAAGTATAGATGTATTTCATATTGAATACATTATCAAAAGTAAAAGTATACATATCATTGATGTTCATGCATTTGGACGCTTATTGCGCTAAGCTCTAAAGGCTATATTAAAGTGGTTGTTGGCTCTACATGACTGGCGCTGTTCTGCTCTGCTCTGCTGACTCTGATTATGGGTTGGCACCAGCAAGCTTGTCATTTGAAAGTGCATTATTTCCATTAATTTATCACATGTTTCTTATGCCCAATACCTAATAATAATTTTTCAATGGAACTTGTAACTGCAGGGTTCAGATAAATATGGTGGAGTAAAGAATTCTGGAGTTGAATAAAAAACAAAAATAAATGTCCCTAAAATGAAAACACTCCAGAGAAGTACCTCAAAATTGTACAGTACATGAGTACATGTTTACGTTCCACTCCATGCATTCTTGACAGAGGTCCTCTGTCCAGCAAACGTATCCCTAACAACAGCCCACAGCTTGGTGAGGCCTACTGGCTAGAGTGACTGGGATGACTAACTGACCAGCCACAGACCAAACATCTAACTGACCAGCCACAGACCAAACATCTAACTGACCAGCCACAGACCAAACATCTAACTGACCAGCCACAGACCAAACATCTACCTGACAAGCCACAGGTCAAACATCTAACTGACCAATGGCAGACCAAACATCTAACTGACCAGTCACAGAACAAATGGCAGACCAATGGCAACAAATGGCTGACCAATGGCAGACCAAACATCAAACTGACCAATGGCAGACCAAACATCTAACTGACTATTGGCAGAATTACTATCTAACTGACCAACGACAGACCAAACATCTAACTGACCAATGGCAAACTTTGTGGACACCGTAAATCACAGCAAAAAGGTACTATTTACCACCATACCGTCCTCCCTTGGTAACTCTGACTCAGAATGCTTACATTGTTTGAAACTTTGTTTTGTTAGTGCATCAAGTTTGTTTTTATATAGTTATATGATCAAGTTCAAGCAATTACTTTCCAACACTGGCCGCCATGTCTTTTCATTCTCCTCTATGGTATTTCCCCAGTCAGCATTCTCACAAATTTCCCTACATGGACATTTATTACGCTTATGAATCGCCATGAGACATAAAACTGGTTTGCACGTTTTGGAGAGAAGTGTCAGCTTTTAAAGCCAGGCAATACATTAAAATGTATTGCCCTCAACGTGTGTCATCATCATCATCATCATCTTCATTTTACGTCCTTTTTTCCCACTACAGTGAGGTTGGACGGGGCGATGACTCCACGCCACTGGGCACGGTTTTGTGCCATGTCTTCATGTATCTCCAGATCCTTCATATAATTTTCCACACATCCCCTCCACGTCTGCTTCAGTCTCCCTCTCGGCCTCCGCCCATCCACAATAATTTCCTCCACGCCTCTCAAAATCCCCCCCTCCTCCGATCTTCTCACATGTCCAAACCACCTGAGACGTCCATATCTCACCTTGAAATCAATTTCCCTGACACAACAGATCTCATCCACCTCGGCACTGGTCCTCCCGTCCTCCCATCTGACTCCTGCCACAACATCTTCCGATCGCAGCTCCTTAACACCATCACCCTTTTTGACATTGCCCACGTTTCTGAACCATACAGGAGAACTGATCTCACACATGCTTCATATATCCCTCCTCTGATCTTTACCTCTATGTTTCGATTCACCAGTAGCCTACTAATTTCCCGCCACTTCCTCCACGCCACCGCCACTCTCGCCCTCACCGTCCTTTCCACTCCCGCCTCACAGTCCATCACATCTCCCAGATAGCGAAACGAAGGTTATCCTATAACCCTAGTTATGTGAATACTGACTGAGCGTCTCAATCATCTCAATAGGACTAGAGCGAGACACTCAGCAGTTGAAACATAACAAAGGTTATCCTATAACCCTAGTTATGTGAATACTGATGAATATCTCAATAGGACTAGAGCGAGACGCTCAGCAGTTGAAACATAACTGCTTCACCT